>NC_071621.1:35945914-36245914 GCF_014839835.1 Dryobates pubescens
CGTGCTTCCGCAGCCCTGGGGGCAACAGTGAGCTCTCCTAAGTGCCACTCAAGTTTTGCTGAACACCCCCAACCAAACATCTTGTGGTGTTCATATTTCTTTGAGGCTACTCTCTCAAGAAGCAAAAAGAAAAAGCAGATGCATTTCAGACCTGAAATGATGAACTACCACAGTTTTAACAATTGCTAGGAGGAGCACAAGCCCTGTGGGGAGAGGCTGAGAGAGCTGGAGTTGCTTAGCCTGGAGAAGAGGAGGCTCAGGGGAGACCTTCTTGCTCTCTACAACTACCTGAAGGGAGGTTGTAGACAGGTGGGGCTTGGTCTCTTCTCCCAGGCAACCAGAACATGAGGACACAGTCTCAGGCTGTGCCAGGGGAGGTTCAGGTTGGATGTTAGGAAAAAGCTCTATACAGAGAGAGTGATTGGCCATTGGAATGGGCTGCCTGGGGAGGTGGTGGAGTCACCATCACTGGAGGTGTTTAGGAAGAGACTGGAAGGGGCACTTGGTGCCATGCTTAGGTTGATTAGATGGTGTTGGGTGATAGGTTGGACTTGATCTCAAAGGTCTTTTCCAACCTGGTTAATTCTATTCTAGTCTAGAAGACTGCCTATCATGCTACCTTATATTGCTCCATATTCCATGGTCTCTCCTACCTATCTGCTTGTTTATACAGCTGCTGTGTAAAATCTTGGACTGGAAAGGAGAGGGCCCATCACTTGCTCAGAATTTGTTCTGTGCTCAGCAGATACCTCTGTGGGAGTTAATTAAAACTCCCCCGATGCTGCAGATGTCATCACGATCAAAGAACATGGTTGAATACTATTTTCAATCTGTTTTCACAGAAAATATTTTATATCTACTTGTTGGCATGATATTAGTGTTGAAGTTCTAGTTAGGAATTTTGTATCTCCTTTCCCCAGAGCAAGCCAGAATAGGCCCTAGTGTCCTTGAAATGCTTGACTCTGCACTGAGCATGAGAATGACAACATAAATTGACTTCATATAGAGAAAGATTTTAGTGTAATCCTGAGAAAGATAACCAGGCATACTGAAAGAGTTGGGGCTGTTCAGTCTGGAGAAGAGAAGGCTCTGAGGTGACCTCATTGTGGCCTTCCAGTATCTGAAGGGGGCCTACAAGAAGGTTGGGGAGGGACTTCTCAGGATCTCAGGTAGTGATAGCACTAGGGGGAATGGAATGAAGCTGGAGGTGGGGAGATTCAGGCTGGATGTGAGGAGGAAGTTCTTCCCCATGAGAGTGGTGAAGCCCTGGAATGGGTTGTCCAGGGAGGTGGTTGAGGCCCCATCCCTGGAGGTGTTGAAGCCCAGGCTGGATGAGGCTCTGGCCAGCCTGATCTAGTGTGGGGTGTCCCTGCCCATGGCAGGGGAGTTGGAACTAGATGATCCTTGTGGTCCCTTCCAACCCTGACTGATACTACTACTACTACAGTTCAATGCTGCATTTTAACAGCTGAGGCAATTTCCAGCTTGTGCAGCTCCAGTCAATTCCCATAGATTGTCTGAAGGGCTCCTTCACTTGGAATAGAATAGAATTAACCAGGTTGGAAAAGACTTTTGAGATTGAGTCCAACCTATCACCCAACACCATCTAATCAATTAGACCATGGCACCAAGTGCCTCATCCAGGCTCTTCTTAAATGCCTCCAGTGATGGTGACTCCACCACCTCCCTGGGCAGCACATTCCAATGGCCAATTACTCTTTCTGGGAAGAACTCCTTCCTAACATCCAGCCTGAACCTCCCCTGGTGCAGCTTGTGACTGTGTCCTCTTGTTCTGGTGCTGGTTGCATGGGAGAAGAGACCAACCCCCACCTGGCTACAGCCTCCCTTTAGGTAGTTGTAGACAGCAGGAAGGTCTCCCCTGAGCCTCCTCTTCTCCAGGCTAAACAACCCCAGCTCCCTCAGCCTCTCCTCACAGGGCTGTGCTCCAGACCCCTCCCCAGCTTTGTTGCCCTTCTCTGGGCACATTCAGGAGTCTCAATGCCTTTCTTAAATTGAGGGGCCCAGAACTGGACACAGGACTCAAGGTGTTGCCTAACCAGTGCTGAGTACAGGGGCAGAATGCCTTCCCTGCTCCTGCTGACCACACTATTCCTGATGCAGGTGAGGATGCCATTGGCCTTCTTGGCCACCTGGGCACACTGCTGCCTCATGTTCAGCTGCTGTCAACCACTACATCTGGGTCCCTTTCTGCCTGGCTGCTCTCCAGCCCCTGTCCCCAGCCTGCAGCACTGCATGGGGTTGTTGTGACCTAAGTGCAGCACCCAGCATTTGGACTTTCCAAAACATGAATGGGGTTGCAGCCCTGCCTGTTGTATGCAGTGCAGAGTGTGCTGTGCTAGCAAGAAGTGGTACTTTAGTATGAAGATCAGCAGCTGATGGGCAGTGCTCAGTGGGTATTTTGTTTCACTGACATCATAACCCACATTTCTGTAGCTCAGGCATGTTCTTGTTCTTCCTCTCTTTCTTTAAATCAAGTCCTTTTTGCTCAGAACTGGGATAAGGTGACAGAGTTGGTTTCAGAAAAGGATATCGTGATACTTAGACAGTTTGTGACATTTGAAGCAGATCAGACCAAAGCAAACTGTAATGCAATAATAATCCATAAGAGGCAGGTTTCTGGGGTTTTTAAGGGAGAGCAAATATCTCTTATTAGATCAGCTGAAACAGCCAGGAAAAAAAACCCAGGTTGTCTGTCAGGCATACAGTGCCTTCAGCAGCCTTGAGAAAGGGGCAGCAAAGTCAAAGCACAGAACAGGGAGTGAAATAACATTCTGTTATTTTTTAAAGCATTTTTTCCTTAAGAAATGAAAGTGGTGAAACTGCCTAATAAATAAAGAGAAGATGCCTTCCCCCCCACCCTTTTTTTTCACCCAAAAGTTGATTTGCCTTCTCCATGAGAAATATTATTTGTTTCTCAAAACATTCATGTGGTTAAACTCTGTCTGAAGGCAAAAAATTACCACTTGTAAGTGCTCTTTCAACTGCCTCTTAGGATTTGTATGTCTCCAGCTTGCTTTATCTTCTCTTGGATGGGTTTCTAGTTCAAGGTATGTTTGCTGTATGTGCTGTGGTCTCACTCTCTCCTGGAAAGAAAATACACTGTCTGGCAGCTCTGACTGGGGCATGGGATGGACACATGAGAACTCCACTATGACTTGCATGGAGTGCTGGGTTTTATTTATATGTACATGCTGACAGACATCCTTAGACTTTGGCAGTTCAATGTAGAATAGAATTAACCAGGTTGAAAAGACCTTGGAGATCATCAACTCCAACCTATCATCCAACACTATCTCATCCACTAAGCCATGGCACCAAGTGCCACATCCAGGCTCTTCCTAAACACCTCCAGTGATGGTGACTCCTCCACCTCCCTGGGCAGCACATTCCAGTGGCCAATCTCCCCTTCCGTGAAGAACTTCTTCCTAACATCCAGCCTAAACCTGCCCTGGCACAGCTTGAGACTGTGTCCTCTTCTGGGGCTGGTTGCCTGGGAGAAGAGACCAACCCCCACCTGTCTACAACCCCCCTTCAGGTAGTTGTAGAGAGCAATGAGGTCTCCCCTGAGCCTCCTCTTCTCCAGGCTAAGCAACCCCAGCTGCCTCAGCCTCTCCTCACAGGGCTGTGCTCCAAACTCCTCCCCAGCTTTGTTGCCCTTCTCTGGACACCTTTCAACATCTTTCCTAAACTGAGGGGCCCAGAACTGGACACAGGACTCAAGGTGTGGCCTAACCAGTGCTGAGCACAGGGCACAATGACCTCCCTGCTCCTGCTGGCCACACTGTTCCTGATGCAGGCCAGGATGCTATTGGCCTTCTTGGCCTCTGCTGACTCAAGTTCAGCCTAATTTTTTTTCCCTGTTTCAGTCTCTATCCTACCTAAATAACATTTTAATCGAGAATATTTGATCATCTATGGAGAATAAAACTTGGACTGTGCGTTACCCAAAGCATCCTTGAGTTTTCAGTAAATGGAAGGGAGCCTGCTCTGTAAGTATCAGCTCATAAACAGGGCTGACTGCTTAGCTTTATGACTTACCTGGAACCAGAACATTTTAAGTTGCTCTGTAGTAAATATCATGACCATGAGTAAGAATGCTTCTCTGCTGGGGAGAGGGCCTGGACTATCTGTGGCTCCAAATAAGCACACTTGTGGTTCTCTCTGAACAAGGTGGGGCACTCAGCAGAGGTTGGCATTTATTGAGGTTTGACACACTTTTCAGTATTGAATGGGGATTCTGGGGGGGGGGAAGCTTTTCCAGAGATTATTGGCTATTTTGAGTTTTGCTGAAATGACTGTTGTGATGATATTGCTCTACTGGTGTCAATAACTTGCTCACCTACAGCTGCTGAGAATCCTCCTTGGGCTATATGAAATGAAAGTGAATCAGTGGGCAGTTCATACACTCCATTGCAATCAGCAGTTTGAAGGATTACCATTTCCCAGTAAGTTTAACATATTCCTTTATTCATTAGGCACAGTGTAAGTGCCATTTCCTCAAGCAAAATGCCACTGACTCCCACTCACATTTTCCAAGATGAAGCTGTGATGCTTTGCCAAGTGGCTGGTGCCAGCTTGACAGCACAGGGCTTTCCCTTAAGGATTTCACTTACACTGTGTCAGCTGGCTGTCTCTTGAGCTTAGCTGTGACTGGCTTGCAAAAAGCAAAAATATATAATTAAAGGAAGACAATTTCTATAATTTCTGATATTTGATGTTTGTGTTTTTTAATGGGTTGAGGGGATCATGCTAAATGTGCCCCCTTAGGATAGAATTAACCAGGTTGGAAAAGATCTTAGAGATCGAGTCCAGCCTATCACCCAAGACCAGCGAATCAAGTAAACCATGGCACCAAGCACCCCATCCAGTCTCTTACACATCTCCAGTGGGCAGCACATTCCAATGGCCAATCTCACTTTCTGGGAAGAATTTCTTCCTAACATCCAGCCTAAACCTCCCCTGGCACAGCTAGAGACTGTGTCCTCTTGATCTGGTGCTGGTTGCCTGGGAGAAGAGACCACCCCCACCTGGCTACAACCTCCCTTCAGGGAGTTGCAGAGAGCAAGGTGGTCTCCCCTGAGCCTCCTCTTCTCCAGGCTAAGCAACCCCAGCTCCCTCAGCCTCTCCTCACAGGGCTGTGCTCAGGGCCTCTCCCCAGCTTTGTTGCCCTTCTCTGGACACCTTCCAGCAACTCAGCTTTATTAAGTAGGGTGCCAAATGCAGTTTGCTCAGTGCAGTTGCCAAATAAAGCATCATTTTGTTAATCTAGACATGTATAGCAGAGTGTGCCATTCCTACCCAAAGTGGTTTTCATGATTTCTGTGCCCTTTTGCAATGCTGAATTGGTGATGGCACATCAACTCGCTGCTCTAGGCCAGGTGTCTGGAGTTGAGCTGGGAGGTGATTTTAGGCTATGCCTCTAACATTTTGTTACAGATTTTGAGCAGAAAAGTAGAAAAATGTAAATCAATCACTATTGGGTGTGAAAAGGAAAACAAAAGGTTATTCTAAACAAATTCATTGGGTAAATATCTGGAATAAGAGGAGCTGTGCCATAACAGTTCTCCCTCTTCACTTCTGATCTCTGCTGTTTTGCTTCGCTTGGGAGAGAGTAACCTGCTTGGCAGCTGGCCTTGGCTGAGCTGTTTAAGTCTAACCCACTGCTTTCTCTGCTCCTTTTCTCTCTTGGGGCTGGGGTTAGGGTGGGGGAACTGGAATGGTTTCCAAGGTCTCTCATTCTGTTTGCTGACTGTAAATATCTGTATAATATTGTAAATACTCTGTATTTTGTACACATTCATTGCATGCCATTGTAGAGTGTAGTTCTTGCTTTTAAATACAGCTTCATTTGCTTCTAACTGAGTTGGTCTGTTCTTGTTAATGCTGGGGGGGAAACTATAGTGCACCAAAAGCTGGAACAGTTCTGGCCAGAGGACAGAAGGTATTTTACCCCCAAGGTGTAAATAAAAACACTAGCACAGAATTGGAAGTCAAGTAGAAATAATAGTAAAAAAAGTAAAACAAAGTACAGAAAGGTATTAAGGGGAAAGAGGAGATATAGATTATATCTGTATATACAATCAGAATCAGTCCTAACCCAGTCCCCCAGCTAGGCCTTGCTACAGAGGAGAAAACAGCTCCCATCAGCAAATCCTCCCCCATGCTGCAAGCAAAAGCCATGTTCCCAGAGCAGAGAGTTGTCTCTTAAATAGAAACACAGGAAAAGGGAATAGAGTAACAAATTAAAATATCCTGTTCCCTCCTCTTAGGACTTTCTAGTCCCCTGGAGGACTTTTGTCTCTCTGGTTTTACAGTTAATCCTTAGCTACCAGTCATGACCTGGTGTTGTAGGTTAAAAGAATCAGAAGATAGATATCTAATGGCAGCTTCTAGGGCTGCCTTTGGCAAAACCACTTTTTCAGAGAACAACACGCAGAACCATGTCTTTACAGTGATGTGAGACACTGTGGGTGGGCCCATGAGAACCTCATGAGGTTCAACAAGACCAAGTGCAAGGTCTTGCATCTGGGTCAGGGAAATCCCAAGTACTGATATAGGCTGGGCAGTGACTGGCTTGAGAGCAGCCCTGAAGAAAAGGACTTGGGGGTGCTGAGGGATGAGAAGCCCAACAGGAGCCAGCAGTGAGCTCTTGCAGCCCAGGCTCTGGTTGGCTTTCTGGGCTGCAGCAAGAGAAGCATAACCAGCAGGGCCAGGGAAGTGATTCTCCCCCTCTGCTCCACTCTGGTGAGACCCTACCTGGAGCACTGTGTCCAGTTCTGGAGCCCCTATTACAGGAAGGATCTGGAGGTGCTGGAAGGTGTCCAGAGAAGGGCCATGAGGATAAACAGAGGGCTGGAGCACCTCCGCTATGAGGACAGACTGAGAGGGTTGGGACTATACAGTCTGGAGAAGAGAAAGCTCTAAGGAGACCTTATTGTGGCCTTCCAGTATCTGAAGGGGGCTACAAGAAAGCTGGGGAGGGACTTTTGAGGGTGTGAGGGAGTGATAGGACTAGGTGGGATGGAACAAAACTAGAAATGGGTAGATTCAGATTAGATGTTAGGAAGAAGTTCTTCTCCATGAGGGTGGTGAGACACTGGCACAGGTTGCTCAGGGAGGTGGTAGAAGCCTCATCCCTGGAGGTTTTTAAGGCCAGGCTGGATGTGGCTGTGAGCAACCTGCTGTAGTGTGAGGTATCCTTGCCCATAGCAGGGGCGTTGGAACTGGCTGATCCGTGAGGTCCCTTCCAACCCTAACAATTCTATGTGTAATCTGAACCAGGTTAAACCACTGGTTCTTTGTTCTAGAAAACAGTAATCAGTGTAGTAATGCATAGTAACATTTTCCAGTTTTTCCTCTCCCATTCAAGGCTGGGAGTACTTCTTTTTGAGTAACAAACTTTGGGTCATGTATAAACATGTCTACTTAGTATTTGCATTCATAGCATCGTGACAGTTGGAAGATGGGCTATAGCAATTGGGTAGGAAAAAACCTATTTTTCTGGAGGCTCTGCACAAGAGGTAGTGGTAAGATAGGAAATACATGTTGGGGTTTGAAAAGAAATTATTAAATGTAAATGAAAACTACCCAGCCTAGATTTTATATAGTAATTAATAGTCAGGGAGTAGGCTGGCTTCAGCTCTCAAGAATCACTTGTCTAATTTAGATCTAAGAAGAAATACCAGAATTGCTCAGAGCAGGGTGAAATTAAACCAAACTTTTGATATGCTTCCTGATACACTTGTGTGTAGTATGTTTTATCATCTATCCCTTCAAAAAAAGAGAGCAAAACAGTATCTAAAGGCTCATTTCATTTGCCAGTCATTCAAATGATTTCCTGCTAAGGTTTTGATATTGTCCTTTGAGAGATGCTGTAAGAGATGGAGCTTCAGATGTGATTAGATCTTTGGTAAAAAATGTGCATTTCATCCCAGTGGATCATCCCCAGCTGACTAGCAAAATCTATATAGGAAAAGAGGATCCAGCTGAGCTCTGATCACTTTATGCTGTATTATGCTGCAGTGCAACCAGTGCTAGGAGTGCTTATAGAGAACAAGTTGTATATGTTCCCTGAAAGACACAGGCAGCTAAAATCACAGGAGGAATATTTTTTCCTCTGTTTAAAAGACCTATAGATGCAGTGCTTAGTGACCTGGTTTAGTGGTGGTCTTGGCAGTGCTAGGTTAACAGTTGGACTTGTTCTTAAAGCTCTTTTCCAACTTAAATGATTCTATGTTTCTATATAAATGAAGTCCCTTAATTACCCTTATTTGGAGCCTTGTTACTGTTATTTCTGGCATTTGAGTGTAGCTCCATGGTTGACTGGCCAGATGTTTCCTCCACAGGGTGTCTATCAGTGCTGTTTTGTCCAAGCACTGTCTCTTAAGTATTCAGAGTATTTCAGCTTTCCCTCTGTCCCTCAGCATAGACCCTGAGAACAACTTATCGCCTTCAGTGGAGATTTTCACACAGCTTAGCTGTGAGGAAGTAAAAGTTAATGCTTAATGACCTTGCTAACATCAGTTAAGCCTCCATGATGAACAGCATGATTCACAGCATCACTGTGAGGAAAGAGGGATCAACAATCTCACTCTTACCTTTTCTCATGAGCTAAAGAGTGAGGGTGCATTGCCAAGTAAACAACTGTTCTCTTTTATAGACTCCCTTTTTGTCATTAGCATTTTCATTTCCCTTCCCATCCTTACCCCAACTAAAACAAGCCATCATCTAACCTGACCAGTCATATCATCTGGACATCCATAAATCCATGGGTCCTGATGGGATGCATCCAAGGGTGCTGAGGGAGCTAGTAGAGGTCATTGCCAGAAAGGAGCTGAGAGACCTTAGTCTTAACCAAAACAATGAAGCCAAGGTCAAGCAGAAGCACAGAGTTCTCCCAGCCCAAGGAAGTGAGAAGAGAGAGATTGTTTTGGGACAACCTGTTTCAGTCCCTTATTGTCTTCCAGTGGGATTGTTTAGACCTATCTTTATTTTCCTTTTTACACCCAATAGTAATTTATTTACATTTTATTACTTTCTGTTCAAGATCTGTGAAAATTTTTTGAAGGCACAGCTGAAAACTACCACAAATGTCTAAGCTAGCTTACACTTGCAAGCCTATTTTTAGACCTGGCTGTATGTATGCATGTGAGTATGTACTGATGTCTGATATATTTGGTGACAAACTAATACATGTGGCTGAAAATTATGTGACCATGACAACCCAAGAATAACACTTTGGAGACATGATAGTTATTTCCCTGAAAGCATCAGCTCTGTGCCCAGCAGCAATAAAGGAAAAAATACTGGGAAGAGAGCAGAGGGGCAAAAAAAGCAGAGGAGATTACTGTGCAGCAGCTGGCTGTGTCTGTGGTGCTCCCAGGACTTGAATCCAGTCTGTAAGTCTGGTCCTTATCCATCAGACAGGGTACTGGACAGGGTTCAGGAAGAAATGGCAAAGAAGAGCAAAAGCATGGACAGGTTTCCAAGCACCTGACTGTTGAGGGGCTCTTTAGCCTGGAAGAGATAGAGTTTAGGGGAACATAGCAGTAGTCTACAAAATCATGCATAGCATTGGAAGAGTGAGTGGATAGGACCTGAATATTCATGGTTTCTGCTACTCTCAGAACTTCTGGCCATCAAATGCAGTCAGTAAGTCACTATTTCAGAACACAGAAGAGGATGGATCATCATCTCATAGGTGAGAAACACAGGGAACTTTCTGTTAGAGGCTGTGGGATAGATTAGGAGGTTTGCTTTCATGGTGGCACTCTAAAGTACTAGGTAAGTACTTTTAGAGACAAGTCAGAGCATTTCTTAATAGACAAAGAAGGCAAGACAGCAGGAGAGTCTTGCCCTGTCCTCATTCTTCCATAGGTGTCTGCATGGCAAGTGAGATTATTAGAGCAGGGGGCCCTTAGTGTGAGTTAGTACAGCCTGATGAATCGTGCCTCTGCTCAGCTTTCTGAGGCATACCATCTGGAACCTTGCAGTGCTTTGAGAGTATTGCAGTAATTGCACAGCTGGAGAGTAGCTCCATTTCAGTGTCCTTTTGAAAGGTTGGCCTTTCTCTAGTTTCTGTATCAGGTTACAAGTTACAAAGAGAGAACCAGCAGAATCCTACCCCCCTCACATAATTTGAGTCTCTTTCATGTGAATGTAAGGACTTTTAGATCAAGTGTCACAATTTGCCTTGAAGCCAAAAAGGGATATACTGATGTATGATCATTTCTTCTGGCACATTGTGAGAGAGGAAAGTGCAGTACTAGTGAAGAAATTGTTAGTTGAGCCTCCCTGCATTGGCTCAGGAGGAGCTCAAACAGCAATATAAGACCTTTCATGGCCAAAGGGAGCAAAAGTAGAGCTAGGTGCTAAAAGAATCTGTTTAAATGATGTTTGTGTTGGAGCATAGGGATCTTTTGAAGTTCCTGTTTTGTGTTGTTTGTAACCCCTGTTTGATTGTTGCACATCCTAAATGTCGAGTTGTGGAATGAACTCCACTGTCACGACATAAATAGTCTTCAAATGTAGTTAGCACCTCTGAGGAAAAGGGTTTCTTGATGAAGAGTTTTGAACTCTGGCAGTCTAGCTACTCCCTTCCACTGCCAGGGAGTTGCTGTCTAACCTACAGAAGGATTTCTAACGCAGTATTGAGCATTGAGACTGCTAAACTGGTGTTGTGTTCACTTCTCTTCACTGGCTGGCTGGGGACCCCAGCTCTGGCAGCAGAGCTAATAAGCAGTCTGGGTCACTCACTGCTGTCTTGTCAAGTCAGACCACAAAATGCAGTCTAACTATGGTCCTCAGCATCTCTCTTCCCTGCTTTCAAACAAAACAAGTGATGTTTTTTCCTTCCCATCACTCATCTTTCAACCTTCCAAGGTTCATTGGACAAGAGCTCCCTTTTAGTTTGTTACTTCATTGGCTGATCTATGGATGTACCCACAATCTAGTTGGAAATAAACCTGTCCAAAGTAATTTTGACTTAGTAGGTGGAACATTTTAAAGACATAAGGATGTATGTAGAGTTCCAGCAGGGGAAGGACATGATGATGCCAGAATCAGGGAGGGAGAATGATTTCCAGCTGGTAAGCATAAAGCTAGAGAAAGAGAAGGTGCTAGCTACTTTTTAGGAAGTAAAGAGCTGGGGTTGCTTAGCCTGGAGAAGAGGAGACTCAGAGGTGACCTTATTGCTCTATACAACTACCTTAAGGGAAGTTGTAGACAGGCAGAGGTTGGTCTCTTCTCCCAGGCAGCCAGCACCAGAACAAGAGGACACAGTCTCAGGCTGTGCCAGGGGAGGTTTAGGCTGGAGGTTAGGAGGAAGTTTTACACAGAGAGAGTGATTGCCCATTGGAATGGGCTGCCTGAGGAGGTGGTGGAGTCACCATCACTGGAGACGTGTTCAGGAGGAGACTTGATAGGGTGCTTGGTTGCATGGTTTAGTTGATTAGGTGGTGTTGGATGATAGGTTGGACACCATGATCTTGAAGGTCTCTTCCAACCTGGTCCATTCCATTCCATTCCATTCCATTCCATTCACAGCTTGGGAGAGAAATCAGACTATTAAAAGACTTTCACCAAAGAAAGGAGGACAATTCTGCAGGTCCAGAATGACTGGAAGGCTCACTGCTGACCCTTGTCAGTGATCAGTTGATTTCCTTACTTCCCCCTCCCTGCTTAAATAAATGAAAATCCTGCAAAAGAAAATGTTGGGCAGGAGGATGATCACTCTTTATTCACCTGGCCTGGAATATGAAGAGACCAGCTGCCTTTCTGTAAAAGCTTATTTCCCTTAAATAAATACACAGTCTATTGTTTGTGTTTGTCATTTTCAGCTTTGGGGGTTTTTACTGTCTTTGGAATTTTTTAGGAGCTCTGTAAATGGTGGGTCTTTAGTGTGAGTGAGCAGGAGGGAAGGAAATGGTGGAGAAAGGGGGGGAAAAAAAAGGGAGCCTTAAAGTCTGGAAGGCTTAATGGGCTGAAAATCATGGAAGTCCAGGCTGCTCCAAAAGCCTGTCAATTTGTATCAGCAAAAGTATGTCTCTGGGGGATTCCAAGGTTTATGATGTAATGATTTTGAAGCCCTTAGCTCATCATTATCTCATCATTTTTTTCTTTCCTCCTCTTTTAACCTAATGGGAGATATCTGTAGCACTCATTCTTATGAAGATGAGAAAAGAGACACTTCCTTAACTTCATAAACTCTGGCCATGAATAAATCACAGGTCAAACTCAAATATTGGACAAATATTGATGCCATCTTCTTGCTTATCAGAGTTTTATAGCTTTTAACTGGCAAAGACTTCTTCCTAGGCGCCTCTTCTTTTTGCAAGGCACTGAAGAACTACTTGTGACATCATTTCCAAATTTACAGGGCTTGCAAACAAGTCAGAGCAGTGGGGCTCAACTCCTCTTCAATGCTGTGGGCAGTTTTAAGGAAGCTGATTTAATTAATTATTTCCCTGTGTTTAAACTATTGCATGGTGCTGAGGAGCTCCTCATAGAATCATAGAATCAATAAGGTTGGAAAAGACCTCAAAGATCATCAAGTCCAACCTGTCACCCAACACCTCATGACTACTAAACCATGGCTTCAAGTGCCACATCCAATTCCTTTTTGAACACCTCCAGGGACGGTGACTCCATGACATGGAAGGTGCTCCAGACTACTCTGCATTTTGTATATAACTGGACAGTAATTTTTTACTTTGAAATTGCAGGGATTGCAGAGTGTCTGTGTGGTGAAAGAGAGAACTGAGACTGGTATCTCAGTGAATGCAGAAGTGCTCAAGGTAGTTGCAGAAACACACCTGCAAAGTATCCGAATGCACCAGCGGGTCACTATGGATAGACTTTTTGGTAGCCAGCTGTAGGCTGCTGGCCCACAATGTTCTGTACTTTACAACTGCTGATGCTTTTATTTTCTCCCATTGTCTACTTGCTTTGTAATCACATTTTATGTTTAGTCTTATGAACTGTGATTGAAAAAGTAATCCATGAAACTGGCATAAAAAGTCCTTATCTCATAAGAAATGATTACTCTTGGATTTCTGATCTTATTGAAGTAGCAGGCATTGCAACCTCTTTTTATTAGAGGTGCAGAATAGTCTGGAGCTGCTGGGTAAAAGGTGGTTTGGATAAACAAAACAGTAATACCTCAGAGTCCAGCTACATACTGCTAGGGTATCATAGGTACAGACCTATCAAACACTGAAAGAACAGGCACTGGATTTTCAAGACCCTTGGAATTGAGTGGAGTGGCTTTGCTGTTCTTTTCTGTACATTATTTTGTAACAAGAAGGATCAAGGTAAAAAGAACCACAGGATCTGACTTATAGAGTCCAACCTGACACAACTGCAGTGTGTGACTTGAGGCTCATCTTTGAAGTGCTAAAGCAGTAAGAGCTTTGGGGATGTGACAACTTCAATCAAAGGGCAGTGCTCCCTGTGCCACAGTGGTTCTGTCTGCAGGATGTGAATAGTAATGTGTTTTAATTCACAGCCACCTCCTATGCAAACTGGTTTTCTTTGATTTGAGAGCCACAGATATTAAAAGATCATAAAGTTTCCTTATGTCTCTCCACCTCTCTAGTAGTGTATCCTGGAGAAAGGGGAATTTGACTATGCATCCAGTTCAGATGGGTTTCAGCCTGTATGCCCACTTTTCTGGCACTGCCATTTATTCACCATACTGGGCACATCCCCATCCTGCTTGACAACAACTATGAGACACAGCTAAATATTCCAAAGGGAAAAATTCCCCTGAAATGCAGCCTTCCCTCCTTGTAAATTGCTAGCTGGTTTGTCATAACTGGTATTGTAAAGATGTTATTTGGCACTTTGTGCTGATATTCCAGTAGCTGACTTGTGAATATGTTAAGCAGGGAAGGGGGTAGGAGAAAGAAAGGGTGAGAAAAGCGGGAAGAAGAATTAGATAAGAGACAGGAAGGAGAAGTTTGTGCAAGAGGGTGTTAATGCTCTAAAGGTTTTAAATGGCAAACTTCCTCTTCTCCCTTGTAGTTTATAACCTTCCTGATGTAGGAGGACAAGGGATAAGTTTGTGTTTTTACATAATTTGGCTAAGTGGTAGCAGTGAGACTGGCGAAATGCAGCTGAGGACTTCTTGCTGATCAAGGATTTGAAAGGAACTGTGCGCTCAGAATGAAAGCCAAGAGGAAACGTAGATGCTAAGGAAGTGCTTAGTTTGATCACAAGACATCACTGCACAACCATTCTTGATGGCTGTGAGAATTTTGTCTTCACAGAATCAGCAAGGTTGGGAAAGACCTCAGAGATCAAGTCCAACCTATCACCTGATACTTCATGACTAACTAAACCATGGCTTCAAGTGCCACGTCCAACCCTTTTTTGAACACCTCCAGGGATGGTGACTCCACCACCTCCCTGGGCAGCACATCCCAATGGCCAATTACTCTTTCTGGGAAGAACTTTCTCCTCACCTTCAGCCTAAACTTCCCCTGGCACAGCTTGAGACTGTGTCCTCTTGTTCTGGTGCTGATTGCCTGGGAGAAGAGACCAACCCCCACCTGGCTACAACCTCCCTTCAGGTAGTTGTAGAGAGCAAGAAGATCTCCCCTGAGCCTCCTCTTCTCCAGGCTAAGCAACCCCAGCTACTCAGCCTCTCCTCACAGGGCTGTGCTCCAGACCTCTCCCCAGCCTCTTTGCCCTTCTCTGGACATGTTCAAGTATCTCAATATCCTTCTTAAATTGAGAGGCCTAGAACTGGACACAGTATTCAAGGTGTGGCCTATCCAGTGCTGTTAGTGTGCCCAGTTTTTAAGTGAAGTTTGCAGTGGTGGTTGCTATGTGCTCGAGACCTCTCCCCAGCCTCATTGCCCTTCTCTGGACACATTCAAGTATCTCAGTGTCCTACTTAAATTGAGTCTTGTTGATAGACTTACAGGATGGTCAGTGTGGCGATGCCAGGAGAGTTACAGAACAATCCATGATGTGATTGATCTCAGAACAATTCAAAAGCAATCATTAGGAGGCCAACTGCTCCAGGCTTTAACTAATTCAAATTGCAGGGGTAGAATGAGGAAGAGAAAAGGTAATTGCAGATTTTCAGAAGTGAGCCTTTTAAAAGTTGATTAAATAATCTTATTCATGCTTTGTTAACAAGCCAGACCAACACCTAGACAAAAGCATCACATTTTGGGCACTAAACTCCAGGAAGTGATGGAAAAGACTCAGTTGTTTTAGGAGATGTCTCTTTAAAATGATCTAAGCAAGAAGATTGTCTGTGACTTGGTTTGATTCTCTTGATCAACTAGTGATTGCACATCATAATAATGTAAAAATGCTCTAATTATTATTTCATCACTTCTCATGTCTTTTGGTTGTTGTTTATTATCATGGATTAGAGGAAAGCCTTAGTTTGAAAATACAGTTGTGATATTTCTTTTTCTTGCAACTCTGAAAGTCATCTCTTGTAAAGTGTTAGACTTCTGATAATCACCATGGAGAGAGCATCATGAGTACCTAGGCTGTGCCCTATCCATAGCTGCCAAAGCTCTCATCACCTCTCTTATCAGCTTTCTGGATAGTCCTTCAAGGCAATTTGCACCAGTGTGACTTTTGTGTACTATGCGCACAGATGTGTAGTATGAGAGTATCATAGACCTCAAGAGTGAAGTAAGTACCTAATGGTCCTGTGGGCTTCTGTTCAGTGTGCCATTTCTCTTAATAGAATCCACAGAACATGAGTGCTGTATGTGCTGGAGGAAGTTGTAGGATGCATTTGAGATGAGGTGGAACACTACCATATAGCCTAAGTGTTGCTATGGAGAAGTGAGTAAAGTCATATGGTGAAAAGAAAATACATCTGCCTGGGAAATTTGCCATAGCGTGGGGGGGGAAGAAAGGAAAGTTGACTTTAACTAGAACAAGATCCTGTAGAGAAGCTAAGCTGCTGAGGCCAATTTCAGATGCCATGTCTTGGCTGCTTTCACTCCAGTACTGGCCAGCCTTGTCATACTACCATTCAAAATAGTTTCAAGATTGTGCCTTGTTGAACTAAGTCCTGGAGTGCAGCCAGGTGGCCTGGATCAGAGGGGAAGGGCAGCAGCACAAGAGTCGTGGAGTAGGAGATAGAGATGGGATATGGCTCTCTGCCTGGGTGCTGTCCATCTCTGGCAGAACCATGGAGTGGGTTATATCTGCATGAGATGTGTTTTGTCTCTCCCAGAGAGTCACAGGCCCTTCACAAGGTCTGCCAAACCAGCCTCACAACTCTTGTTGTGTGGTACTGTGCAGCATTGAACTGAAGAAGAGCAAATCTGCCAATGCTTTACGTTGCTGTCATACCTGGTTATGGGCCCTTAGAAACAAATGAACCAGACCACTCCAAAACCAAATCATTAATCATGGTGACTTGCACCACATTCTGGAGGTCAAAAACCTCAATTCATGGAAGGAGATGCTACTGCTCAGTGTTTGCCATTGGAAATGTCCTCTGATTCCTCCACCAGGCACACACAAAGGCTGTTGTTCATATGAAGCCTTTCTATAAAGGATTCATAGAAATGCATCAGTAACTTGAGCTGCTTGAGAGATTCCTGAGGCAGGGGTGGAAGTTAATGTGCTCCCTCTGAAACACACACAGTTGGGTATTTTGCACCAGTAAAAGTTTCCTGGAGCCTTTCAGTTCTTGGCCAGTGGCATTTGAAGGTTGCAGCATATCGTCTCTGAGAGTGACAGAGCATGCCTGCATGCAGCGCATTTTCATGTACCAGAGGATGGTGATGAAAGCAAATCTCTGCATCTCACTAAGAATTCAAGATGTCAAGAAGCAGTTGTATTGGCAAGCTTTTTGTCAATACAGAAGGCAGGTTGTTCCCTGAAAGATGCTCACTGAATTTCACTTACAGCACTGCATTCATTGTTGGCCAGATCCAGTTGCTGTCCTAAGTGATGTTGGAGATGTAGTAAGAATTTTAGGGGCACAAGTGCTTATTTCTTTCAAAATTAATCTGACTATGCATAGAGATAAAGGAAGGAAGATACTGAGTATCATGCTGTGTTTCTTCACTGGCAGCTCCTGCTATCTTCTCCAAGATGTTTGCAATACATCTTAACCAGATGATGAAAGGCTAGTTCAGACCACCTGAGACAACTGACCTTTAAAACTGAGCCCTTAAGAACTGTTTTCTTTGACTTTATTATTCTTTCTTCAGGGTGTTGTAACTGTGTGAAGTGTGCATTTGGGTTTGTCACTGCATTATTTTTGTTTCATTGTGTTTTGGTGTTTTGGGGTGGGGTTTTTGGTTTGGTTTGGTTTGGTTTTCAGTTTAGAGACTGCATATCAGAATTGTATCCCAATTAATAGAGTTTAGTTATGATGACACAGCAGTACACAAAACTGAATGTTAAGAAAACCACCATATATTAATTTGTAAGGAGTGAGAAAGCTGCTGTAGTTCCTTTGCAGAGCTGGGAGATTCAGACATTTTTTTTTTCCACTGACTTTCTATCCCTTGATTTTCTTACCTGTAAACTTATTGTTACAAAATATTTTGAGATACCCAGGGAAATCAGGGGAGGAAGGGCTGTGCTTATCCTCAGGGCCAGTTCCCAAGATGAAAAACATGAAAGAAATAGCTAGCTTAGAGAAACCCATGGTGCATACAGGTACTACACACAGCACAGCCTGCAAACTGTGGTTTAACAAATGAGGGGTGAAATCCTGTGGCTGGAGAATTCAAGCCATGGTTACAAGGTGTTACAGGAAGAGTAGGGGATGCAAAGGCAGGAAGGGTAGGTAGGAACCAGTGTCCTAGGTTTCTGTGCCACTAGAGGATAGGATAAATAAAAGTTGCAGGAAGGAAAGAGAACATCTCCTGTGCTATTGAGAGCTGTGGAGACTGCTAAGGAGATTTGTTGTGGGCAGGAGAATCCCTTATATCCCTGAAGCTGGGTATGATATGAATTTGGAGAGAACTGAAAATCTGATACCGATAGAAGCTCCTACAAATGCTGCTTACATGTTACATCAAACCACCTCTAGGGGAAGGCATCAGAGAAAGGCAGCTGCACAAAGCACATCCACTCCTTGTCTTGGTGGTCAATTACACCAAGTTACAAAAACCTTCCCAACTGCAGATGTCCCTCTAGTTCAGTTTGTAGGTGTTCAAGAGGAGATTGGATGTGGCACTTGGTGCCATGGTCTAGTTATGAGGTCTGTGGGGACAGGTTGGACTCGATGATCCTTGGGGTCTCTTCCAACCTTAGTTATACTGTGATACTGTAATATACATAGTAATGATCAAAAAGCAATGCAGTCTTCCAACCATCTTTGAAAACACCAATGAATCAGTTGCCCAAGGACTTGTACTTCAGTTTAATTTTGATTAACTAATCTATGTTTATTTAGATTACTGTAACCCTTGAGTGCCTGCTGAATTCTTAGTTGCTTCACCTTTCTTAGACTAAGTTCTCAAAGGCAGGGACCGTTGGTGGCTTTCTGTGTATGATACCCAGAAGACCTCTACACAGACCTCAGAAACTTGTAAACTCTACTAGAATTCAATATTGGATGGGGCAAAACAAACAAACCAAGCACCACATTTTAAAATACCATTCAACAGGTTTAGAGGAAAGAGTGATTTCCAGCCTTAGCAGCAGTGCTGTATGAACACATCGGTGTTACTCCCTATACACTCAGCTTTGTCCTGTGGTAAATATTGCTGGGGAAGAGAAATTCACTGATATTGCTGCTTGCTTACTTGTGGCCTGAATTTATAATGCAGAGTCACATTCTGGGTTTGCTTTTTTCCCCTCCCCCCCTTTTCTCCTTTTCTTCTCTTCTTTGTCCTGACAGAAAGGTTTCGGGATTTACTGCTTCTGCATTCAAGTCAAGACGCAGAGATTCTGCCCATCTTTCATCAGAGGCGCTATCCCAAGTAAGTAAGATCGTCTTCTTGGGAGAAATAAAATCTTATCTATTTGCAGCAAGGCACAGGGAAGCATTTAGAGCACTGTCCATGTTCGTGGTGTGAAGTCTGGAGGCAGAGCTGTCAGGGAGCCACGCTTAACACTGAGCTTTGCAGTCTTTCAGTGATGTCAGGGATAAGCAGACATGCTTTGCAAGCATGCCCAGCTGTCAGCAGGGAGGTGGTGGCTGAGTGCAAGACATTAAGTTGCCTGGATCAGTGTCTGGTGGAGCTTTGTTTTACTTGACACTGTTGACATAGGCAGATGTTTTGTCAGACTAATCCCCACTGTTGTCTTGTGGGATTCCATCATTTATGGTGACAGATTCCCTTGGATTTTAACAGCCTCCCTTCTGGAATCCTGCAACCACTAGAAAAGATATTTTTTCTGCCCTTTTTAGGAATATCTATCTATCTATCTATCTCTATATCTATCTCCCTAAATATATGTATATTCCCTATATGTATTCCTATATATATATGTATATGTATATTTATGCAGGCAAACCAAAACAGTAGTGTTGTGTGTTTAGGAGGTCTTGAATGTAAATAATATCCTAGAAAAAACTTCCTCTTCTCCTAAGTGATATACTTGAATGAAGCAATAAATGCTCCCTGTTATAATAATGGTTCATAGAAACATTCACATTCAGCTGAGTCTTGAAAAGAGGCAGTGAAGGGCAAAGTAGTAGTGCTCACATTAAGCTTAACTAGAGTGAGCAGTGAAAAAAGGCTAGTGCAGAATGGACAGAGGAAGGAGAAGGAAGAATGAATGTCTGGAGGCAGTCCAGAAGTCATGATGGAAGTAAGCAAAGTTACTCAGCTTAGCTATTTTTGTTAGCAAATTTCTGAAGTCCATAAGAAGCCAGTGGAGCTAAGCAGTAGATGCAGCTCTTAAAATCTGATAGCAGGGATTTTTTTTAATAGCAGACAACAAATAAAGGGGCTGAAAGCTGAAAACCAGTTACCTCCTCACTGTGAATACTTAAAAATCAAAGCACTCAAGGCTGTAAACCCTGATTCTGAGAATGGTGAAATTTTGCATTGACTTTAAGTGGGGCATGATTTTATCCCCCTGAATTTATTGTTTGTATTATCTGTTGTCATTGTTTTACTGGAATGCCATCAAAGTAAAATACATGAAACTGTGGGAGGTTCCTTAGGTGGGTGGACAGGTCCACTTGTTTCACTAGGGCTTCCTTGAATTACTGCTTTTCTCCTCACCCTTCAGAGCACTGGAACAGTTACTTTTCCACAGCAGTAAAATGCTTTGCTTGGCTTAGATGTTCTCATTTGTAGTATGGACAATGGCAGACTGGTTTGAGAAACTAGTTTATCAACCATCCTCAAAGAACACACTGCTGTATAAATCATTCCTAAGGTGCCTGACTTTCCATTTCCTTAGGTTCAATTTATTGCTAGCATTCTTGGCAAGTACAGTCTATTAGCAGTATTGCACCTTGTCAGATTCATGGGTGAATGAGTGCCTGTTGTCTTCTCATCAGCTCCTTGAAGACTATGCAACAAATAGCTTGCAGTATGAAGCTCTGTTGCTTGCCTCACTAAATGCTGTTTTCAGACACTGACAGGATTGACTGAATCCTCTAATATACAATACCAGCTAAGCTTTGACACCTAACTGAAAGAAGTTTATGTTCTCAAAAGCAATAGATTTCTGTTTATAGCATCATTCATTTCTGCAAATTTACTTATTACAGAAAATTATTTGCTTACTTATTACAGAAAACTATCATAGAATCAATAAGGTTGGAAAGGACCTCAGAGACCATCAAGTCCAATCTGTCACCCAACACCACAGGACTAACTAAACCATGGCTTCAAGTGCCACATCCAATCCCCTCTTGAACACCTCCAGGGACGGTGACTCCACCACCTCCCTGGGCAGCACATTCCAATGGCCAATCACTCATTCTATGAAGAATTTCTTCTTAACATCCAGCCTAAACCTCCCCTGGCACAGCTTGAGACTGTGTCCTCTTGTTCTGGTGCTGGTTGTCTGGGAGAAGAGACCAACTCCCAGCTGGCTACAACCTCCCTTCAGATAGTTGTAGAGAGCAAGAAGGTCTCCCCTGAGCCTCCTCTTCTCCAGGCTAAGCAACCCCAGCTCCCTCAGCCTCTCCTCACAGGGCTGTGCTCCAGAACCCTCCCCAGCTTTGTTGCCCTTCTCTGGATACCTTCCAGCAACTCATTATGTGCTCACATAAATGCCTACAGCAGAGTTGCTTAATGAAACATACTCTACTGCACATAGTTACAGATTATTGATCTAGTCTAATCCAGGCAAGTCTTTTAGATACCTCAAGTGACTCAGGGTATAAAACGCATGGCTTGGAAATCAGACATCATTAGATCTCCCTCATCCACCTCGTCAGGAAATCTACTCATGCATAGAGAGAAATGTTTTGAGAAGAAAATCTGTTTCCTAGCTGACACAAAGCCATCATTATATCTGTGAGGATCTGCATGCCTGTAAGAATAAACCTGTAGCTGTGGGCTGCCAAATGGGTTGGGATGCATAGCTACCTCCGAATGTACATGCCTTCGAGGAGGCTGTGCAAACAAGCCACATCACAGACATACCTGCAGCTTCTTCCTTCTCTTCTTCAAGCCATTAATATGCTGAAGTCACTGAAGTGAGTTACATCAGCATGATCAGGCCTGTCACCAGGCTCAACCTGTTGCAGTAAATCTTATCCCAACTCATTACTATGACAGTGAGCACTAGGACACCTATAGCTGATAAAAAAACACTTGTCAGAGTTTCACTCAGCACATTTCTGCAGGAGCTTTTCTCAAGTTGGTGTCAAGCTCATACTTTCTTTGATTGCCTGCTTTGCTGAGGATGCTCCTAATGTTTATCATGCAGATTCACTCATAAAATGCAAGAACTCCTGAAATGCTGACACAAGGATTGCTTCCAGAGAAGACACAGTTTTGCTCCTTGATTGGGCTGCAGGGTCCAACGTGTGGGCAGGGTGGTTGATGCTAACAGCAGGGGCCTAGATCACTCCATTCCATCATGGCCTTGTGGATTTTTCCCACTGATTCCACTCTGCTCCTGATCATCCATGATACATGCAGAAGAGAAGGATGCAGTTGCCTTGCAACACCAAAGAGTGTTTAAGTTGGGCCTGATAAAGTGAAAGGAAAAAAACAGAACCAGAAGAACATAATGATAAAGAGAGTGTTGAAAGGACAAGAGTGAGAGATTAAGTTGGTGGGTGGCAGGACAGAGGCTGACATTGCACAAAACAATGTTTGAGAGGGATACACCAGAAAAGGGATTGATGAGCTTTTTAGCTAATTTGTCTGCATACAAGGGACTTAACAGTTCAGCTGTAGTTTGTTCTCAGAATACTGCTGAAGTCCTCAAACGTGTTGTGTTTTGTTTAGTTCTTTTAGAGAGTTTATTGCCTTCCCCTCACCCCCACCCCCTTTATTCTCCTTCAGAAATATTTGCAGTTGTCATTCTTACATGCTGTGGGTTTGGTCAAAATATTCTTGGATGATTCACAGATTTTAAGAACAGAAGGAGATGTTCTGTTCCAGCTCCTCGGAGCCCCTTCCTAACACAAGCCATAGAGCACTGCGGAGTAATCCCTGCAGCAAACTTCTGGTTCAGCCAGAGCGTGAGTGTTGAAAGACAAGCAGCCTTTCAGTTGGGATGTTTGACACTGGAAAATTCTCAACATTTTAGATCAGTTTGTTTAAATGTTCAGTTACTTCATGTTTGTGTGACGTTACATTACTTCCACTTCAGTTGCCAGTCTCTACCATCTCACTACGCCATGTTCTGATAAACAGGAAAGTCCTGTACCATCTGAAATGACAGCCCTGTACAAGAGGTTGGAGGTCATTTAACAACTTGCCCTTCTCCTGGACAATAGCTTACTGCTCTCTATAACTACCTGAAGGGAGGTTGTAGACAGGTGGGGGCTGGCCTCTCCTCCCAGGCAACCAGCACCAGAACAAGAGGACACAGTCTCAAGCTGTGCCAGGGGAGGTTCAGACTGGATGTTAGGAGGAAATTCTACACAGAGAGAGTGATTGCCCATTGGAATGTGCTGCCTGGGGAGGTGGTGGAGTCACCATCACTGGAAGTGTTTAAGAAGAGACTGAGGCACTTAGTGCCATGGCTTAGTTGATTAGATGGTGTTGGGTGATAGGTTGGACTCGATGATCTCAAAGGTCTCTTCCAACCTGATTAATTCTATTCTATTCTAAATATTAAGTCATTTTCATGTCTTAAACCCCCAGAAAACACAAGATCAAGAAGGATCTTGATTTTTGTATATGCATCTAGCTTCAGATATACCTTTTGAAAAGCTGCAGCAAGTTTCAGCTCAACCAAAGCCAGTTCAGGGTTATTCAATTCTCATCATGGAGCAGTCTAGACAAACAGGCGGCAGGAAGTTAGTGCCCTGAACCCTTAGGCCATCTGGTTCCCAACTGCTACTCATTTTAATGGTAATGGCTCTGTAATGGACCCATGCCAATTTACTGCAGCTCAGGATCAAATCCAAGCAATTGATACTATTTCATAAATAATACCCAAGAAATCAAACTTGTATCTGTGTAATTGTCTTGAGAATGTTTTCCTTTTTAGTGGGAATTAATTTGTGAAGTAGTGAGTTGTGGCTTCTGGAAAGAGTGCTCAAACAGTGCATCTGCTGAGACTCTCCCTGAATCCTAGGCTCAAGCATGCACAAGAGGAGCTAAGCAGGATCATGGCCTAGAAACCCAGTTCAGTTCACATTAGAAACAAATGCAACATCTTCCTTGTCGTTCAGTCGGGGTGGGTGGAATTGTGACCTCTGTGTTCATCACTCAGTCTTCACTGCAAAGGCATTGATTGTAAGAATCATAGAATCAATAAGGTTGGAAAACTCCTCAGAGATCATCAAGTCCAACCTATCACCCAACCCCTCAGGACTAACTAAACCATGGCTTCAAGTGCCACATCCAGTTCCCTCTTGAGCACCTCCAGGGATGATGACTCCACCACCTCCCTAGGCAGCACATTCCAATGGCCAATCTCATTTTCTGGGAAGAACTTTCTCCTCACCTCCAGCCTAAATTTCCCCTGGCACAGCTTGAGACTGTGTCCTCTTGTTCCTTTGCTGGTAGCCCGAGAGAAGAGATCAACCCCACCTGTCTACAGCCTCCCTTCAGGTATTTGTGGAGAGCAATAAGGTCTCCCCTGAGCCTCCTTTTCTCCAGGCTAAGCAACCCCAGCACCTTCAGCCTCTCCTCACAGGGCTGTGCTCCAGACCTCTCCCCAGCCTCATTGCCCTTCTCTGGACACATTCAAGTGTCTCAATGTCCTTCTTAAACTGAGGAGCCCAGAACTGGACACAGGGCTCAAGGTGTGGCCTAACCAGTGCTGAGCACAGGGCACAATGACCTCCCTGCTCCTGCTGGCCACACTATTCCTGATGCAGGCCAGGATGCCATTGGCCTTCTTGGCCACCTGGGCACACTGCTGGCTCATGTTCAGCCTACCATCAACCAGCACCCCCAGGTCCCTTTCTGCCTGGCTTCTCTCCAGCCACTCTGTCCCCAGCCTGTAGCACTGCATGGGGTTGTTGTGGCCAGTGTGGTCACAACAAGAAGAGGTGGAAAAGTTCATGGAGTGATTTTTCTGTAAAAGACCTTCTCTGAAGTGCTTTACAAAAGATGTGGCCTTATTACAGAGGAGAAACTGAACCCTGGCACTCTAATGTACGTTACTAGTGTCACCCAGGAACAATTCTCCTCGGGACAAGGCCAGAAAAAGAAATCAGGTCTTCCACAGTCCTCTCAGTTGTGTGCAACTGGCTTTCTTGTCTAAAATAGCCTCTATTCCGTTTTCCCCTGCACAAACACGTGGCCTGCCCATACTGCTGAAATCAGATGGGAAAATGCCAAGTGAAAGAGCCTTTCAGAAGTGCCCACACAAGCACTTCAGATGCATTGTGTGGCACTGTACTTTAAGCGTGGAAATTGCTGGGTTTCAGCGCTCCAAGCTTTATTTCCAAAGGCAAGCTAGAAGCTAACGATTGCACCAGCAGCACTGAACCCACAGAAAACCTGAGGCTCAAAGGGTATTGATGTTTTGGTTTGATATTTTGCCTCATATTTTTCATTCTTCCTTTCCCCCCCCCCCCTCTTTTGAATGTGACTTGCAGTGATGCTGGATTATCCTGTGGCATTTGCAGAGTTGAGCTCCATGGCAGTACACTCTAACGAAAAGACATTTCCTCAACCAAGTCACTATCTTGATATATTCAGGACTGCACACAAGAGGACACAGTAACAAGCTGTACCAGGGAAGGTTTAGGCTGGATGTAAGGAAGAAATTCTTCACAGAAAGAGTTGGAATGTGCTGCCCAGGGAGGTGGTGGAGTCACCATCACTGGAGGTGTTTAAAAAAAGACTGGGTTGAGGCACTTGGTGCCATGGTTTAGTTGATTAGATGGTGTTGGGTGATAGGTTGGACTTGATGATCTCAAAGGTCTTTTCCAACCTGATGTATTCTGTATTCCATGTTAAACTCAAACCTGGGTCACAAATTCCTCAATACAGAGCATATATTCGATCAGAATATCAATACTGTGCCCTAGAAACTTCTAGGATAAAATAAAGACATTTTTATTATTTTCCCAAAGGCCTAAATTTCTAATAGAATAGAATTAACCAGGTTGGAAAAGACCTTTGAGATCATTGAGTCCAACCTATCACCCAACACCATCTGATCAACTAAACCATGGCACCAAGTGCCTCATCCAGTCTCTTCCTAAACACCTCCAGTGGTGGTGACTCCACCACCTCCCTGGGCAGCACATTCCAATGGCCAATCTCTCTTTCTGGGAAGAATTTCTTCCTCACCTCCAGCCTAAACCTCCCATGGTGCAGCTTGAGACTGTGTCCTCTTGTGCTGGTGCTGGTTGTCTGGGAGAAGAGACCAACCCCCACCTGTACTAACAAGACAGAGTGAACCAGTTCCCTTGAAATCAGAGGGAATTTTGCTGCTAACTTTTACAGGGCTCAGACCTGAAAACTAAATAATTTTCATGAAAGAAATATGAATCTGTCAGATGTAGAGAGATCTGGGGCAAAACCTGCATCCTCTGAGAGCTTTGGGCAGCAGCACACATGTAAAATCAAAGCTCTGTGTGCATGTGTATTCCCTGTTAAGTACCAAGCAATCTAGACTGCAAGTTTAACTTAGCACTATTTATCATAGCCTAGCTGTGGCTCATTAGCAGTCATGAACTGTTATTCAAAACATTGCAATGCTCCCAGTTGAGAAGGGGAAAGGAATGGCTGAAAATCAAAGATGCACAAACTTCTCAAAATACTTGGGAGATGAAATCATAGCTCTGTTCAAACCGACTGGTGTTAGACAAAACATTACTGCTGGGTTTCATTCTGGTGTTTGGGAGCATGAGCATGGTTCTTGGTAAAGCCTGAGGAGCAGCAATGTGAAACTGGGGAATTATCTGCCACCAGATGTCTTGAAGGATGGTGGGGATTTTTTTTCTTTTAAACAGCTCAAAAAGAAGTTACAGCAGTTTGATGCAGAAATTGTCAGTGAAGTTCTTTGATTCATTATGCAAGAGACATTTGCTGTGATCCCTCCTGGCCTTCTTTCCAGTTTTATCATAGCTTTAAAAATAATGGCTTATATTGGTTTTAAAAAGTAGTTCCATTATTGCCATCGTTACAGGCTTTTGAAAAAGGAACAGAAGTGCTACAGAATTGTGGCTGTTGACAGTAGTGACTTCCTCCTTGAGCAAGTCCTCCTGATCGTGGGTAAAAGGCAGCAGCATTATTCATTCACTCCTGTGTGCCTACCTGCACAGTAACAATTTCATTTTGGGGCCCTGTGCTTTCAGTGTGGGATGCTAGAAGCTGTTTTCTTTCATAGAACATGTTAAAGGTGGTAGGATGTTTTGGTGGTGGTTTGTTACTAAGTCTTGGTGAAAAAGGAGGACAAAAAGATTCCAGCTATAATAAAAGGGGAAATTGATGATGATATGCCTCTGAACACATAAAAGAAACTGAGAGGGGGAAAAAGGAGTTGCCTACCATGTTGTCCTTTATATTTCAGATAAGACATAAGCAAAACTTACATTTCCTGGTGTCTAAGTAGGATAGAAACTTAGTAACTCATTGTGGCTCTGTCCCTTCCCTGAACAAGCTTTGAAGAAATAGGAAAACTGTTAAGTAAGCATCTCAGCTCTGCCTCAAGTCCCTCTTCATGCTGTTTAATACCACAGAAAACGGCGTGCTTTGAGGTAGCAGAGCAAATGTATGTGTAAGAGCAGATGTAAATGTCTGTGTAAGAGCAGAGGGGAGTATGAAACTTCAAGTCAAAGGAGAGTTTTGCCTGAAATGGCAAAGGTAGCTTATTTTCATTAGGATGTGAGCCTAGATTTCAGTTTCAGCAACATTCTGATGTGTGACTCTGGTACAGTCCTTCATGCATCAAGTTGGGCTTTAAGCTCTTGACAGTTAGGGGCAGCAGGAGACCTGTGTTGATCTAACTGTCCCCTGCCCTTTCTGAGAAATGGGCTGTGGGATGCCAAATGAACAACTCTGAATTAAGCATCCCGAAGTAAACATGTAGGTCAACCCCATTTCATGGAGGAAGATGTCTCAGCATCATGCTAGAGCTTAGCTCATAAGTAACTTACCAAGTCTTTAAAACTGGCAGTGGTGAAAAATCCACCTCATCCTGTGGTATGCTATCCCAGATGTTAATTGTTCTCCATCACGGGGATGGAAGTTGGCTGCTGGGAGATTGTGCCCAGTAGGCCAAGCCTAGCCCCAAGGGAAGTTCTTCTACAACTACATCAAGTAGTTTGTAAGAATCATAAATGCTTTCAAAAAGCCAGACAGCTAGCAGCTGGAAAACATTGTTAGCAGCTGCAGAACAGCAACAGCCTATGATACTAGCTGCCAAATCCTGAGTATTGCCTAATCAGCTCTTCATGAGCAGAACTGGAGACTAAAGTAGGTAAGTCCTCATGCAGTTTGAATAAAAGGTATGTACTGAGTTGTTGGGTGGTGAAATGTAGAGTTCCTGGATGTTTGGTTGGTGGGGGTTTTTTTGTTTGGTTTGGTTGTTTGTTTTTTTGTAACAAAAGAGTTTTGTGGAGTTCAGACTTGTCAGAAAACCCCTAGCCTAAGCATCTGTGCCTAGGATGAAGCGTTGCATGCGTTGCGTGAGGTGACTGGGAATGCTTTTCTTTGCTATCATGAGTGTAGTGACATTTTTTCCTCCTGCCAAAGAGATGAGAGAAGCTGCGCTGCAAGCACTGGCCAGAAAGAAAAGATACTAAAATCATTTGAATCAGAACCTAATAGCTTGCATGTAACACTTTGCTTTATGGCTTAATTATCCATTGCTGTCAAGGTGTCTGTGTAATACAAGGTTTAAATTAAGTTTGTGTGTGGATGAAACTCATTTAGATCCAAACTCTGCAATGAACTTTCCTTGTTCCTCTGAGAGCCTGTGTAAGGGAAAATTACTGCATGCTCAAAAAACCCACATGGGAGCCAGGTCCTCCTCCAACACTACTTGCCCAGTATGAAGAGAGTAACCTATATTGCACTTAAACAGTTGTCAGTGTAAGTGTTCTCTGTATTCTCTCTGGTTTCAAAAACTACTGAAAAGTGTCTAATAAAAGCCAAATGTCTGAGCACTTCTGAGGACTTGGGTCTTGCTTTCATAGAACCATAGAATCAGTAAGGTTGGAAAAGACCTCAGAGATCATCAAGTCCAACCTGTCGCCCAACACCTCATGACTAACTAAACCATGGCTTCAAGTGCCACATCCAATCCCTTTTTGAACGCCTCCAGGGACAGGGACTCCACCACCTCCCTGGGCAGCACATTCCCATGGCCAATCTCTCTTTCTGGGAAGAACTTATTCCTAACATCCAGCCTAAACTTCCCCTGGTGCAACTTGAGACTATGTCCTCTTGTTCTGGTGCTGGTTGCCTGGGAGAAGTGACCAACTCCCACCTGGCTACAACCTCCCTTCAGGTAGTTGTAGAGAGCAGTAAGGTCTCCCCTGAGCCTCCTCTTCTGCAGGCTAAGCAACCCCAGCTCCCTCAGCCTCTCCTCACAGGGCTGTGCTCCAGACCTCTCCTCAGCCTCGTTGCCCTTCTCTGGACACATTCAAGTGTCTCAATTTCCTTCTTAAACTGAGTGGCCCAGACCTGGACACAGGACTCAAGGTGTGGCCTAACCAGTGCTGAGTACAGGGCAGAATGACTTCCCTGCTCCTGCTGGCCACACTGTTCCTGATGCACACTGTTTCCTCCACATGATGCATTGTGATGTTACCTAAGAATATCAGAGCTTAGTATTTCCCTTTCCTGTACACCATACCTTTAAGGCTTAAAATGTTGTGGGTTTTTTTAGCAATATTACTGTTAGTGATTTTTAATATTGCAATCTCTAGGGTGCAATTACTTCCTCTTTTAGGCAAATCATTAAAAATTGAATTTCTTTATTACATTGATTTTCCTCTGCTAAACTTGAGTCTGAAACCTCTTAAAATGGATTAAATTGTCCTTTTTTTAGCATGGATGGGTGAAGCTTCCCAAACAACATTTGAAATGTGGGCATTTATTTGCACTGTTTTCTCCAAACCAAAGGTATTTGCACTTGCTCTTTGAACAGACTTTGAAAGGTATTGGTAATTTATTTATCGTGCTGGGGTTTTTATGTTGTTAGGAAAAAATATATCATTGGAAAGGGTCAGTGACAATTTCTTCATCACTTGGCACTGTTTTTACTGGAGCAGTGGAAAAGAAATGATGGCAGAACTGGGCCATACATTTTCTTGTGCTTCATCGACAGATGCATTTTCAACTCGGATAAGGCAAGTCACATAGATGTAATGTTACCTTGTGCAGGCATCCTAATCCTGATGTTCTGGCCATTTGGGCCCTGTGAAGATGAAATTCTGTCATCTTAACTATGTCAAGAGTGTTTTCTACCACTGCAGTTTCCAAGGGAAGCTCTAGGATTTCGGCTTGCTGCATCAGTAAGAGTTTAAAGTGTGTTGGAGAGATCCCACTCACTTAGCTCAAATCCAGGAAGCTGGCACTTCATTCAAGTTGGTAGAAGATCAAATCTGGCAGAGTTGTACACTGAACTCAAATTTCCCATCATTTTTCACCAATAGCTGCAAGAAAGAGTAGAGAGTACTAAAATCCATTAGTTAGGGTAATACAATAGACAATTCAGTGGCCGTGCCAGTGTTTCTCAGTGGGAAGGGTAAGGGCTGCTGGCCTGAAAGGTTACAGCTGCTCTGCAGAGTGTAAAAGTCATTTGATCCATATTTTGGTTATGTCCAAGTGAAATGGTACGCTGCTCTCTACCCAGAAAAGGCAATTTTCCTGTGGAGGACAATCATTTGCTTTCTACAACTACCTGAAGGGAGCTTGTGGCCAGGTGGGGGTTGGTTTCTTCTCCCAGGCAAGCAGCAACAGAACAAGAGGACACAGTCTCAAGCTGTGCCAGGGGAGATTTAGGCTGGATGTTAGGAAGAAGTTCTTCACAGAGAGATTTGCCATTGGAATGTGCTGCCCAGGGAGGTGGTGGAGTCATCATCACTGGAAGTGTTTAAGAAGAGACTGGATGTGGCACTTAGTGCCATGGTTGAGTTGATTAGATGGTGGATGGATGGAGATGACATGAAATTTTGGTTTAGCTCACATATGTCAAACATGCTGGAGAACTGAAAAAAAAATATCTATGATAAGTTTGGTTTCTGAACAGCTTGGGAGGGAGCAGTGATGCTGAATGTTGTGTGGTCTGAAAAGGAAGGGAGAGAGGGAAGAAGAGAAGGAAGACAGATGCAGCTTTCTGTTTCATGCACAGTCCACATACTGCATAGAGCAAGATAGCTTAATTCAAAAGAACAGGTTTACCTTATGGGATCAGCAGAGCAAAATATAATGAGCTTGTTCAGCTGCATAAGGCTTTGATTGTAATGAGAGCCTCTGGGCACTGTTTTTCTGTGACAGACAAGTATTGCTGGTACTGGTGGACAACTTGAGCTCCTTCTGTTTTCTGTTGGGGAGGAGGGTTTAACGAATGTCTCGTTAATTTATTTGTGAGCTGCTGTGTCCCCAGGAGATAACAGGCTGTGAGGTTGCCATCTCCAAGGCTTCTTTCACCCATGATGCCATTAGCATGCACTTGAGCATGTAATTCCAAGTTTTAAGTGCAGCAGAAGTGCTGTCCCCTGGGGCTCAGCCCCTCTTTCCTTCTTTCACAGTCAGCACAAGCAGCTCTTCTGAGCAGGGGAACTCTTCTAGCTTTCACTGCCCCATCTGCAGTAGTGCTTTGTGGTTTGGATGCATCCTGGTTTGTTTGCCTACATGTTTTGCCTTCATGTTACTAGATGGCAGTAACTGGCAGTGTAGTGGTTGATGGTTAACTTTTATTTCTCTTGGTGGACATTGGCATTAGAATTAAGGAATCCATTTTAAGGGATTGTTGCAAGCAATTCTAAAGAGCATCACAGGAAGCTTAAGAAACCCATTTATATCTATATTGGCTGCACTAGCTATACATGCTCAAATGGAGTTCCTCCTCACTGAATTAACTTTGTTGTTAGTTATTTGGCCCTGCACTCAGATTCTGGCACCAGTGAATGGAATCTGCACCACATGGAAATGCTTTGGCAATTAAAAGCCTGTTAAACTTGGCTTGTTCTCCTGTTCCATCCTTCTTATGAAGTTCAAGAGCAGTCATGACTGAAATATTTAGCATCCAGTAATACCACAAAAGATATCTTGATTCTGCTGAGTTTGGGGCCTGTTTTTCTCTGCACTGAAGGTCCCTTGAAGGATGAAAGTTCAAGGGACATTGAACCATAAAACTTGCTCACAGGAGTGAAAAAACATATTGCAAGTGCTTCTAAATCACATATGGGTTTATTATCTTTGGGCCACTGGCAGTAAAAAAGCCTTGTGCACTCAAGTGTTTTAACACTGTCATGTAAGGTTAAGCAAACTGATGAAATATGATTAACAAGGAAATTATATGGCTGGTGCCTTAGTCCACAGTGCTCTTTACCCTTTCTTTCACTTGTTTGTCTTGGCAAGATCTCTCAAATAAGATAGGAAGCTATCACTTACTGCTTTTTTAAACTGTGTATTAATCAGGTCTGAAGACAAAAGCCATCAGATGGCAACCATAGAACAATGATTCTCTAGAAACTCTCCTTTGTGTACTGTTGTCCTTTTCTCTTATTAGGAGCTGTGATCCATACCCTGATGGGTTTGTGACCACCATTATAGATACATCTATGGGCCTCAGACTTCTCATGGAGTCATTGTTCCAGTGCTCTTTTTTGCCTGAAAAATATAACTGTACAGACAGATGCTGTCACACAGTGTCAAACTGACTTGCACAAATTCTCCTGAGAAAGGTATGGCAGAGCATGGGTGGAATCCCAGCACAGCACCTAGGCAGCTGCTTTCATCCTTTCTCTTTGTGTTCTCTGTGAAGCTCCTACCCCAAAGGGGAAAGCACCTTTTGATCAGGGACCTTGGGGCGCTATCACAGTAGCTGTAGCAGTAATAACATTAGAAAAATGGTGGTATTTGAGCAAATGTTTGATGAATACAACCATTAAGAGAAGCATAAATGCAGTTTTCAGAGTCTCAGTAATGAACAAACAGAAAGTGTTCACCTGCTAGTCCAACTTTTACTTCACAATTCGTTTAAATTGCAGTTGTTAAGGGAACTGAAACAGAAAGAGAGTAAATGGTATGTGGAACACCTAAACCATTGTTCACAGTTGATGGGTACAGAGTGAGCTCTTAAACAATAGGAGGTTTGGCAGATAGGCAGAACGTTGGGTAGTGGGATTTCATCCATTGTGTGCTGCCCAAGTCTTGATGCATTTACTTGTATTTACTTATGGGGTCTGGAGCACAGCCTTGTGAGGAGAGGCTGAGGGAGCTGGGGTTGCTTAGCCTGGAGAAGAGGAGGCTCAGGGGAGACCTTCTTGCTCTCTACAACTACCTGAAGGGAGGTTGTAGCCAGGTGGGGGTTGGGCTCTTCTCCCAGATAACCTGTGTCAGAACAAGAGGACACAGTCTCAAGCTGCACCAGGGGAGGTTTAGGCTGGATGTTAGGAAGAAATTCTTCCCAGAAGGAGAGTTTGGCCATTGGAATGTGCTGCCCAGGGAGGTGGAGTCAGACTCACCGTCACTGGAGGCGTTTAAAAAAAGACTGGATGAGGCACTTGGTGCCATGGTTTAGTTGATTAGATGGTGTTGGGTGATAGCTTGGACTTGATGACCTCAAAGGTCTTTTCCAACCTGGTTAATTCTGTATTCTGTAGAAGTACCACAGCAGGATAATAGCAAAAACTAATATTGAGATAAATATATATATGTGTGTGTGTGTGTGTGTTTATATATCTATATACACACACACACTTGTATTTTGGATAATTGCTTGCTAATAACACCTTTCAGTCCTTCAGGACTAAATCCTGATCTCATGACATTCAGTGGCATTTTTGACATATGTTTTTGTCCTGGAATCAGATCATTTTAATATTTTTTTCTATAGAGAATAGACCAAAGAACACTTTAAACAGGAATGCAGCAGAGTGTATTAAAAAGAGAAAGAATCAGTGCCAACAGGTGGCAAGCAGCAAGTAGTTCTTGAGCACAAAGAAGTGAGGCATCAGATATACTGCAGTTCATCTTGTGGATGTTCTCACATGGTGCCACCTGCGCAGGTGACAGCACAGGCTCTATATTCCTCATTGGCCACGGGATACAGTTTGGGATGGAGGCTAGCAGTAAGGAGTGTGGTGTGTGGCTGGTTTTGTGTGTAGATCACAGCACGGTGGGAGTGGGAAGGGACCTTTGCTCTTCTGTGATTCTTACATCAGATAATGAGTGACAAGGAGGGAGATGTAAAAGTCAAGGTAATTAAATCCTCAGCTGATACTGGCCCAGGGAGGATACTGTATTTCAGAGCTGATGGATTCAAATTCCTGAATGATCTGGCAAATTTCAGGAGGTGGGTGGAAGAAAAGGAAGATGAGTTGGAACAGGCAGAAATGTCAGTTCACCAGGGGAGAAATTATCATTATCATAGAAGAAACAGTGACAGGGTGGGTGAAATGTTAGGATCACACCTAGCACTTTTTTAACACCCTTGTGCCTGTGTGTATCAGAATATTAAACCTGTTAAATCAGGCATTCCTGATCTTGTGGAGAGGAGACCTGGGAAATTATCACTACCTGGTTTACTCAAAAGGCACAGCATAGTTGAGGATGTAAATGGCACCCTGGGAACGACAGTGGATCTGCAGGAGGGAGATGAGATTAAAAGGATGGATTTATTGCCCTCTCTAACTAGTAAAAACTGGAATTTGAGGTCAGACCTGAAGCACAGTCCCATGATCTACATTTCACAATGACAATGAACATGACAAGGATCAGGCTGACCATTGCTTGACTACTGCTTCCATAAGCTTCAGTTGCTTCAAGTATCCCATAGTACCCTGCGATACTGACACTGCAGGTGTTTCCACTGACATGGGATAGCCTCTCTTGGTGAGTATCATTTACCAGATGAGGAAGATGGCTCAGTACTGATACTAACAAAAAGAACATTCATTCAGAATACAGAATTAACCAGGTTGGAAAAGAACTTTGGGATCACCAAGTCCAACCCATTACCCAACACTATCTAATCAACTAAACCATGGCACCAAGTGCCTCTTCCAGTCTCTTTTTAAGCACTCCCAGTGATGGTGACTCCACCACCTCCCTGGGCAGCACATTCCAATGGCCAATCTCTCTTTCTGGGAAGAAATTCTTCCTAACATCCAGCCTAAAACTCCCCTGGCACAGATTAAGACTGCGTCCTCTTGTTCTGATGCTGGTTGCCTGGGAGAAGAGACCAACCCCCACCTGGCTACAAGCACCCTTCAGGTAGCTGTAGGGGGCAATAAGGTCTCCCCTGAGCCTCCTCCAGGCTAATCACCTCACAGGGCTGTGCTCCAGACCCCTCCCCAGCTTTGTTGCCCTTCTCTGGACACCTTCCAGTAACTCAACATCTTTCCTAAACTGAGGGGCCTAGAACTGGACACAGGACTCAAGGTGTAGCCTAACCAGTGCTGACTACAGAGCACAATGACTTCCCTGCTCCTGCTGGCCACACTCTTCCTGATGCAGGCCAGGATGCCACTGGCCTTCTTGCCAATGCCTGTGAGAATGACCCATACCATCTGCTAGGTGCAAGTCTGAGATGTCCACCAAAGAGAACAGCATAGGCAATAAGAGGCTTCCTGTAGATATTGGAAGAGACCAGAAGTCAAATATGGATGTGAATTGATCTGAAGCAGAAACACTCTTTGCAGGGGATTGGCTGGTAACTACAATGCCATTGAAACAGTTGTGGAGAAACACAGCCAGCACAGACAACCTAATTGTGGTTGCTGGTCTGCAGTGTCTAACTACTTAATGATCTAAGAAACTCAATTTTCCCATGGTGAGTTCCACTGGGTGGTGCAGTCACTAGAGAAATGCTTTTTTTTTTGCTTTATTAGTTGAGGCAAAGCAGTAGGGACACACATTTACAGGGCAGCAAGGTACTTCACAAAATAGATGCTCTAACTGGTAAGGAAATCAGTGGAAAATTGGATTGCTTGTTATAAAATTAAGCCATAGGTGATATTTAATCAAAGGAATGCATTTTGGACACATTTTATTAAGAAAAAATATGAAAAGGACAGTAAAAAAGGGCAGCTGTGGAGAAGTAATGCAACATTAATTAAGAATATTGAGCCCAGAGTTTGATGCAGAGAGTACATGTGCTTTCAGGGGAAAAAAGTTACCTGAACACATAATTGTACTTGATTGGGGGGGTTGTGGTTTTACAGACCTTTATAATGATGTCAGTGAAAAGGTCTAAATTGTTGGGGGTTTTTTTTCCTGTGGTAGTCAGTGATGAGAAATGTGGGTTCTCCATAAGTACTGTGGACATTAATTAGACATTTTTATTAAGTTCTGAGGAAAAATCAACTACTGAGACACTCCCTTCCGATTGCTCTGGGAGTCCTGAGCAAAGAAGAGCCATGCTTACAAGTCAGTTCTGCAAGCATTTTTTTCAGTGCTGTTCTGTTCTCTGAGAGGGGAGCTAATAAATGTGTGTAAATGTATGAGGGCTGGGTGTCAAAACAGAAGAGCCAGCCTCTTCTCAGCTGCACCCTGCGACAAAAACTGGGGAGGGGGTTGGAACACAAGCCCTGTGAGAGAGGCTGAGGGAGCTGGGGTTGCTCAGCCTGGAGAAGAGGAGGATCAGGGGAGACCTTCTTGCTTTCTACATCTACATGAAAGGAGATTGTAGCCAAGTGGGGGTTGGTCTCTTCTCCCAGACAGCCTGTGTCAGAACAAGAGGACACAGTCTCAAGCTGCACCAGGGGAGGTTTAGGCTGGATGTTAGGAAGAAATTCTTCCCAGAAAGAGACATTGGCCATTGGAATGTGCTGCCCAGGGAGGTGGTGGAGTCGCCATCAGTGGAGGTGCTTAAAAAAAGACTGGATGGGGTGCTTAGTGCCATGGTTTAGTTGATGAGATGGTTTGGGGTGATAGGTTGGACTCGATGATCTCAAAGTTCTTTTCCAGCCTGGTTAATTCTGTATCCTGTATAAGTCAAGGGGCAGTGGATGTAAACTACAGCACAGAAAGTTCCACCTCAACATGAGAAAGAACTTCTTTATTATAAGGGTTTCAGAGCACTGGAACAGGCTGCCCACAAAAGTTGTGGAGTCTCCTTCTCTGGAGACTTTCAAGTCTGTCTGGATGAGTTCCAGTGTGACCTGTACTAGATCATATGGTCCTGCTCCAGCAGGGATTTTGGCCTTCAACCCCTAACATCCTGTGATCTACCATCCTTCTCATTCCTCTGTTAGAAGTCCAGCTTTCTATAGGTAGTTGTACAGCTTTTGCTCTTAGAGGGTTCCAGCCTACTCTACAGGATGGGGTGCTTGATGCCATGGTTTAGCTGATTGAATGGTGTTGGGTAAAGTTGGACTTGATGATCTCAAAGGTCTTTTCCAACCAGGTTAATCCTATCCTATCCTATCCTACCCTATCCTATCCTATCCTAGCTGATCCTATCCTACCCTATGCATCTCCTTGAACCTGCACTGTGCCTCGGAAAACCATGGATCTCAGTTTAGGGTTTACAGAAGGAGCCTTATCTATGAAAATTCAGATTCCAGCTCTACTTTTCTATTTCCCTGCCCTTGTTGTTGTGCTTTCAGGATATTTTCTCTTGCTGAGGATGTTGTGGGAATGTGAATTCTTCAGTCATCTCTGGTCCCTTGAGTCTGTAATAAGCTGAAGGCCATGTGGTTTCATTTTGTTTTGCCCAATCAGGAGAAATCAATGGAACTGAAATGTAATAAAAGAAATGACATTTCTAGAGGTTAAAAAAAAAGGAAAAATATTAATAATTTGGCATGTTTCTGTGGGAAGCAAATCTGATGCTAATTGATTCCGTAGGGTTTTGAGACCTCTTTGCTCTTATAGTTGGTTGTTCCACTAGCTGATGAAGGAAGCAACTGTAGAGGAGAGCAGGAAAGTTCTACAAGATCTGATACATACTATAATAATATGTTGGATGTTGAAAGGAAAGAAAAAAAGTTAATAACCAATCAGAAATTAAACTGATCAGTTAAAAAAGGGAAAGAATGACTAGTGAAATCTGAATTGGAATCAGAACAATTTGCAGTTTTGAGCAAAATAGTATCCAAAGTTAATTGGCTCTGCTGGGTGTTGCAGGCTTATTTGTCAAAGGGGCTGCTGTTTTCTTCAATGAAAACATCATCCTTCACAGTGTCAGGAGAGCACATGGGAATCTCTGCTCTCACATGCCAGATGTCGCATTTTGTTACACTTTTAAGCCCTGAAAGCCATTGTAGTTTCAGAAACCCATCCAAACCAAGGGTGATGTGCTTTGTTCACTGGTGGCTCTTGGTCTGTAAAAGGCTGTTGGTACTGAAATGCTGTCAATAATCACAATCCTTCTGGAAAAGAAGCATTAGGAGTTTACACTTACTAACTGAGGTTTAAATGACATGCAGTATCCTATGTTGAGTTCAAAAGATGAAGCAACTGTTATGATTTTTACTGCAGAAAATAGTTGAAAGTCTTTATTAGTAGTAAGAGTAGCCTTGAAAAAATCAAATAATGTAATTCATTGCAGCTAAGTTACTGAAAAATGTGAAGTGAGCCTTGGACTCCAAAGTGGTCTGGAACACTGCTGTAGGTAGTTTTGCTTTCTGCAAGCTTACCATGTGTCCAGAGAAGGGCAACAAGGCTGGGGAGGGGTCTCGAGCACAAACCCTATGAGGAGAGGCTGAGGGAGCTGGGGTTGTTTAGCCTGGAGAAGAGGAGGCTCAGGGGAGAATTTATGGCTCTCTACAACTGCCTGAAGGGAGGTTTTAGCCAGGTGGTTGGTGGTCTCTTCTCCCAGGCAAGCAGCACCAGAACAAGAGGACAGAGTCTCAAGCTGCACCAGGGGAAGTTTAAGCTGGAGATGAGGAGAAAGTTCTTCCCAGAAAGAGCAGTTTGCCACTGGAGTGTGCTGCCCAGGCAGGTGGTGGAATCACCGTTCCTGGAGGTGTTCAAGAGGGGACTGGACGTGGCACTGGAAGCCGTGGTTTAGTTAGTCCTGAGGTGTTGGGTGATAGGTTGGACTTGATGATCTCTGAGGTCTTTTCCAGCCTTATTCATTCTATGATTCTATGATATGAAAGATGTAAGTTTCAAAACTGAATGATTTCCAGTAATCCTTCGCTTATTTCTATCATCTTAGTGGCCTGAAGAAATAGGTACATCAGGAAGCTGTCCTGATATACACACTCACACAGCACAGGTATCACCCTGACCAAGCCAGCTTCAACTAGAAAAACAGGAGACAACAGATGGATACAGTTGGAAATTTCAAGGAAAAAGTGAGATGGTACTGAGGCAGAATGTGACTGAGCTGCATACAGCAAGCATGTTGTCAGCCTAACCACTGTCAACCTCTGGTCTGTTGTTTTTTTTCCAGATATTAGAGGAAAGAGGAGTCTGAAGAAGAAATTTGAAATAAGATAATGAAATAGCTGCAGATGTTTGCAGAGTTTCCCTCCCAGGCATGAAGGGTGGTGTGGGAGGAACGTGAAGGCACTTGTTTGAATATTTATCACGTGGAGGTGGAGGCTGGAACTGTGGGTTATCAGAGAGAGGTGGTAGCATCTTTCTGGTGTATGAGAGTTGCAGCAGCAGAGGAGCGTAAGGAGACTGTTTCAGCCAGCAGACAGTTCCTGGAGGCAGTACTTACCTGTGGTTTTGGTAGGACAAGTTAAAGAGAAGCACAAGCATGGGAGGAGAATTATTGACTTGATGTTATTGTGATTTTGGAGAACTTTATTCAAAAGCATTCAAAAACAGTAAAGTCAACAGTATGGGCTTTCCCCAGGGGAATCAGGGGAGGGATTCAGCTGCGTATGAAGACATCTAACCCTATGGATTTTTGTGTGAGCAACATAGCAAAGCTCCAGTTATCTCGGTGGATAAGCAGAGCCAGATTGAAGTGCCTCAGGCTAGGTGCCCAGTGCCACTTCAGTTCTGCTTGGCCTTCAGCTGCTGTTCCAGAGGGACACCGATCTCTAAGGTCATTTTGAATCGAGTCAGTACAGTCAGCAGACACAGACAACAACTCATCACATCCTGAATCTCTCTCTAGGCTCCATTAACTATACTGGCTGCATCTCTTTTAACTGTATGAGAGGCTTACTGAGTGTGCTCACATAGATACTTTATACCTAGGTCTTAGTGACAAACTGAATACTGCTCCCAGGATATAGAATCTGCACCTAGGATATAGAGGAGGCTCAGGGGAGACCTTACTGCTCTCTACAACTACCTGAAGGGAGGTTGTAGACAGGTGGGGCTTGGTCTCTTCTCCCAGGCAATGAGAACAAGAGGACAGAGTCTGAAGCTGTGCCAGGGGAAGTTTAGACTCAAGGTGAGGAGAAAGTTCTTCCCAGAAAGAGCAGTTTGCCACTGGAGTGTGCTGCCCAGGGAGGTGGTGGAATCACCGTTCCTGGAGGTGTTCAAGAGGGGACTGGACATGGCACTTGAAGCCATGGTTTAGTTAGTCCTGAGCTGTTGGGTGATAGGTTGGACTTGATGATCTCTGAGGTCTTTTTTGATTCTATGATTCTACTGCTGGGCAAAGTCCTTACTCTGTGCATGTTGGTGAGAGTTTTGACACAAAACTCAGTCACTAGGACTTCACTTTCTGTGTTCTGTGAAGTTCTTGGTATCTAAGCATTTTGTTCAGCTTGCAAATATTAGTACTTCTTTAATTACCAAGCTCTGCAATTAAGTCCCCAATGCATGTGTTATTCTACTAGTATCCTAAGTAATGTCTCACAGACTGGGGCCGGGAGGGGAATTAAAATGGAGCAATACCAGCATCGCAGTCAGGTAGTGAAGTACAGGGTAAGTGTTAAACTTTACTGAGGGTACCTACACTCTGAAGAAAAGCATGACACTGAGGTCCTGGTCTCACAGAGATCTCCACACATCACTATGCAGTTCCTTGGGAAGGTAACTCGGATCTCAGATGCAGTACAGCTCTCTGTATCCCTGAGACAGGGTCTCTTGGTTTAGGGACAGCCTCCTGTTAGTGCCGTTGCGCTGCCCACCACTGGAACAAGCTGCTTGGCTATTTCTGTACTGCTGTACTGTAGAATGTAAGTGTGCTTCAAATAGAAAATATGTTCACCAGCTCTCTGGAAGATGCTTTTCAATAATGTGCTCTACTGTTGGGGGTTTTTTTCTGTTGTATTCTGTTTTGTGGAGCTTTTTTCCCAGTTTGTGAGCTAAGAAATTGCGCCAGAGTAACTGAGAGCGCTTCTAAGATTGGAAATGAGCACATGTGAAAAGCACTATTTGTTGTTTGAATATGTTGGCCTGAGGGGGGAATTGCAAAACTTTTAGTAGTGACATTCCCTTCCTTCATGTTAGTTAAATTAAAGCTGGGGTGGGGCTGATAGGAGAGCATAGCACAACAGTGTGATATGAAGAAAGAGACAAAAAGTCATCTTACCTCTCTTGGCTTCTCTGCCTTTTTATTGAATGCTGCCTGTGCCTGAATCACCTCTCTGTTCATCACTGTGCTGCTTGATACAGCATCAGGAAGTTTGTTTCTTTCATTGGCTCTAATAAAAGAAGCATCAATTCCTAAATAACCACATCCTACAAGGCATCAGAGCCACATTTCCTTTAGTTTTAAATTATCCCCATAGTAAAATGGGATTAAATACTGCATGTTTATGACATCAAACAAAATCTTCCATGGCCTCCTTGGAATCAGTCTTTTCAGGCAGTCTTCTGGAGTGGGTTAATGCAGTAGCAATCCTTCCCCAGCTTTTTCCCCATTTCTCTTTCTCACACTTGGAAGCAGTGACTTCTGGCTGTCCTGTGCTGGACCACATGCAGGCACAGCAGGAGCCTTTTGGCTTCTCTGACTGCATTTGCTGTCCAAACAACTGCTCCTCACTCCCTCAGAGGATGACACAGTGGGCACAGAGAAATATTTTGCAGGCCAGGTGGGGCTAATAGGCCACAAACTGGAGCAATCTGACCAAAATACATATTTAATTGCAGGTTGTTTCTTGAATTTCTGGCATGTAATTATGCACCAGGCTTTGTCTGGTTTGTGGTGACCAGATCTGGTTTAGCATCTTGCAACTGCTAATGATTTCAGTGGCATTCAGCAGCAATCATCCCTTCTCAGATCAGATGTACTTGCATACTGCAGATAGTCTTACATGCAGTCCTGCTGAGTGGTAGAGTGTATGACTATTGTCACATCCACTGTGGTGATTTGTGGAAAGATCTCCTTGGTTGGTTGGCTTCTGTGGTGTTGGCTTGTGTTTTTCCTGCAGAATGTTGGCTTTCAGTCTCTATATACAGATACAAGTTAGTGCTGCTTCTGCAGACTGCGAGGAGTTCCCCACAGCCCTATGCTTGTACCTTTCATGCCTTTAGAAACAACTCTCCAGGTTTTACCAGCTAGGCAGAATCTGATTAGGGTAATAGCTAAAAGTGGTATGCCAGGGATGGCAGTGAACTTCAGTTGCTGCTTTTCATTATTCAGTAACTTTCTCTTTTCTTTTTGCCCTACCCTGATAGCCCAAAACGAGATCTCTGTTGTGATGTGCATCTGAGACCTGTAGCGTTTGTGGAGTTCTCTCAAAATGTCCCCTGGACCAGATTCATTTCAGAGTAATGGCCTGCTCTCTACATTTCTCCTGTTATTTATTTAGATAGGAGTTGCTCCTTTACCTCCTCAAATGGCAGTGCAACATTCAGAAGATCTCCTACAGCAGCTGCTGCTGCATTGTGCATCGCCAGCGGTACCATTTCATTAGTGGGAAATAAACCAATTTCAAGCAAATGGGGTATAAAGTGTTATGTAACAGGAAGCATTTAATGAGAAGATACTTAAAAGTTCTGGTTATACTGTGTGCACATGTCCAGCTAATTTGGTTTTGGGTGTGTGGCCCCATTGTGCAAAATAGTTTATCTGTGCTAAGTAAGGAATTAGGTAATTTTTCCTGTATGCTCTTTCATGCTAGAACTAAAATACCTGATCTTTGAGATTCTCCAAGAGAATGTCTGTTGAATAGCGACTTCAAAATGTAAAGAGAGAAATACGAATGAGGACATTTTGCTTGCAGATTGCTTAGTTAGGGATATCAGTGCTGAATTTTGGTTACTTACAAACACCTACTGCCAGCACTTCAGTGCTTTCTGATGATTACTGTGGCTGGCCCTTTCTCTCCAGGCAGGACACCAAGAGCCAAGAAAGGAGTTTATAAGGCAGGGCACAATTAGGGAGCAGTCTGCTTGCTTCCAAATCCTTCAGAATTAGCTACTTATCTGCAGTAGAAGAAGGAATCTAACATATGAGGCATCAGGATGTCAGCAATAGAGGCCTGAGAGAAATTTCCTAGAAAGGACTGTAATGGCCAAAGACACCCAGACAAGATATTGTCTTGAGCAGTAAGATGCCAAAGGTCAGACCACAAAACTAAAGGAAATAGCAGACTGACATCTTAAGTTGTGGCTAAGATCCAGCCCTCAAAAAGAATCAGACGAGGGTTGGAAGACTTAGTCTTGAAAATGAGACATCTTCACTGCCTTTAATTCTCTGGCTGATGTTACGAAGGAGAAAGCTTGTGCCCTTCCATTAGACATAGAGTGTGCATAGTTTAGTTGCATAATAGATCAGTATCTGTGTGGTATAATACTAACATATTCTAAAGCTGTTTGGTGAACACAGGCCAGAGGTTGAGATGGAAGAGACCGGATGGGGTGCTTGGTGCCATGGTTTAGTTGATTAGATAGTGTTGGATGACAGAATGGACTCAATGATCTCAAAGGTCTCTTCCAACCTGGTTGGAAGACTGTTCTAGTCTACTCTAGTCTAGTCTATCATTAAAGACAGAGGGATAACACTTAGAACAATGAGAGGCATGAGACAAAAAAGCTGCAACTCAGTGATTTTTGTACCTCTTCAGGTATCCTTTATGATTGGGATAAATCACATTTCCAAGGGACTGGATGAGAAGTGAAGGAGTAGACAAATGTTGATTAGTTCCTCTTGCATGTTGCAGGACAGATATGTGTCTCATCTTATTTATCCCCTCTGAAGGGTCTTGAAAAGTACTATGTGAGGCCAGGAAAGAGAGATTATTTTTAACCTGTTGTCCATGTCAGCTCTTTGTGATGTTGAAGAGATAAACCTCCTGTGCAGGCCTAGCCAAACTCATTTTTACTCCTATGCTATTGTTTCCAGTGCCACACTTTCTTTTCCCTCTAATACCTGATACAAGGGTCTGTTAGGAAGAAGGTCTTCACAAAGAGAGTGACTGGCCATTGGATTGTGCTGCCCAGGGAGGTGGTGGAGTCACCATCGCTGGAGGTGTTTAAGAAGAGACTGGATGAGGCACTTGGTGCCTTGGTTTAGCTGATTAGATGGTGTTGGGTGATGGGTTGGACTTGATGATCTTGAAGGTCTTTTCCAACCTGGTTAGTTCAGTTCAGTTCAGTTCAGTTCTGTTCTGTTCTATTCTATTCTATTCTATTCTATTCTATTCTGTTCTATTCTATTCTCACATTTTATATCCAAAGACTAGGAGAAAATCAATACAAAATTCTTTGCAGGGTTTCAATTTCACCTCACTTTTCATCTCTCTGATTTTAGCAGCTTTCTGTTAAAGTGTTCTCTTTGCTTTTTCTACAGACTATATGTGGATGGACCTTTTGGAAGTCCCTTTGAGGAATCCCTAAACTATGAGGTCAGCCTCTGTGTAGCTGGAGGTATTGGAGTTACACCATTTGCATCAGTACTCAACACACTGCTGTAAGTGAGCTTAGGCCTTTTAAAGTCATTTCCCCCCAGTTTACCGTGGTAGTGATTATCAGAAAGCCTTAAAACTTCCATTAGCAATAGAGAATGGTTCCTTGGGGAGAACTGGGGTGCCCCTTGCAGAGTCTGAGTCATCTCATACAGACTATAAAATAGCCCAAAGATTTTTTATTATTTTTTTAATTTACAGGCTTTGACATCCTATTCACACCAGAACTTCCACCTCTTGTTTCTCTGTCACATCAGTGTCATGTTTTCCACCACATCTTGCACTGTGTGAAACTTGCTCCAGTCACTGGACTGTTTCATAGGGACTGTATAAAGAGCCAATTAGAGCAGCAAACTTTCCCTGAAGTATTGAAAGACCAGCTGGCTTTGGGAGGGTTTTACAATGCACAGCTGAAGCATTTGTTTGAAGTTGAACATGCCAATGGCCAGCTCTAACTCCAGAGTGAAGTTAAACCCCTGTAATTTAGATGCTGTGCATGTTCATCTGTCTTTGATCTGGGCTGGATGCTACAGCGCTAAGCACTTCTGAAAATTACCGGTCCCACCTGTCTCATAGTGCTGCAGCCATAAAGACCATCTTGGGCTCCCCCATTGTCTTTTCCCTGAGAGTGTACTGATCATACTCTCAAAAAGAGGCTATGTATCTGCTGAAAGCCTGGGTCTCAGGTGGGCGAGATGATCGTTTTCCTCATGATGAATTATCCTTGGGAGTGTTGAGCAAGAATGCCACAGATCATAACGATGGCCCAGCAGCAAGTAACGAGTTGTTTGCCATTGTGTTATCAGAGGCTGCAGGAACTTGCACAGGCATTGCCATAGGGTGGTGTCCTAAAGTTTGTGCAATAGCTGTTTGTTTAGATAAAGACATAAACTGGCTTCCAAGTAGCCAGTCCCATAACCTGCATTTGTAGCCCATATTCCCCTTGTGCACTGTACAAGGTGAATCATTCAGTGATTCTGGGAAGGAGTAAGTCTTAGCCTGATTCCCTTCTCAGTATTTAAACATCAGCAAAGCCCTGCTTTGGTAAACGATCTGCCTGTTGTCTTTGCCCTGGCTTAGAAACAGGAATTGGCAGGTGTGAACACACAAACTGCTTTACGATGCCAACGCTGCAGGGCAGCAGGGCCAGTCCTGTTACGTCAAGGACATGCAGGTCTGGGGGAGGTCAGCAGCTTGTTGACATTGTCATTTATTTCTTGCCCAGTTGTGTTCCTGTTGTATGTATACAATTTAGTTCCTACTCCTGCTCTTCCCTCAGCTTAACTGTTGAACTCTGTGCCCTATTTTGAAGAAAATACAACTTACATGAAGGAAAGCCAGGGACTTTCCTGCAGAAGGGTCTGTAAAGAAGGACTTCTTGTGGGCAGTGGCAACATGTAAACACAGAAGTGTTATGTAGAGGTGGATTTGGATGTCATGGGGGATTGCACCCTTATTGCATAACATATCCTGCTGGAGGTAGACCCAGGCATATGTGTCTGAGCTGCTGTTTTAAATTTATGCTTGACTTACTTCATGAAGTCTTGCAGCCCAGCCTCTTTCTCACCGAGAACGGTGTTTTGTTACCAAGCTAGAGCATTTCGATACAAAATGCCTGTATTTTTATCTTCTTTTATCCCTTTTTTGTGGTGAAAGGCACTTGTTTTCCTTGCTAGTGCTCATAGTTATCTTGTCACATCTGACCAGACTGTGACCCTTCCTAAGGGCTTGTCTTAATATAGGCAGTCAGAAGAAGATGGAGGAAATGCCGTTTTGCAGCTCAACAGTTTTGTTGGTTTTTTAACCCCAAACAGCTACTAAGCTCCACACAACTGCTTTCTCACTTCCCTTGCAGTTTAGTAATTAAAATAAAAGGTAATAATAACAACAACAATACTAATTGTAATTAAAAGTAACATAACAAAATGAGAGAGAGGTCAAACCCAAGGAAAGAACAAGTGATGCCCAATGCAATTGCTCACCACCCACTGACTGATACCTAGACAGTCCCTAAGCAGTGATCCAGCTCCTTCTGGCCAACTTCCCCCACTTACATACTGAGCAATATGCTCTATGGTATGGAATATCCCTTTGGCTGGATCAGGTTAACTGCCCTGGCTATGCTGCCCTTCAGCTTCTTGTGTACCTTTGCACTTCCAGAGTTTGAGAGGCTGAAAAATCCTTGACTTAGGATACTACTTAGCATCAACCAATATTGTGTCTGTCTGCTCAACATTATTCTCATGCAAAATCCAAAATGCAGCACTGTTCCTGCTAGCAGGAAGAAAATAAACTCTGCCCCAGCTGAAACCAGGACAAATGAAAAGAGCTGAAATCAGGACTTGAAAGACACTGTACTGCCTACACTTAAAGCACTCTCTATGGGGAATTATTGTGAAAGGTGAATTCTCAGCCTCTATATGCTGCTGAGAATGTGCCTATGTATGCTCCTCAGGCTTGCAGTGGAGGTTAGTGGTATGGGAAGTTAAGGCAATGGTTGGAGCTGTCATTTATTTAGGTCTATTAATAATACACCCTTGTTGGATATGCTGGCAACACCAGTGTTTGAAATAATGCACAGTGGCTATGGTGAGATGTATCATGAAACTTTTCATCTAGGTTCGGCTCCTGGGACTAGTGTTTGAAGTTGAAAGGCTGTGGCCTTCTCTATCTGAAAACTGTTTCAGTAGGAAAAGGAGGAAACAGTCTGTGCACTGACCATCAGAATAACAGAAAGCAGCACTGGCCAGCCACAATGATACTTCCCATCTATATGTGCCTTATTTCAACTTATTAATCATTGAGATTTTTTTTCACATCTGTTTTATTTCCCAGTTCATTCCAGTCCTCCCTTTGTGCTATATTTGTGCTGTATTTGAATTAGAAAGCTCAGATGATAGTCCTGTTTTTCTAACTGCAATGCTAGAATCTGTCCATGACTGCACTTTGCTCACCAGCATTTTCTGAGGACTGTAATATATCTCACAGTTCTCTAACACAATGGAGCTCTGATTTGATTTGGTCTTTATGATTTCACTACAGTATTAATTATAATCAACCAGAGCCTTTCACACAGAAAGGCAGAATTAAGTCCTGACATTATTGCATTTGTCAATATTTTTGTCTTATGGGTGGCTTTATAAACCTAATAAAGAATTGCCATAATACCCTTGAACTTAGAATGTCTGCTTGGCTTTGAAATAAAAGTTTTATGACGATACATGAATCCATATTTGCTGCCCAAGTCATCTGTACAGCTGACAAGCTCCTAATGCAGAAACAGTGTCTGTGAAGGGAGTTAGGTCTGTGCTAGAGATACAATATTCTCATCCCAATATCAATATTGGCCATGTCAGTGTCTGATGTATCATGGAGGATGGAGGCCAACTTAGCAGTTAGCTTCTAATGGGAATCCACATTTCCAGTAATGAATATGAACCATCTTAATATTTTTCCCTTGTAAATGATTAATTTTATTTATTTTTTTAATTACCTAAACATTTTATTTTCAAGTGATGACTGGAAATGCTACAAACTCAGAAGACTCTACTTCATATGGGTGTGCAGGGACATTGAATCTTTCCGCTGGTTTGCAGATCTGCTCTGTATGTTACGTAACAAGGTAATGATGTCAGGGAGAAATTCTCCACAGAAAGAGAGACTGGCCATTGGAATGTGCTGCCCAGGGAGCTGGTGGAGTCACTATCACTGGAGGTGTTTAAAAAGGGGACTGGATGAGGCACTTAGTGCCATGGTTTAGTGGATTAGATGGTGTTGGATGATAGGTTGGACTCAAGGATATCAAAGATCTTTTCCAACCTGGTTAATTCTGTATTCTGCACTTCCCACTCTGATTTTTCCCACAATCAATCACTTTTTTTCATTAAAACTGTGTCTCACTGTCATGACTTTGTGTAAGTCATGATTTACACTAGCAGATCTAGTCACTATTGGTTAATTCTATGCTATGCTATTCTATTCTATTCTCTTAAATTCTTTTGAATTCTATTCTACTCTACTATTCTACTTCTATTCTATTCTAATTCTATTCTAATTCTATTCTATTCTATTCTATTCTATTCTATTCTATTCTATTCTATTCTATTCTATTCTATTCTATTCTATTCTATTCTATTCTATTCTATTCTACTCTATTCTATTCTCTACTCTACCCTACCCTACTCTACTCTATTCTATTCTCTACTCTACTCTACTCTACCCTACCCTACCCTACCCTACCCTACCCTACCCTACCCTACCCTACTCTACTCTACTCTACCCTACTCTACTCTACCCTACTCTACACTATTCTATTCTAATGAGTGTTGTTTGGAGGGGTGCTGACAACTAAGTAAACGCAAGGTATGTCCGCACCACACAACCGGCATGCAGTAGAGCAGGGCAGCCTTGCTCCAAATGAGTGAGCTCCAGCAGTACTTCTGCTTGGGCTACCTGACCCAAATTCCATTTATTGTTGAAACTGCACAGAATAGTTTGAGTATCTGTCACCAGTAGTTCATAGAATCAGTAAGGTTGGAAAAGACCTCAGAGATCCTCAAGTCCAACCTATCAACCAGCACCTCATGGCTAACAAAACCATGGCTTCAAGTGCCACGTCCAATCCTTTTATGAACTTCTCCAGGGATGGTGACTCCACCACCTCCCTGGGCAGCACATTCCAACAGCCAATCTCTCTGGGAAGAGCTTTCTCCTCACCTCAAGCCTAAATTTCCCCTGGCACAGCTTGAGACTGTGTCCTCTTGTTCTGGTGTGGTTGCCTGGGAGAAGAGACCAACCCCCACCTGGCTACAACCTCCCTTCAGGTAGTTGTAGACAACAATAAGGTCTCCCCTGAGCCTCCTCTTCTCCAGGCTAAACTCCCCCAGCTCTCTCAGCCTCTCCTCATAGGGCACAGTGTTCCTGTGTACCAGTAGTCTGGACACTTAACTGTGGAATTTCTAAGGTGGAAGAAGAACATGAATGCTGAGGATTCTGAGTGGCCTTTAGCCCTCTGGCTGGTAGAAAGATGAAGAATGGAGGGAGTTTTACATTTTTGGTGGTTTTTAAGAGTGAAGTCACTTCCTAGAATGCTGTTGTCCATGCACCATGTGGTGCAATATTCAGGAGTTTAAAGAAGGGCTATGCAAGTTTATCTTCTTCATTAAAAATCTTTCTTCACTGATGCTGAAACCCATGTCACTTAGTCTAGTAGGCACAAGTGACTCTAGGCTTACATTAAGAGAAGGGATATTACTTGACTAGGTGTTTTTATCATCTTCCCAGCTGTGGCAGGAGAATCGACCAGACTATATAAATATCCAGCTGTACCTCAGTCAAACAGATGGAATACAGGTATGTGGCTAAACCATGTTTGTAAACCAAACTACACCTGGTGGTAGCAGGCAATGCAAAACTGTCAGTCAAATGCAAAAGGCAATTACTGTAGATGATGAAAAACAGGAAATGAGGCTATAAACTCTCTGATTGATTCATTGCTAGGGCAAGAGAGCAAGTCCATCCCCATGGCATTAAGGGAATCTAGTCTAGTAGCCTTGACTTGATGAGATGTAGGCAGAAATCTGTATCTTCCTTTTCTAGGACAGAGGTCCTTCCAGGCCAGGCCATGGATCAGGTGGTTGTCCATGTTTGCTGGGAAATCTGCAACATTCCTGGGCTGAGAATCAACACAGAATAGTTCTAGGAACTTTCCAGCTCAAATCTTCTTTTCAAATAAATATCTTGAGAGAAACTAGTTTTAAAAGCTTTGTATTTCTTTGCCTCAAATATAGGCAAAAGTTAGATTTCTTGATATGTAAGACTGGAAGTTGCACTGAACTGCCAATTGTTATGTACTGCTAACCCCAAAGCTGAGCTAATTCCCCAGCTCTTGGCATCTCCTGTAGCTATTTACACTTGTGGTCTTCATTTTACATTATTTAGCACATGAGCCGAGGCTTCATTCTTTATCCTGCTGTGTTTGGAAGCTTTCCACTGACTGCAGAGGGCCCAGAACCAAGCCTGACAATTACTACAAAACATGAAATGCAGTGAGAAATCATGCCCAAAGGATTTTGATCTGCCTGGTATCAGGTGGAGATAGCATTCACAGCTTTGGTAGGAACGCTGTCCAGCAGTCTAAATGATGTGATAGCTACAGTGGTTCTGGAAAGTGCTGCACAAATGTAATGCCTGGACAACATATGTTGATAGAAATGGGATGCTTGAAAATACCTCCTTGATGAACCTGGTATGTAATTGTTAGGTTGAAATTAAAACCTGATGCAGGACTGCATTGCAATGACGCAGGCAGTTTGTAATAACAGAGAATCCAATGCAAGCTTTCCAGTATCATACATCAAGCAGCTACTAAATTCATTTAAAGTCAAAATTGTTTGGAATTTTTCTTTAAAATCACTTTTCTTTTGTGACTGTTGAGCAGAACTGGCATAAACCACAGTGCTGCTCATGATCACTCAAGGGGGAATCTGAGAACCTCAAGTCTCTATTGCTATGCAGCTTATGTGTTCACTGATGTTAGTCCAAAGTGTTGACTGCAACCAAAATTATGGCAGTTTTGCTTCATGCTCCCTTTGCTCAGAAATAGCATGCCTGGGTGGCAACAGGGAACAAAGCCCATCCTTCAGCAAAGGCCTCTTGAACATGAGAGGGCCACAGAGGATGAATTAGCCGAGACTGTCTTTGCATCCTATGAGCAATGTTTTAGGTTGTTCAGTGGGGTGAATGTGGGAGTCAAGAAAAGATGTAACCTCTCTGCCTTTCTGTCTCATGAGGACAGATACCCAAGGAAAGGTAATGCCCTGCAATTGGAGGGCATTTCACACTACCAGAGTGCTGGCGTGTTAGCATTGCCGGGACGGGTTAAGTTCCATTTGGGGAGCAGTTTCAGCTCATTTCTGCTGTCAGAGCACCTCAAAACAGCTGGCAAACTAGTCTCAGGGAGAAATGCAAGGCTTTTCCCTTGTTACTTTTTCAGACCTAGTCATCTTAATAGTTACTTGTACAAAGTTAAAAAAAGAGACTTCAGACAGAAATATGATTTTTGCATCTGCAGTGTTTCTTCCAGCTTAGCATTAAAAGCCAATGAGGGAATGAATAATAGGAGTATGGTTATTGTTTTATGGCTTAAATAAATTGGTTTAAAAGTAATGGGGAGATTAATGAGCAGCTGCATGAGGAACAATGTATAATGAACACCAAGGAGAGCCATTGCAAAGGCAGTGAGCAGTGTACTGGTGCATGAAATGGCTGCAGTTTTAATCACAACTGTCTGATACTTGTGCGTGGGTTTTACACCTCAGCGGTGCGGTAAGTCAGCCAGTGTCAGAAATGGGAGCCCTGGGTGATATGAGGCAATTTGCAGATTCAGGCAGAATGGAAATTCTTGTTTCTTGCAGAAAATAATTGGTGAAAAATATCAAGCTTTAAACTCAAGGCTTTTGATTGGACGACCCCGTTGGAAACTCCTTTTTGATGAGATAGCGAAGTGTAACAGGCGGTAAGTACCAGGCTGCTTGAAGGATGCCACAGCTGGAAGGCTGGGGATTACTATCAGTTCCCAGCTATGTTTGTGTGAAAATATTCTTTGGCTTTCATTGCAGAGTGTAATGTTTAAGCTACTGATGTTGAACTTATCTAATACTTTGTTGTGAGAGATAGGCTGTGCAAACTAAACCCGACTATTTTTCTTTATACTCAGAACAGTTCATCTCTTCATGCAGCTAGGATGTTCAGTGGCCCAGAAAATAAAAGTAATAGATTTCCATCTGACTGCACAGAGGTGTTCTTGTCCGTGGCAATATCTTGCTTACAGCATATGCTGGTTTTATATATAAAGTTGCATTTTTTTCCTTTAAATTGTTGGCTTCTACTGTCATTGTCATGCTTTGTTGTGCTGGTTTACAAACAAAATGCGCCAGGACAAAGCTGGCTGCTCTGTATTGTTTTTATACAGCATATATGTCGTCTTTGAAGATTCCTGGCACTTTTGCACTCTTTCCTAAGACTGAGCAATGCCTTTTTACTGTGCTAGGCAAACATATTATGATCTGAAACAAGACAGCTGTAAACCAGGGAAGACAGGCAATTAGACTGATGGAATGTCTTTGTCCAAATCCAGCTTTGTGGTTTCAGTATTTAACCCCTTTTTTCTCCTTCAGAAGCTGATCTGTTAGACAGGATTGTGTGAATCTTCCCAAATCCACCTTTGTCAAAGTCAGTGGGGTGGGAGCAAAGCACCCTTAGCTGTTAACAGTAATTTGGGTGCACGAGATTAAGTGGTCATAAGTGCTTCACCCTGCAGAACTTTCCCTCAAGAATTTTTTGTCCTCTAATGCACTTCCAAAGTTGGCCATGATTTATTAACTCTTTTCTTCTGAGCTTGGGTATGCCTATGGGACACTGATCTCTGGCTCTTGAGAAATTCTGAGGACCAGTGTGGATCACTGTGGGCAGTGTAAGACGCTCACAATATGTGTCTTAGATTCAGGTCCTAGAGGATCTTGTGGACAGGGTCCCTTGCTAGAGTACCTCAAAGTCTGCTATAGAGGGTCATCCCTAGTAGGATTCTCACAGTGTGGAGCTAAATATCACTTTGAGAAGCATTTTATAGTAAAGAATCTTAGGAAAGAAAGGGAAATAAAGAAGTCAGAGAAGCAAGTTGATTGGCTGGCTCAGAGTCTTCTACATAGAGGACTGCTGACCTTTTACACTCCATTCTAATGTCTTTTTTGTTTAACTGGGTGGATGCACTTTTAGAAGAGGAAAATAATAAGGTTTCTGCCACTGCCTTGAGAGGCTGTAAGTGCACATAATGTGGATGAAGCTACTAATGGCAGTCAGACTTGCTTTCTATTTTGTACTTTCCTCTGTGTTGCTCCCAATTAGAGTTCAAGTACCATTTCCTTGGCATTTTCACCTCACGTCTCCAAATCGTGCCACCATTTCCAAGCAAGATGTCTTTTACTACCTAAATAATGTTCCAAGTCTTGATTATCTTGCATCTGGCTAAGACAGGTTGGACTCGATGATCCTTGGGGTCTCTTCCAACCTTAGTTATACTGTGATACTGTAATATACATAGTAATGATCAAAAGATGTAGGCTCCCTTACCTTTTGTCACCCTTTTATCAGTGTATAGATCAGATCTGTAGCTGTAAGATGTAGTTACATGTAACATGATAGACAGTAGCGTAACTCCGCTATCCTACATAAACTTATGTGTGTAGGTGAATATCCTTAGAATCATAGAATGGGACCTCCAAAAGTCATCTAGTCTGACCTTCTCTCAGTCAGCAGGGACACTCCCAACTAGATCAGGTTGCCCAGGCCCTCATCAAGCTTCACTTTGGATATCTCAAGGGAAGGGGCCTCAACAACCTCCCATGGGCAACCTATTCCAGTGCTCCACTAGACTTATAGTAAAGAATTTGTTCCTAACATCCAATCTAAATCTGCTCTTCTCCATCTTAAAGCCATTGCCCCTTGTCCTGTCACTGCAGGCCCTTGCAAACAGACTCTCCCCATCCTTCTTCTGTGCCCCATTCAGGTACTGAAAGGTCTCCCGGGAGCCTCCTCTTCTCCAGGCTGAACAGCCCCAGTTCCCTCAGCTATGAGGTGCTCCAATCCCCTGATCATTTTCGTGGCCCTTCTCTGGACCCACTCCAGGGAATATTCTGCCTCTTTCCCTGGATGAGAAAGGAGCTTCAGTTTTTCTCCTGCTAACTTTATTTCAGTTATTATTTTGTGGTAACTTTCTACCTAAATGACCCTGCTGCAGTGCTGAGACCAAAGCAAAACAAAACAAGACCAAAACCAGGACAGACACGTTTCCAACATCTGGTGTCAGTGTCCAGGCTTTCACATGTATTTGCAATCATCCCCTTGGGCTTGTTTATGGGCAGCCAAGATATTTTCCCCTTTTCATCCTGTGATTTTAGTAAAAGCTGTGCATAAATAAACATGCAGCTGGCAAACCTCTCCTCGGTTTAGCCATCTGGTTGGTTTGTGGTTTGTGAATTGTGGCTGTTTTTGGGTCCCTGATAAGCCAAGTGCATTTGTAAGTGTCTGGCTTTGCCAAAGCCTCAGAGCGTGGTGTGGGACAACCCCAGCGTCCGGTTCCCGAAGCTTTCCTCCGGACTAAGAGGAGCAGACTTCTGCCATCTGCTGTTGGGATTTCATACGACGCCCGCCTGTGCGTTGGGATAGTTTGCATAATACAGTACCGGTCTTGTTTTTCATGCTCTCTTTTTGACCGTGGAGCAGCAGCCTTGCTCTTACTCAGTTGTGTGCCTGGATGAAAAGCTTACACCGTGCCTTGGCAGCTACACTTTCTCAGTTTTGCTTGGGTCAAGTGGGCACATGCTTTTCTCCAGGTAGGGAATGACCTAGAAAAAGACAAGGTGCATTCCTAATGCACTGTAAAGGGGAAACCTCTCTCTAGGAATGAATGCAGGATCTAAAATAGGAGCATTTCAAGTCCCAAGTCTGATCTCTCTCGGTAACAAACTATTTCACCTCTCCCTCACCTCTCACTGTTCATAAGTTCTGTGAGGTCTGTGGAGACAGGTTGGACTCGATGATCCTTGGGGTCTCTTCCAACCTTAGTTATACTGTGATAAAATGGATGTAATAATACATTTATACATGCTGACCTACTCATCTCATAGGAACACTAAGAAGTTATTTGCCTAGTGCTCTGAATCAGTAAAATCTTCTATTGATGTTTATAACTATTAGAAAGAATCCCCTGGAGCATAGTTTCTCTAAGCATAAACATGTTAATGGTATGTATAAAGATTTTCATACATAGGACTACCTAACTCCTTGTTTTCATCTGAGGAGCAAAATGATCCATTGACCCAAACAAGAGATGCACAATTAAAGCTCATCAGCTCAGGACAGTAGTGTGCTGCTCTGTGTGGTAGCTGCTTTCAGCCATCTGCCTGTTTGTATCACAGCAACCAGGAAGGAGCTGAGTGAGGCACGGAGGAAGATATCTGCAGGCAGGGAAGTGGGGATGTAGGTGGGGGAAGATGTGGGATGTGAATTGTGGGATGTAAGTGGTATGTGGAGGGGTCTCCAGAATAGATGCTGCTGATGGGTATCCTGGGAAAGAAGTTGTGAATCTCTGGCTCACAGCATGGGGCTGCAACTCAGCTAGGTTTCAGGACACCCTTAGCCACATGTCTCTTGTGTGACCTTAGGCAAATCATTAAACCTTTCTGTGATTCCCTTTGCTAGACAAAAGTTCTGTTGCTGGGATGGGAATACATGGCAGTAAGTGCTGCTTGGGTACGTCTATGCGGTGAGGGCTATATATATATACTATGAAGCCAGGCTGGGAGAGTTGGGGCTGTTCAGCCTGGAGAAGAGAAGGCTTCAGGGAGACCTTATAGCAGCATTTCTGTATCTGAAGGAGACCTACAGGAAGGCTGGGGAGGGACTATTGGGGAGGGTTTGTAGTGGGAGGATGAGGGACAGTGGTTTTGAACTGGAGCAGGGTGGATTTAGATTAGACATAAGAAGGAAGTAATTCACAGTGAGGGCAGTGAAATACTGGAACAGGTTGCCCAGAGATGGGATGGAGGCCCCATCCCTGAAGACAATCAAGGTCAAACTTGATGAGGCCCTAGGCAACCTGATCTAGTTAAGGACATCCTTGCTCACTGCAGGGGACTTGGGCAAAACAACTTTTGAGGGTCCTTTCCAACCCAATGCATTCTAGGATTCTATGATCTATGAAATGAAAGGAAGAGACACAAATAGAGCTCTTAAGTTTTATTTATCAGCTGTCTGTATTAATTAGACTAGCACAGTAGAAGTCAGATTCTCATGCACCCTTTTTCTCCACTGCACAGATGAGAGGGTGCTCGGGGTTTGCAGGTGCTGAGGAATCTTATCTGAGAGCAATGAGCACTAGAATTCTCATTATTTCTGCATATCCAGCCACCCACACAGCACCCTTTGTCCTCAAAAGGAGTACTGCTAGGATAGGAGAGTTTAAAAGATACATGTAAGGGTGGGAAGGGTGCAAGTTAAGAATATTTGCCATGGATTGATATGAGAGATGATGTAGGTGAAGGCAGTTAAAGTCAGCATTGTAAGGGAGGTTGTAGCCAGGTGGGGGTTGGTCTCTTCTCTCAGGCACCCAGCACCAGAACAAGAGGACACAGTCTCAAGCTGTACCAGGGAAGGTTTAGGCTGGATGTTAGGAAGAAATTCTTCCCAGAAAGAGAGACTGGCCATTGGGATGTGCTGCCCAGGGAGGTGGTGGAGTCACCATCCCTGGAGGTGTTTAAAAAGGAGACTGGATGGGGCACTTGGTGCCATGGTTTAGTGGATTAGATGGTGATGGATAATAGGTTGGACTCGATGATCTCAAAGGTCTTTTCCAACCTGGTTAATTCTGTATTCTGCACTTCCCACTCTGATTTTTCCCACAATCAATCACTTTTTTTCATTAAAACTGTGTCTCACTGTCATGACTTCGTGTAAGTCACAATTTACACTTGCAGATCGTCACTAATGGTTAATTCTATGCTGTTCTATTCTATTCTATGTTCTCTCTTTCATGCAGTCCCTCTATCCCTGTGAGTCTTTGAGACCTTCCTCTGAAGTGCCTCAATTTCAGCAGGAAGATGAAGAATTTGTTTTTGTGATGGTATAGAAGAGACAGCTCTGCATCCTCTTTCCCTGCTCTTTCTTATCCCTTCTCACCTTTCAAAAAAAAGGAAGGTAATGAATATGAATGGTTCAGTCCTGCTGTGGTAGATGGCCCCTGTTCTGATGCTGAATGCTGGTCTGAGCCCTTAGATGCTGTATGAATGTGAGCCTGAGTTGCAGCCTGTTCTTCAGGTGATCAGAGAGCAAAGCGCTATTGTTGGTGGAGTGGCATGAAAAAGTCATCTTAACTAATGAACCCAGGCTGATAGCTGTGGATGATGAACAAAGATTGTATTCTGTGTTTGGCTTTTCATAAGGCTTTCTAATATACCTATTGAAGGAAAGATCACATACTAATGTGAAACTGCAGTGGCAAAACTATTCTGCTGTTGCTAGAAATAATCATAGGTTAGTAGTGCTCTGTTTTCATTAGTGCAATGAATCACCATTAGTGACTAGATCTCCTGCTAGTGTAAATCATGACTTACACTAATGAAGTCAGGACAGTGAGACACAGTTTTAATGAAAAATAGTGATTGATTGTGGGAAAAATCAGAGTGGGAGGTGCAGAATACAGAATTAACCAGGTTGGAAAAGACCTTTGATATCCTTGAGTCCAACCTATCATCCAACACCATCTAATCCACTAAACCATGGCACCAAGTGCCTCATCCAGTCTCCTTTTTAAACACCTCCAGGGATGGTGACTCCACCACCTCCCTGGGCAGCACATTCCAATGGCCAGTCTCTCTTTCTGGGAAGAATTTCTTCCTAACATCCAGCCTAAACTTCCCCTGGCACAGCTTGAGACTGTGTCTTGTTCTGGTGCTGGTTGCCTGGGAGAAGAGACCAACCCCCACCTGGCTACAACCTCCCTTCAGGGAGTTGTAGAAAGCAAGAAGGTTTCCCCTGAGCCTCCTCTTCTCCAGGCTAAGCGACCCCAGCTCCCTCAGCCTCTCCTCATAGGGAGTAATTTTTCATCTTTTTTCCATCTCTCTTTCATCTCTTTTTCATCTCTTGGTGTCATGAGACCAAGCCAAGGCACTTCTTTTGGGTTTATCTTTAGTCAAATAAGTCATAGGCCTTGTTGTGGGGGGATAGTTGGGGGAGATGTAGTGGTTTCACATTAACTTCATGATCTAGTGAGCTGTTCTCTCCTTGGACTCTGTGCCTAGTTAGCTTATGTATAATAGAGTGAGACCAGAATCCAATCCTGCCTGTTGTTAGAAGCCTCTGTTTATTTGCACTGTCAGAAGTTATTCTTTTTCTCTCTCTTTTTTGTTTTTAACAGGAAAACCATTGGAGTTTTCTGTTGTGGACCAAACAAAATATCTAAGATACTTCATAAACTGAGCAACAGCAGCAATTCTTATGGGACGAGGTTTGAGTATAACAAAGAATCGTTCAGCTGAACGTCCCTTGGACTCGCAAGACTCTAGAAGACAAAAAGTGCAATGTTTTTCCTTTGTACAGCTTAAAAGTTCCACTGTGGTTTAAACAGAAATGTACCAAAGAATAGCACAGATTTTGTTATTTATGTTTATTTAAGATAGTGGGAAATGATGGCTGCAGCAGTGTACCACCAAGTAACAAGTGCTTATGCTCAAACCCAAATGCGCTCGCACGGTATGCGTGGCAGCAGTGATTCTTTGGAGTTGTTTCTGTTGATTGAAAAGTCCAGAAGCTGAGGAGAGACACAATTGCTTTAAAATATCATGGAAAAGAATCTGTGAAACATTTGACTTCAGTCTTCTGAAGCTAGATCAGTAAACCAAACCCCAGGTTACTCCAAATGAGAAAATACAGTGTATTGCAAAGACCGTTGCTTTTGTTGCTATACAAATCTCATGGCTTTGAGGTGGAAAAAGTCCTGTTAAAGATTTTATACATTGCAGGACTGGGATTCTGTGTTTATAATATACAGTGTTACTCTCACTAGTCAACCTCTGCAATGGATGTGGCCATCATTCCTGAATGGAAGAGAGGATGGAATACGGAGCAATGTAAGTTAACCTATGGCAAAGTGAGCGCAACTGTCTAATGCCTGTGGGTAGACTCCATCGTGATGTAAATCACAGCCTTTTGGTAAGCAAACATCTGTACACAGAAAACTCTCTGCCTTCAATTGATTCAGCATTCAGTGAGTTTGCAAAATAAGTGTGATTTATGCAGCCAGAAAGATGGAGCAAGGAAAGTGATTAAAGGGAGCGGACAGGAGATGGTGTTTTATTAGACTGTGTACTCAACGTGGGAGTTGCACTCAGCCTGCACTCACATGCCCTGAATGTCAAATACTTCGAGCATTTGCAGGCCCTTTGTAATTATTTTGCAATGCAGCAGGTTGAAATCCAATTTTAGAGGTCCCAGAGTATGTTCAGTTGACTGTGATCCTCCGAGCACCTTCCCTGGAGTCACACTTGTTTGTGCTGACGTCACTGAAAGCAGGATCAGGCCAGGTCTACAGCAGACTAAGAGTGAAGCCATCATTACTGTGTCTTTTTGTAGGCAGACAGAAACCTCACAGGAGTTGTAGAATGGTTTCAGTTTGTTCCAAAGGGGAGGATCTGAAACATCCAAATTTAAGCTCTCCTCCACCCCACAGCTGTTTTCCACCCTGCTCAGAGTTGCCATGGAAGGGTTGGAAGTTGAAACAGGCGCTTCACAATTTTTTGGTTCTGAGGAGCAACTTCTTTTTTTCCCCCTCCATCCAATAGCTGATACAACTTCCTTTATTTCTCCTGTATTTCCCTTTTTTCTTATTTTGTTGACAAGAGGGCATGTAAGCAGGAGTCAGACACTTATCTGGCATAAATAGGCATCATTCTAGTGCATCTAAATAGAGCAGCATCACTTTGCACATACTGAAAACCTGCTCCTTAATCTCCAGCAGGAGCTTGGGAGCAATACTTTGTAATGTTCACAGCACACAAAGGCATAAGATGGCTCAGCATCTCTTGTGCCTGTGGTTCACCTGTATTTAACACAGTGCATTAGATTTAACATAGAATCACAGAATCAATAAGGTTGGAAAAGACCTCAGAGATCATCAAGTCCAATCTAATCAACTAAACCATGGCACTAAGTGCTTCAGCCAGGCTCTTTTTAAACACTTCCAGGGATGGTGACTCCACCACCTCCCTGGGCAGCACATTCCAATGGCTAACAACTCTCTCTGTGAAGAGCTTTCTCCTCACCTCCAGCCTAAACTCCCCCTGGCACAGCTTGAGGCTGTGTCCTCTTGTTCTGGTGGTGTCATTTTAGTAGGACAGACACTAATTTTCGGCTCTGTACAGAGATAAGTGGTCAGAAAGAAGCATTTTTCTTGTAGGTGGTGTATGGGCATGTTGTATGTGTTAGCAAAACTGGGTTTGGTCTTTGCCTTGGCAACTTCTGCTCAGGAGTTGCCCTTGGTAGAGCGTCATGGGGAAGGTGCTACATGGGGACATACTCTTCAGTGTCTGGGTTCTGCAGTGAAGTTTTTACCTCTGGCTCTGCCCAGTTTGAAATTCAAGGGAGGGAGGAAAGAGTCAGAGTTCCTCCTGATGAGAATTCTCAAAGGAGCCTAGACAAGAGAAGCCAAAGCAGGAAGCCTGCATTACAGCTACTGATTCTTTTGTATTATAATTTGATTATTTTTTTGAGGCTGGAAGGGTCATTATTTTCACATTGAATCTCATTCATCCATCACTGTAAGACTGGAGACAGGCAGCAAAGGATTAGATCTTTTTCAGTTATTAAGATTTATTTCTAATCCTGGCTGCATGTGCTTTGTAATAAACAGAACACTGATGGCAAAATGCACAGGTATTGGATGTTGCTGATCCTGCAGGCTTTTTATCTTCACTGGCAGTTAGGTTAAAGCATGATTGAAATTATGGCTGCCTCTATTCACCACCACCACCACCATGATATTTTCCTCTTGTTTTGGTACCTAGCATCTGATGGGATTTAACTACAGTTTAGATTCACAACGTTGTTCGTGGTTTCACTTGTCCTCTCTGATAGATACCAGTTCTATTTCTACATAATGAGCAGCTAGTTTTGTAGTCATGTCTGTGCTAAAACAGATTGTATTTTTCTGGCTCAGCTGCTATATAGGTAGTGCTTTACAATTAAAATAGTAATACAAGTCCTGTGCTCATGTTCTGCATTGTAGCAGGAGCCGACTCTGCATGCAGGCAAGTTAAATGCCTGTCATTACATTAGGCAGTGCTGTCAGAGCAAGAGATAAGCAGAGGCAGGGTCTCTCAGAGCCATTGTCTTTCCTTGCCCTGTACCAGCCTCAGCTGATCCACTCATAAAACAGGATTGGGACTGTGTAACTTCCTGGAGTGTTGTAAGGCTTAATTAATGTTTTGGGATGACTTCAGCACACCTGCAGTGAAAAGATCTGTCTAAATGCTGTGCAACTGTACTTGTGTTTTATTTTGTATAACCTGTCTATTGCTGATAGGAGCAATTGCTAGACCAGGTGAGAGTGTGTAGTACTACAGGGTGTGCCTTCCTGATAAGGTGTGCATTCCTAACTCAAAGACAAAACATGGTCGATCCAAAGCTATCCAAACGCGCCCCTTCTCCTACAAGAATGGAGTGAAGTGGAATGGAATGGAATGGAATGGAATGGAATGGAATGGAATGGAATGGAATGGAATGGAATGGAATGGAATGGAATAGACCAGGTTGGAAAAGACCTTTGAGATCATTGAGTCCAACCTATCACCCAACACCATCTCATCAACTAAACCATGGCACTAAGTGCCCCAACCAGTCCTTTCTTAAACACCTCTAGTGATGGTGACTCCACCACTTCCCTGGGCAGCACATCCCAATGGCCAATCTCTCTTTCTGTGAGGAACTTCTTCCTAACCTCCAGCCTAAACCCCCTCTGGTGCAGCTTGAGACTGTGTCCTCTTGTTCTGGTGCTGGTTGCCTGGGAGAAGAGACCAACCCCCTCCTGGCTACAACCTCCCTTCAGGTAGTTGTAGAGAGCAAGAAGGTTTCCCCTGAGCCTCCTCTTCTCCAGGCTAAACCACCCCAGCTCCCTCAGCACCTCCTCATAGGGCTGTGTTCCAAACCCTGAGTTTGAGTGAGTGAGTTTGGGAAAAGGCTAGAAGCCTCAGTTGATTTTTGTTTTTCCTTGATCAGTGACTGTGACTTGGCTTCAAGAATGGCAAATGTTAGGATAAACACATTCTTCCTACAGGCTGCATTGACTTTGCTGCTCCTGAGTGTGCCAATCCCTCTTTTAAACTCTGTAGCTCTTTTATTTGTAAGCCACATGTATGTGAAAATGCAAAGTGGTGCCAAACAAGTCAGGGAAGGCTGACAGCACTTAATTCCACTTTTCCCAATCAGTCATATTTACTTAATTGAACATTTCTTTATGCTTTAAACTAAGTGGGGGAAGGATCCCACCATGTGTTCTGCCATGCCTCAGTCAGTCTGTCACAAAACTCTAGACCCCTCAGTGTTTGCTCAGTGATTTGTTTGTGTTCTATTCATCCTAAATTTCTCAAGCTTTTTCTTCAAGCCAGCAGTATTTCCCTGCCATGATGGAAACCCAGCCCTTTCCCCACAATGGGAATCCAGCCCTCCTATGGCAGCGTGAGACTTGGGGCTTTGCACAGCTAACAGCTGGATGAATCAGCACTGAACTGTATGTATGAGTACATGTTCACTGCCATGGTGAAGGGCTACAGAGATGAGCTGTGATGGAGCACGTCAAGGCCTGATGAGGAGCAACCTTCACTTCTGAAGTTAAACAAAACAGCCTGTCCCTCCATGATGATTATTCCAGCCCTGAGTTTGGAGCAACACTTCTCTACCTGATCATATGTTACTAATAGCATGTGAGTTCTTCCTTGGTCTTTTATCTGCTCTTCTGGGAGACAGGACTGAAAGGAATGTGAGCCATCACACATACAACTTTGAACCTGGGCTGGGGGGATGACACACCAGTGCATAATGCAATGCTTATCTGATTACTGCACCACTTAGGGTAGAAAGTTTAAGCCAAATCCACTTTTTTTCTGCAAAATGCTGATTGTTTTGCCACAACAGACTTGAGAACAGGTGCTGTAAAGGCAAGAGAGATAAACCCCCATCTCTGTTTAAAGACTCCTGCCCACGCAAGCCTGATGTGAAAAGTGTATGAAAGTGCTGTGCACATTCAGCTTCTGCTGCATCCTGACTGCAGGCTTATTCCCTCAGCATTGAATCCCCATCATCTTCTTTGGTTGCACATCTTCACCTAATCTCATTCACAGATGTGCCTTCCAGGTGAGAGAAGCCCTATGAGGAGAGGCTGAGGGAGCTGGGGCTGCTTAACCTGGAGAAGAGGAGGCTCAGAGGAGACCTTACTGCTCTCTAGAACTACCTGAAGGGAGGTTGTGGACAAGTGGGGGTTGGTCTCTTCTCCCAGTCAACCAGCAACAGAACAAGAGGACACCTTCTCAAGCTGTGCCAGGGGAAGTTTAGGCTGGACATAAGGAAGAAGTTCTTCACAGAAAGAGAGATTGGCCATTGGAATGTGCTGCCCAGGGAGGTGGTGGGTGATAGGTTGGACTTGATGATCTCGAAGGTCTTTTCTAACCTGGTTAATTCTACTCCTATCCTATCCTATCCTATCCTATCCTATCCTATCCTATCCTATCCTATCCTATCCTATCCTATCCTATCCTATCCTATCCTATCCTATCCTATCCTTGCATCCATGCACAGTCTGATCTAAGCATGGCACAACCTGTGAGCACACTTTCCAGCCTGTGTGAGCAAGTGCAGAGCTGTCTCTTTGCTTCTAACGCTTCCAAGTGCATAGGTGAAAAAGTGATTTGGAGCTAGCTGCGAACAGGTAAATAATGCAATCCTCAGACCATCTGTTTTGGGAACAGTAGTTCAGCTTTAACAGCCTAAGAGAGCAGAGGAGTGATGATTTGGTAAGACATCTGCTTTTAGAAGAGCAGCCTAGGAGAAAAGCCTCTGCTCAACACTAACACACCAGGCTGCATTTTCAAACTACAGGACATTGCTTAGAGAAGCAGGCAGGAGGCTAACTAGTCATTGCCTATAGCAGCTCAAGTCCTGTAAGCCAGGGAAGAGTCATAGTTACATAAAATGCAAGGTTTGCTTGTGTAAAAAATAAAAAGGCTTCTAGGGAGATTAATTTTCACTTCAGCCTGGCAATCATTTCATAAACATGCCAGCCTGATTTAAGACAAGATGGATCTGTTCTTCTGTGCATTCTTCTTATGCATTCGATTCGTCTGCAGAGTTCCCACCCCTCCCAAATAAATCCAGGTTTTATTGTCTTAGCAAAGAGGATTTAACAACAGGGTTTAATCAGGATGCCACTGGTGCCCGTGCTGCACTGAGCTTCTTGGCAATGAATGTAAGTTTTTCAGGGATAATATAGATAATACAGCTGATGACTCAGCTCTGAACAGTGATTTGGGGGTTGCATTGTCTCTTCTGCTAGGGTATTTCAACTAAGGCCACTCATGAGATGCACTGCCGAGATGCATGGAGCTGAAATGAGACTCTTCATTCCCTTGAAGAGACTGATATTTTAGCACCTGTGAATCACAGAAACTCTGGAATTTCCTTTGTAGGTGCAGTAGATTAATTAGCCATCATCTTTTAGGGTTGAACCCTGAGCTGTCTGCTGGACTGATGTCTATAACAAATGCTCTAGCACGAAGGTTTTGAGCAAAAAATGCTTCTCCTTAAAGGGCTGGATGTGTATTTGTGCAGGTTTAGTACCCTGCTAGTTGTATCACCTATGCTCTGAGAAGTGTGGGATCTTTTTTGCTGCCATGGAATGCTGTGCACTTCCTCTGAGGTTGGGAATATCTCCAGATTTGCTGTGCTTGAAGTGTTACCCTCTGTAGAAGGATCCTATGTTTAAGGGACAGCTTCTGGTGCTGTCCTACAGCAGTGGCTCTATCCCATTATTGCAGGGGCACACAGAGAAAACTGGAGCAAGTCCCCTATATGAATTGCAGATTGCCTCTTCATGAAGTTCCTGGATTTCTGAGGATGTTAGATCCTGCAAAAAGTATTTACACACTCTCTGCTTCTTCCTGGTAGTTCATCCATCCCACAGTCCAAAATCTGCATCCCTCCTAATGATTTTTCCTGTCTAACCAGGAGAGGGAAGCCAAGAGTAGCTCCTGAAGCAACAGGTAAATGCTGTCAACTGAGCAGTAAACCAAGAAGGGCAGGGGAGAGCAGGATGAATGCCAGCAGTGAACAGGATGAAATGTTTTGAACCTGGGAGCAAAAAGGAAAGAGTGAGAGATTTTTCCTGCCTCTCAACTCTAGAAATTGCAAGCAAGTCCCATCCCCCAAATGGATACAAAGTCTCCCTGGGGTTTGAGAACCCGGTTGTGCCATGGTTTAGTTGATCAGATGGTGTTGGGTGATAGGTTGGACTCAATGATCTCGAAGGTCTTTTCCAACCTGGTCTATTCTATTCTATTCTAACTAATATATGCAAAGACATTTCCTTTCTGTGTACAATTTGAAGCTAAAGCATGTAAGAAAACTAGTCTGTCTTAGTAAACACCTTAGAAATAAACCCAGCATTGACTCTTTCCAGTAAACCTCTTTCAAAAGAACATGTGCTTTTATTTTGCAGCTTTGGGGCTGGGAATAGCATCACCTCTTCACCAAAAGACAGCAGTGTGTTCTCTGTGCTAGCTGTAAGTAGTCTTGACAATGGACTAAACAAGTTGTGTGTTCGTTGCTGCTGACCCTAGGTAAGGGCAGCCTTGAGGATTAGAGGCAGTGTTACATAAAAGTCTAGTGTACATAGCAACACTGAGGAGAGAGCTGCTGCTGCATTGCTTTTGGTGCACCAGCCACACATTAAAATTCTGTCACTGCAAGGTCACGTTGCTCATCTCAGACTCTACAACCCTGGGGAAGAAATCTGGATGAGAGATGGGGGAGGAAAACCAAAAGTTCCTCGTTGTGCTGTAACCAAGAATACATTTATCAACAGCAGGGCATTTCTTTGGATTTCTAAAGAGCAGGGCATTTCTTTTTCGGGGGTAGCGGATTGTCTCCTGGTGCCGTGAAGGGGTGCTTGTGTGTTAGAAATGTAACACGGCCATAACGGGTTGCTTCTGAATTGAATAAATGATGCCTCTGAGCCTTTTTGTCTCCCTTTCATGATCTGAGAGAAATGCAGAATACCAGGGAGCATGTAGAGTGGACTGTGTCCTAAGCTGCACTCAGTGCAGCACGGTTAGAAATGCTGCACAGCAACTCTGCAAGCTGCTGAGAGGAGGCGAGGTTTAGGGCGAGGAGGAAAACAACTCTTGTAAGGAGGAACACAGCAGTGCTACATGATTTGGAGTCAAAAGCAGGCCTGGTCACAGCATTGACCACCCTCTCTTTGAATGGTGCTGAGTCAGAGCCTGTCCTAAGGGTACACTTTGGCATCAGGGATTGCTAAGGGCTCTTGGATTGAGTTTGCAATGTGAGAGAGAGCAGGTTTGAATGCAGCCAGGTGAGCCACCTCTGTGCACTTGGAGCTCAGACCTGTCAGATCTGAGGATGAATCGTGGAGGCAATGAGCTGGCCTGACTATAGAGTACAGTCTCAGTTGTGTGGTTAGCTGAAGGTATGCACATGTCCTTTGTGTTTCTGTAGCTTTGTAGGAGCCTGTTCAGGAAGCAGGGAGCAGGGTACACTACTGTACCTCCTTAGGTGTTAGATGCTTGAAAGCAGGTACAGGTACTGTCCAGAATGATGAGGATGGTGAATGCCAGCTTCCACTACAACTGACTATACCCTGATCATATTTGCACTAGGGTTCATGAGGAATAAATGACCAAATCTCTGCAGAGAGGATACAAGTGCTGTGTTTTTCCTTTATTGTATCAGAACAACATAAATAAAGGCTAAGAAATCTCTGATAAGAATGTGAAAACTCACCTATGGCATTATTCTTTTGGATTGCTTAAACACCTGTGACTGTTTGATACATGCTTTTTTGGAGAGAAACACAATGTCTCCAAGCTGAGCTTAAAAACAGCTGAAATGCAACTTGGCAAAGTCTCCACCTGATAGGGAGGTATCATTGCCTGTTGGAGCTGAATGCATTGGTGCTTTCATTAGTCTCAGTCCACTCCTCCCCATGGAAGATAGCAGAAGCTGAGCTTTCAGATCACTCTTCCTCTCTGTATAATCTCAGCCTTTATCTGGCAATGTGCTCAGACCTTTGGATCACTGGAAACAGCTTCACCATGCATCACATAGTCCTCCTTTTGTGTGTTCTCTCCCTCTATAGCACATATGAGGCTTTTCTCACCTTCAGCTTACCTTAATGAGTAAAACAACACTTTGGGAAATTCAGAGGTCCTCAGTTTTAATCATAGCATACACCAGCCTCTGTACACACCACCACAGCCTGGGCTGCATCCACAGCCTGGGCTGCAGCAAGAGAAGCATAGCCAGCAGGTCAAGGGAGGTGATTCTCTCCTTCTACTCCACTCTTGTGAGACTCCACCTGGAGTACTGTGTCCAGTTCTGGAGACCCTGTTACAGGAAGGATCTGGAGATGCTGGAAGGTGTCCAGAGAAGGGCCATGAGGATTAGCAGAGGGCTGGAGCTGCTCTGCTGTGAGGACAGACTGAGGGAGTTGGGGCTGTTCAGTCTGGAGAAGAGAAGGCTCCAATAGGACCTTATTGTGGCCTTCCAGTATCTGAAGGGGGCTACAAGAAAGCTGGGGAGGGACTTTTGAGGGTGTGAGGGAGTGATAGGACTGGGAAGAATGGGAAAAAAAATAGAAGTGGGCAGATTGAGAATGGATATTAGAAAGAAGTTGTTCCCCATGAGGGTGGTGAGACACTGGAACAGGTTGCTCAGGGAGGTGGTGGAAGCCTCATCCCTGGAGGTTTTAAGGCCATGCTGGATGTGGCTCTGAGCAACCTGCTGTAGTGTGAGTTGTCCCCATGGCAGGGGGGTTGGAACTGGCTGATCCCTGAGTTCCCTTCCAACCCTGACAATTCTATGATTCCACAAACCAACAGTGATCTTGTAGTCAATTTGATTGAAAGTGATGAGCTGTAGCACCCCAGTCCTGGAGATGCATTTTAGCATGAGAGAAGGGGCAATGCCACACGGACAGCTGTGTAGAAAAATGGGGAAAACTCACAAGAGCAAAGATGCTGCCATCTTCTGAATGCAAATCAGGGGGTTGTGAAAGTCAGCTCATTGGTGGCCATCCCTGGAATTAAGTCATGTTTCTGCTGTTGTATGTAGGCCTTTGAGGACAGTGGGCAGTGATGCAAAGGGCTGCTTTTTTTCAGTTACATTCTCTATTTCCATACAGCCCCTAGTTTATCAGCTGCATATAAATTCCTTCTCTCACTGATTAAATATTTCCTTGCCTGGTTTCTTTGCTTCAGGGAGCTTGAGAGCTCACTGTTTATAAAGGGAAAGGAGAAGGATTGTGCTGTTAAGCAGACAGCTCCCAAAACATACATTCTGCTCGGCATCTTTGGGAAGGCAGCATCGATGCTGCTGCAACTGCTGCAGGGCAGAGCTGTCACTGAGATTCAGATGTGACCAAGACCCTCTTCCAGGATTCACACACTGATGAACCTCTTGGCCTTTCTAATTAGGTTTTTTTCCTGCAAGAAGTAGCCTTATATGTGCCAGGTTGTGAAACCCTTAATTCCACTCCAGTTTTTCTCTTCCTGTGTTTCTACTAATCACCTGAAAGAGCAAGTTCGATGGAGCACATCTGGGCAAGAAATGGTCCCCTTACTTGTGGGAAATTGATGAATCTTTGATGGGCCAAGAAGAAATTGGCCTGGAACACATTGCTGTGTACCCTGAGCTGAAAATAGAAATAGCTTGTGACAGACTACTGTGTAACTTGTTGGAGACAAACTGCAAGATTGAGATAGAAGAAACCAGAGCTAGCTCAGCAAGTAACTGTACAAATGTATTGGTAACCAATAAGCATCTTATAAACAACTTATTAACCAGTTAGAAGTAGCCACACTGGCATAATAAACATACAAGTATGTGTTGCTTGAAGAAATAAATGGTACTCTGTACTCTCCTCACTACCACAAGTGTGTGCATGTCGTTTCTGTTTGTCACCATAACAGCGACACTTAGTCTGTGGTAGTTGAGAATGTGGTGGGTTGAAGTTTCCTCCCCAGCATTAACTTGGCCAGACCAACGCAGTTAGAAGCAAATGGAGCTGTATTTACAAGCAGAATCCACACTCTACAATGGACTGCAATGAATGTGTACAAAATATACAGGAGTTACAATATGATACAGGTATTTACAATTAATAAACAGCACAAGGACCCCCCTGGTCAAAAAGCCCAGGGAAGCTCCACTGCTGCCCCCCCAAACCTCCCAGACCCCCCTGTACCAAGAGAGAGGATTTTGAGAGATAAAGCAGTGTTAGTCTTATCTCAAGGCCAGCCAGAAACAGCATGTTATCTCCCAAGCCAAGGTCAGAAGAGAAAAGGAATGGGAATGGAAGTGAAATGTGAAGAATTGTTCTCTTATCCCAGACATTTATCCAGTGAATTTGTTTAGAATAATCTTTTCTTTTCCTTCTCACACCCCCTAGTGATTTTTCTACTTTTCTGCTCAAAATCTGCAGCTAAATTTTAAAGGCATAGCCTGAAACCACCACAGAGGAGAAAAGTCATGCTTATGACAGATACTCCCAAACTCAGCTGCAAAAAAAGTCTGTTGCCTGAGCCAGCCATGTTAGGTTCATAAGCTGCAGCTGCTGATTGTTGGTTTGGTTTTTTTTTGGGGGGGGGGGGGTTGCTTTTCCACATTTTATGGCTTTTCCATCTTTTATATAAATGTGTTTTCGTTGCAGAAGCAGCAAACCCAAACATGACTGTCCCTGGGGAATGGTAGAATGTACAAAGCATGTCTGGCTTTTGAAAAGTTCTTCCATGATGCTTAGAAGAGTGGAAACCAGCTGGCAAAAAAATCTTGACTGGCAAAGCACTACTTGGTTGCTGTTTTGCTTTCCAGCCTTCGTTAGTGAAAAGTACTCTTCAAACTAAGCAATGCTACTGCAAGAGGAGCTTTGACAAGTGAATGTCTTCCCTTTAAACCAAAGCATATCTCTGCTATCATGTAATCTGAACATCTAAGGCAATGTCTATAGCTCATCTAGACTTGGGTTGCTCTACAACTTGAGCTCAGCAGCAGGGGACTCAGTGGACTCTTGGACACACACCATCCCTCCCATGAGAGCTGTGTGTACAGAAGGCAGGGAGCCTCTTGGACATTTAGTCTTCTTTAGCCACAGCTTCCATTATAGTGGTGGGAATGCAGAGACAGCCTGGAGAAGAGGAGGCTCAGCAGAGATCTTATTACTCTCTACAACTCCCTGAAAGGAGGTTGTAGACAGGTGGGGGTTGGTCTCTTCTCCCAGGCAACCAGCACCAGAACAAGAGGACACAGTCTCAAGCTGTGCCAGGGGGAGGTCTAGGCTGGAGATGAGGAAGAAGTTCTTCCCCAAAAGAGTAATTGGCCATTGGAATGTGCTGCCCAGGGAGGTGGTGGAGTCACCATCCCTGGAGGTGTTCAAGAGGGGATTGGACGTGGCACTTGAAGCCATGGTTTAGTTAGTCCTGAGGTGTTGGGTGACAGGTTGGACTTGATGATCTCTGAGGTCTTTTCCAACTTTACTGATTCTATGATCCTTTGATAAGAAGAATGATCCATTTTTATCTTACTCTGGCTAGTTACTTGAGGCTCATAAGCCATAGGAGACTTTGACATGGCAGATGTCCAAGAACTGAGCACACTGATACGAGCCAGTGTGGGTGAAAGGACCTTAACCTGTTATCCCACTAGTCAAAGGACTTTGTGGAACCTGAGTGCTACACAGATAGAAGATTATTCATCAAAACCCAGTTCCAGGCAGTAAAATGTGGATCCCAGATGAAATTGGTTGGAAAATTTTGGAGGAAAGCAATCAATGAAGCTCAACTTTCAATGGGTTTTTATTTCATTTTTTTCTACATAAGCCCTGGCAGTCATTCTTTCCACTTCACATGTAGGATGTTATGGAGAAAAACTATCTTTGCTGCAGCTGCAGGTCTTCACTTTTTCACTACTGACTGTATTCTTCCTTCACTCCTTCCTGTCTCAAAAGAAAGAGGCCAGTAAATCTCTTCTGAATATCCAACCCTGTCATTATATTTTTTTTTTAGTATCATAGTATCAGTCAGGGTTGGAAGGGACCACAAGGATCATCTAGTTCCAACCCCCCTGCCATGGGCAGGGACACCCCACACTAGATCAGTCTGGCCAGAGCCTCATCCAGCCTGGGCTTAAACACCTCCAGGGACGGTGCCCCAACCACCTCCCTGGACAACCCATTCCAGGGCTTCACCACTCTCATGGGGAAGAACTTCCTCCTCACCTCCAGCTTCATTCCATTCCCCCTAGTCCTATCACTACCTGAGATCCTGAGCAGTCCCTCCCCAGCCTTCTTGTAGCCCCCTGCAGATACTGGAAGGCCACAATTAGGTCACCTTGGAGCCTTCTCTTCTCCAGACTGAACAGCCCCAACTCCTTCAGTCTGTCCTCATAGCAGAGCAGCTCCAGCCCTCTGATCATCCTCGTGGCCCTTCTCTGGACACCTTCCAGCACCTCCAGATCCCTCTTGCAATAGGGGCTCCAGAACTGGAGGCAGTACTCCAGGTGGGGTCTCCCCAGAGCTGAGCAGAGGGGGAGAATCACCTCCCTTGCCCTGCTGGCCACACTTCTCCTGATGCAGCCCAGGCTCTGGTTGGCTTTCTGGGCTGCAAGTGCACACTGAGAGCTCCTGTTGAGCCTCTCCTCCCCCAGCACCCCCAAGTCTCTCTCTGGGCTACTTTCCAGCCAGTCCCTGCCCAGCCTGGCTTTGTGCCTGGGATTGCCTCGACCCAGCTGCAGAACCCTGCACTTGGTCTTGTTGAACCTCATGTGGTTGGCTTGTGCCCACCTCTCCAGCCTGTCCAGGTCCCTCTGGATGGATCCCTTCCCTCCAGCTGTCTGCTGCACCACACAGCTTGGTGTCATCAGCAAACTGAAATAAAAAGAATGCCTTAAACCAGGGAGGCAGCTTTCCCTTTGCCTATCTCTCCAACGTGCAGGATAACCAGTCTGGAAGCTGCTGCCACAAACCTCCACAAGTCTCAGCACTCAGTGTTCCTTTCAGAGATGCCTGTTTACATTCATGGAATTTCAATCTGTTCTTATGTTTTTACAAACCAGGATGTGGAACAATTCTTTGATGAGAAATATCTGCTTAGTTTCCAAGTGGAACAGCAAGCAAAACTTGGTCTTGAACTTTCATTTTTATTTGTTTCCCCCCTCCCAGGCTTTCCTTCAAGAAATAGAATACTAGTTACTGAGCTCACAGCCATAACAAGTCATACTCTTGTGATATGAGACAGATCATTTGGTAGCTTCAGCTTGCTGTCCCCCCAGTAGAACAGAGGAACCTCTAGATCAGTATTGTACCCTGGGATACTGGTTGACAGTAGGCTGAACATGAGCCAGCAGTGTGCCCAGGTGGCCAAGAAGGTCAATGGCATCCTGGCCTGCATCAGGAATAGTGTGGCCAGCAGCAGCAGGGAAGTCATTCTGTCTCTGTACTCTGCACTGGTCAGGCCACACCTTGAGCCTTGTCTCCAGTTCTGGGCTCCTCAGTTTAAGAAGGACATTGAAACACTTGAACATGTCCAGAGAAGGGCAATGAGGCTGGGGAGGGGTCTGGAGCACAGCCCTGTGAGGAGAGGCTGAGGGAGCTGGGGTTGCTTAGCCTGGAGAAGAGGAGGCTCAGGGGAGACCTTCTTGCTCTCTACAACTGCCTGAAGGGAGGTTGTAGCCAGGTGGGGGTTGGTCTCTTCTCCCAGGAAACCAGAACAAGAGGACACAGTCTCAAGTTGTGCCAGGGGAAGTTTAGGCTGAAGGTGAGGAGAAAGTTCTTCCCAGAAAGAGAGATTGGTCATTGGAATGTGCTGCCCAGGGAGGTGGTGGAGTCCCTGGAGGTGTTCAAGAGGGGACTGGACGTGACACTTGAAGCCATGGTTTAGTTAGTCCTGAGGTGTTGGGTGCTAGGTTGGACTTGATGATCTCTGAGATCTTTTCCAACCTTACTGGTTCTATGATTGTAACTCCATGGCTTGCAAATCTTCAAAGAGTGAGTAATAAGCTTTTCAATTCTATTAGTTCCCCACAAATGAAGCAAAGCTTTTAGCAGTTAACTGCATAAGAAAGCAGAGCTAGAAAAGTGATAATGAAAAACCCTTGAGTTCATTTTTTTGTTCTCTTCCCTGAGATCTCTGGGGGAGTATCTGCTCTTTCCCCTGAGTCATGTGCAGAACTCTTTCTCCATAGTTTCCATTTCTTAATTATACAATGTTGTGAGGGTAGGTGCAAACCTTTGGCTAAAAAAGGGATGAGATAGGGAGAAATCCTGGGGTTTGAAGGTCTCGTCCAACCAGGTCAGGTCTATTCTATTCTATTCTATTCTATTCTATTCTATTCTATTCTATTCTATTCTATTCTATTCTATTCTGTTCTGTTCCGTTCCGTTCCGTTCCATTCCATTCCATTCCATTCCATTCCATTCCATTCCATTCCATTCCATCTCATGGCCTTACAGTTTCCCTAAAATCCAGTCACTGCTTAGGGTTTTCAGAGTGACAAGAATCCAAGCTCACTTGAGGTTTTGATACCCAACTGCATTAAGCTTCTTCCTAAAATCCCCCATTCTTTGTGCTTCCCTGTGAAATGGGGACAGTCACACCTGAAAGGGGTGTTATGGGTTTGCCTGCCAAAGAGTCTTTCATTTCCAGTTGGTTTAGATGAATTGTAAAATCCTGTTTGCAACAAGGAAGCTTCTTTCCAAACAGAGTGGGATGAATTAGCCACTTTATCTTAATGGCCATCCTGGCAAGAAAAGTATTTGGCTGCTGAGTTTTGATGCTGTTCAGATGTTATTTTTACATTAGCAGGTCACCCTGACTAGAGTTTTTGTCTCTTTACTGTATGTCACAAAGCACCACACATTTATTCCTCATGTAATTATGTCACTGTACTCAAGGTATTTACAGGAAGCTTCATGGCTTTGGAATAAACAACCATTCCAAGACTAAACAAAGCATAGCTGACTTGCTGTTTGTGACCTGCTTTTAATTAAGGACATGCTGCTTTAATTGTGGAAGCATTGTGTATGTGCATATGTGTGTGTGTGTGTGTTACTGGTGGCAGGGGGAGACTGGGATTTCACTGCTGAAACAGAGGCTCTAATACAGTTTGAGGTGCCCTAAACTAGCTGAAGTTTCCATACAGGCTTGGCAGATAACTGAAGTACCAAAACTGGACTAGGCAGCCTTGTTTAGCCACCCAGAGTCATTTTCTGACTTAAAACATTAGATACACATTTACTCCATGTGCTACCTCCTGGCCAAGCTGTCAGCCCATGGCTTGGATGGGAGCACACTGAGATGGGTTAGGAACTGGCTGGAGGGCCGAGCCCAGAGAGTGGTAGTGAATGGTGCCACATCCAGCTGGCAGCCAGTCACCAGTGGTGTGCCCCAGGGATCAGTACTGGGCCCCTTGCTCTTTAACATCTTTATTGATGATCTGGACGAGGGCATCGAGTCCATCATCAGTAAATTTGCTGACGACACCAAGCTGGGCGCAGGAGTTGATCTGCTGGAGGGTAGAGAGGCTCTGCAGAGGGACCTCGACAGGCTGGGCAGATGGGCAGAGTCCAACGGCATGAGATTTAACACATCCAAGTGCCGGGTTCCGCACATTGCCCACAGCAACCCCATGCAGAGCTACAGGCTAGGGTCAGAGTGGCTGGAGAGCAGTCAGGCTGAGAGGGACCTGGGGGTGCTGGTCGACGGTAGACTGAACATGAGCCTGCAGTGTGCCCAGGCAGCTAAGAGGGCCAATGGCATCCTGGCCTGCATCAGGAACAGTGTGGCCAGCAGGAGCAGGGAGGTCATTCTGCCCCTGTACACTGCACTGGTTAGGCCACACCTCGAGTACTGTGTCCAGTTCTGGGCCCCTCAGTTTAGGAAGGATGTTGACTTGCTGGAACGAGTCCAGAGAAGAGCAACAAAGTTGGTGAGGGGTTTGGAACATAAGCCCTATGAGGAGAGGCTGAGGGAGCTGGGGTTGCTTAGCCTGGAGAAGAGGAGACTGAGGGGTGACCTTATTGCTCTCTACAACTACCTGAAGGGAGGTTGTAGACAGACGGATGTTGGTCTCTTCTCCCAGGCAAGCAGTACCAGAACAAGAGGACACAGTCTCAGGCTGCGCCAGGGGAGATACAGGCTGGATGTTAGAAAAAAGTTCTATACAGAAAGAGTGATTGCACATTGGAATGGGCTGCCTGGGGAGGTGGTGGAGTCACCATCACTGGAGGTTTTTAGGAGAAGACTTGACGGGGTACTTGGTGCTGTGGGTTAGTTGCTTGGGCGGTGTTGGATTGGTTGATGGGTTGGACGCGATGATCTTGAAGGTCTCTTCCAACCTGGTTTATTCTATGTATTCTACCTCTTGGAATTTCTGATAAAACCAGATTATTTGAAATGAAGGACAGGGCCAAATGTATTCTTAGGGATTTTTTTTCATCTTCAACTATGAGATCATCTCAAAAGCACAATGAAGTTACCTCATTCTCGTACACATCCCACAGTGGTTTGGAGCACAAGCCCCATGAGGAAAGGCTGAGGGAGCTGGGGTTGCTTAGCCTGGAGAAGAGGAGGCTCAGGGGAGACCACCTTGCTCTCTGCAACTCTCTGAAGGGAGGTTGTAGCCAGGTGGGGGTTGGTCTCTTCTCCCAGGCAACCAGCACCAGAACAAGAGGACACAGTCTCAAGCTGTGCCAGGGGAGGTTTACGCTGGATGTGAGGAAGAAATTCATCCCAGAAAGACAGACTGGCCATTGGGATGTGCTGCCCAGGGAGGTGGTGGATTCCCCATCTCTGGAGGTGTTTAAGAAGAGACTGGATGAGGCACTTGGTGCCATGGTTTAGTGATTAGATGGTGCTGGATGATAGGTTGGACTTGATGATCTCAAATGACTTTTCCAACCTGGTCAATTCCGTTCCATGCCATTCCATGCCATTCCATGCCATTCCATGCAATTCCATTCCATTCCATTCCATTCCATGCCATTCCATTCTCTCACAGAAGGCCAGACCATTGTGCTCTTCTTGTCTTTGTTTAGAGCACAGTGGGGGACAGAAAGCAGCACCTGCCTGACCCTAACCTACCAAAATCAATGATGAACACAGGTCCCCCCAGTACCAAAAGTATGTAGAAATCCTTCCTACTTAAAGGTGGTACTTGAGAGACCAAGTGAATGAAACAGAATCTGAGCATTTGCTTTAGTTCTGGTTAAGTATCACAGTGGGTTTTATCTGAAGGACCTCTTCAAACCATGCTGTTGTTGATGGTTTAAAATTGTCTTCACAATGTTACTGATTCTGCAGCAAATCTAAAACAATTGCTTCAAAACTCATAATCCACTTCCCAGTAATGTGGCTGAGGTTTTTCTGGCGTACTGCAGACCAATGCATCCACTTGATCTTTCTGCAAGACACTGAATGAGGTGGTAGGCCTCCACCTAGTCATTTCTGCATTTGGGAGGCTTGTGGGGTTCTAGAAAAAGTGCATATGGAACATAGAATCAGAGAATCAGTAAGGTTGGGAAAGACCTCAGAGATCATCAAGTCCAACCTATCACCCAACACCTCAGGACTAACTAAACCATGGCTTCAAGTGCCACATCCAATCCCCTCTTGAACACCTCCAGGGACAGTGACTCCACCACCTCCCTGGGCAGCACATTCCAATGGCCAATCTCTTTTCTGGGAAGAGCTTCTTCCTAACATCCAGCCTAAACCTCCCCTGGCACAGCTGGAGACTGTGTCCTCTTGTTCTGGTGCTGGTTGCCTGGGAGAAGAGACCAACCCCCACCTGGTTACAACCTCCCTTCAGGTAGTTGTAGAGAGCAAGAAGGTCTCCCCTGAGCCTCCTCTTCTCCAGGCTAAACAATCCCAGCTCCCTCAGCCTCTCCTCACAGAGCTGTGCTCCAGACCCCTCCCCAGCCTCGTTCCCCTTCTCTGGACATGTTCAAGTGTCTCAATGTCCTTCTTAAACTGAGGAGCCCAGACCTGGCCACAGGACTCAAGGTGTGGCCTAAGCAGTGCTGAGCACAGGCAGAATGACTTCCCTGCTGCTGCTGGCCACACTGTTCCTGATGCAGGCCAGGATGCCATTGGCCTTCTTGGCCACCTGGGCACACTGCATTCAGCTCTGAGATGTTTCAGAACTGCTGTCAAAAGTTCTGCTTAATCATTGCTGTTGCAGAAGGCCACACGATTATACTGTAGAAGTTAAGTTCAGGGTTGTATTTTTTACCTTCGCTTTCCAGAGCAGTGTTGATATAATGATGGCAAAGAGTACTCTCCCTCTGGAATTAGTTTAGCTGCAGCAAGATGAAAGAGAAAAAAAACCCCAACCCCTGCCCAACCCAACCAACTGCACAAACCTTGGGGATTCTTTCTCATTTATTTTGTTTGTTGCTAGGCTAAGAAAGCATAGAGGAAGTCTGCACATCAGAGAAACCCCTGAGCTGTAGAGAGGTAAAAGGTGTTTGTTTGTTTGTACTTAGCACAGGGACAGTGGCATGCTGGGCAGAGGCATCAGAGGAAGAACTGATGCTTTCAAAAACGCCTGTGGTGGTTTTCATTAAGAAGAATTTCCTTTCCCACCTCCCTTCCTCACGCCAAGAGTGAGGTTTGGGAAATATGTGGCTTTGCTCATGAGCTTTGATTACTTTTCCCCCCTTTTTTATTGGTCTGATATTTGGAGAGGCTTTATGGGAATCAATTCATTTCACACATGCATTTGATCAAGAGAGAAGTCTCTTTGTTCCCACAGGAAGATCAGGGGAAGGGGAGCACAAAAATTGGGGGGGGGCACTATTTCTTTTGACAAAACCTGGCTAAAATTGCTGAAGCAAATACACTCCCTTTACAGCTGGCACCAAGTGAAGTATTGCAGTCTGCTGTTTTCCTACCAGTAGAGAAAAAGTGTGCTTCCTCCTCCCCTCTTCAGCATTATATAGGCATCATTGATCATGATAAAGTCTTGGTAACAAGGTGAGCAGCAGGGTGGGCAGCAGCAGGCAGAGCCTGCTCCTGCTAATAGATGAGAGAAAAACAGCAGCCATGGGCTGAGCAGCAGCTGTCTGCCTGATCCAGGCACCAACCTCTCATGAATTTCAGTTATTTAATGATCCAAATCTCCTTAAGTAAATGAACACCTTCCTCACATAATCAGTGGGGACATGTGGAAGCCTTTGAAGACCTCCAGGGAGATCAGATTCACCTGGCTTGGATTTTTGCATTTCAGCATACAACAACTGCTGTTCAAAAGCTATTTTTCCATGCATTGATGTTACCTGGAGTACACAGCACATTGTATGTTGCAAGTGCAAGTGCTGGTTAGGTGTAAACTTCCTCCCCCCATCCTAGATATATCTCAGCTGGAGAGACATCTGAAAAAGTAGTACAAGTTAAAAGATGGAGACAATCTGAAGTGCACAGGAGGGGACCCTTACCTCTGCTTGATTCTGAATTAGGAGGCAAAAGGGATTGGTAGCTCATTGTTGATCCCAACAGCTTCCTGAAAGCTAGGGAGCAGCCATACAATCCAGTTTGATTCTTGATTGCCACAGGGAACCTGGTGCTTAGCCTTAAATATGCTCTGAACTGCATTACAGTCACATGGATGGGATGGGATGGGATGGGATGGGATGGGATGGGATGGGATGGGATGGGATAGAATAGAATAGAATAGAATAAAATTAACCAGGTTGTAAAAGACCTTTAAGATCAACCAACCTATCACCCAACAACATCTCCACCACCTCCCTGGGCAGCACATTCCAATGGCCAATCTCTCTTTCTGGAAAGAATTTCTTCCTCACCTCCAGCCTAACCCTCCCCTGGCACAGCTTGAGTCTGTGTCCCCTTGTTCTGGTGCTGGATGCCTGGGAGAAGAGACCAACCCCCACCTGGCTACAACCTCCCTTCAGGTAGTTGTAGAGAGCAATAAGGTCTCCCCTGAGCCTCCTCTTCTCCAGGCTAAGCAACCCCAGCTCCCTCAGCCTCTCCTCACAGGGCTGTGCTCCAAACCCCTCCCCAGCTTTGTTGCCCTTCTCTGGACACCTTCCAGCATCTCAACCTCTTTCCTAAACTGAAGGGCCCAGAACTGGACACAGTACTCAAGGTATGGCCTAAGCAGTGCTGAGTACAAGGCAGAATGAGCTCCCTGCACCTGCTGGCCACACTGTACCTGATGCAGGATGTCACAGGAGGGCCCAAGAGTGGCAGACTGGGATAACTTCTGGCTTGTGTCTCCTGAAAACCCATCCTCGTTTGTGCTATGCAAAATTACTGAAAATAATCTGTGCTTTTCGTCCATTTGCCTTTTCCAACTCCTCCAAAGTGTAATTCTCCTTACTTTAATGACTCCATAATTTATCATTAGTCCTTCTGGTATTTTGTTTAGCTTATGTGTAAGCATTAGGCTGAGCTTAATAACAGTGCATCTTCTAATCTGAAATAGTGCATTGTGGACTGATGACTGCTGGTCTGAACAGCCAACAGCTTGCCCTGTCTCCCTTCCCAAAACCACTCTTCTGATTGTCCTGAAGATTAATTTTGTTACTTCAAAGTTTCTGATCTTCCTACAGATTAATTTTCCAAATGAGCCTTCATGTAACTTTGTGCAGTACTGTGTCTCCTTGTAGGAGAATGTCACCTTAATCATGGTGACTGCAGTGATTCCCCAGTCTCTTCTAAAGTGACAGCCTCCTGCAAACACCCCTGTGTGGTGCTCCGGAGTGCCATGGCTCCTAGGAGGAGACAAAAGGCCGTAATGTTGAAGTCTTGGTGTCTAGACTTCTGGATTTGAACATATTTGTTCCAGGAAAAGGGAGAAGTCTTTCTGCCTAGAAGTGATCTGATTTTCCAAAGTGACAAGCACCTTTTCTGGTAGCAGTAGCAAGGACAGAATTGCCTCATTTTCCTTCAGGCTCTCAAATGAGAGTTGGCAAGAGCCTGCGTCTCCCTGATTCATAATAGGAGCTTGGTGCTTTAAAAGTCAGCCCTCTGGATCGAATAATTGGGATGACTGAGTACTGAACTGAAAGACTAAAAGAATTTTAAAGGAACATCTCTAGTCCAAGACATGGAGCCTGCATTCTGGGGGAGTCTCTATCCATGGTACTGTGGCATTGGAAAATCAATTTAACATAGCTATCTGTTTTCTGACTTGACAAATCAGCAGGGGCAGGGAAGTCATTCAACCCTGTTCTCAGCACTGCTTAGGCCACACCTTGAGGACTGTGACCAGTTCTGAACTCCTCAGTTTAAGAAGGATATTGAGACACTTGAAAGTGCCCAGAGAAGGGCAACAAAGCTGGGGAGAGGTCTGGAGCACAGCCCTATGAGGAGAGGCTGAGGGAGCTGGGGTTGCTTAGCCTGAAGAGGAGGCTCAGGGGAGACCTTCTTGCCACCTACAACTACCTGAAAGGAGGTTGTAGCCAGGTGGGGGGTTGGTTTCTTCTGCCAGGCAACCAGCACCAGAACAAGAGGACACAGTCTCAACCTGCACCAGGGGAAGTTTAGGCTGGAGGTGAGGAGAAAGTTCTTCGCAGAGATAGTTGTTAGCCATTGGAATGTGCTGCTCAGGGAGGTGGTGGAGTCACCATCACTGCAGGTGTTCAAGAGGGGATTGGACGTGGCACTTGAAGCCATGGTTTAGTTATTCCTGAGGTGTTGGGTGATAGGTTGGACTTGATGATCTCTGAGGTCTTTTCCAACCTTGCTGATTGTGTGATATATTCACTTGCTCTTGATCTAAATGTAATGTCATGCAGCTGAAAGGAGAGCTGGAAGAAGAATTCTTATAGGGCTTGTCTGCACATATATATATTGCACAGTTTTTACTACTACAATAAGAGTAGGGTTCTATAGCAACTCTTTTGCCATAAGTGTCTGTATTTTGCTATCAGCCAAGGGCTGTGGCTCTCACTCTGGGATCTGTGTTGCCTATTGCTTAAAAACAAATAAATCACATCTTCTCATAATTACACCAATGAATACTTGTGGATACAGATATTGTCCTGATCTCAGTCATTTGGTATCTTCCTAACCATGTGTACATTTCATTCTGTACAGCCAGGTCATCTGCCCAATAAATCAGTCCATAGTAAATTTAGCAGAGCACCATTAATGGAGCAGTATTTTCCACCCCAGCAATCTCCTAGTAAATTTATGAGGAGACAGTCCAGGCTTTCAAGTTCTTATTAGCAGATCCCCCTGACACTTTCATCTCTGTGACAAAATAGCCAGCCCATGTTTTTAATGTTCTTGTCTTTGGATGAAAGGGTCACAGGCAAAGAACTTAAGCTTTTAACACTTTGCCCAGAAATATCCTGTCTTCTTCTGTGTACATGGACTATTTATTTGCAATGTATTGCATGAAAGAGAGGAGGTGACTAATGACATCAATGTTGTAGGAAAGCTCATCAGCATCAGCCAGTGGTAGGAGAAAACAGAAGCTGGTTACAAGGAGAGTTGCATTGCTACGTAAGGCCAGGAAAGCCTGGTGCGTGGCTCTGCATTAAGAGTTAAGAGGCTCTGCAGACTACTTCCCTGTATTCATATTTATGGCACTGTTGCCAGAAATGCTTGGAAAGAGGCACAATGGTTTCAAAATGCAGCACAGTGAAATGGTTGTGTTTAAATTTTTCAAGAGGCAATTGAAAGCAAAAACGTTTTAACATTGTTATGTTTGCAGGGAAACGTGTGGAAATCGCTCCACAATTTGCTACCAACCTGCAAAGCCCCCATTTGGTTGTTATCACCTGAGCATGTTTCTGTTACTGCAGAAACACAGGAGGTGGGTTGATACTGCTCTTTTTCCCTAAGATAGAATAGAATTAATCAGGTTGGAAAAGACCTCAGAGATCATCAAGTCCAACCTCAGTGCCTCATCCAGTCTCTTTTTAAACACCTCCAGGGATGGTGACTCTACCACCTCCTGGGCAGCACATTCCAATGGCCAATCTCTCTTTCTGGGAAGAATTTCTTCCTGACATTCAGCCTAAACCTCCCTGGTGCAGCTTGAGACTGTGTCCTCTTGTTCTGGTGCTGGTTGCCTGGGAGAAGAGACCAATCCCCACCTGGCTACAGCCTCCTTTCAGGGAATTGTAGAGAGCAAGAAGGTCTCCTCTGAGCCTCCTCTTCTCCAGGCTAAGCATCCCCAGCTCCCTCAGCCTCTCCTCACAGGGCTGTGCTCCAAACCCCTCCTCAGCTTTGTTGCCCTTCTCTGGACACCTTCCAGCATCTCAACATCTTTCCTAAACTGAGGGGCCCAGACTTGGACACAGGACTCAAGGTGTGGCCTAAGCAGTGCTGAGTACAGGGGCACAATGACCTCCCTGCTCCTGCAGGCCAGGATGCCATTGGCCTTCTTGGCCACCTGGGCACACTGCTGGCTCAAGTTCAGCTGCTGTCAACCAGTACCCCCAGGTCCCTCTCTGCCTGGCTTCTCTCCAGCCACTCTGACCCCAGCCTGTAGCACTGCATGGGGTTGTTGTGGCCAATGTGCAGCACCTGGCACTTGGATGTGTTCAATCTCATGCCCTTGGACTCTGCCCATCTGTCCAACCTTTCAAGGTCCCTCTGGAGAGCCCTTCTACCCTCTAACAGATCAACTTCTGCCCCCAGCTTGGTGTCATCTGCAAATTTACTGATGATGGACTCCATCCCCTCATCCAGCTCATGAATAAAGATATTGAAGAGGATACATCCAAGTTCTTTTAAAATCTGCATGACACACTCAGCAGCAGCAGTGTAGGTACCACCCCTGTGGGCAGTTTTGCATTGCCATCACTATAACAACCTCTGTAATGTGGGACAGTGCCCTCAGTGAGCCCTCAGGGACTCCTTTTCTGACAGATAAAACAATGCAGTGTGGGGCAATAGGAGAAGGGAGTCATGTAAGGCTGAATCAAGCTGCATGAAGGAAGAGGAGCCATGCTGCAGTTAGTGTTTATGGCTGAGCTGTTGTTGCAAAGATTTTCTCTGCACACAGGGACAGAAGTAGTTTCTCTACATATTTTACTAGTCCAGCAGATTTCCAGGACTTTTTGGCAGCATGTGAATTCCACATGCCTGATGCCCTCAAGAGAAGGGGGTGACAGGCAGGCTCCTGGGAAAATGTCTGTATCTAAAACAGGGCATCAGAAAGCCTAATGGATGCAGGATGGATGTGCAGAAATAAGTTGGTTTTCTATAGTTGTAATAGCTACTTCATATCTAATTCTGGGCTCATTACAAAAATTACAGTAAAAGGCCATTTTTAATGACAAGGTCTCAGTGCTGCCAATTTTTAGCTCACTATGGAGGCTGATTCAAAATCACTACATACGTGTATACACAGATGGGGAATTACAGATTTAACTCAATGGAGAGGACAGGTGCTGGAAATACAAATTTGGGGGAAATGTGGGAGGGAGAACAGAATAAAAGACTAACAGCTGCTCATTGTCCTGCCTTGACTAAATGTGACTCTTACCAGTCCAGGAAGAAAGAGCCTAGGCTGGAAACTGGAAGACTTCATAGAGGTAAGAGTCTCCTGCAAAGGGCAGAGACATGCAATGCTGTGAGCAGATTATAATGAAGCTGCCAGGTGTCCTGTAGAAGATTTCTGAACATCAGCCATGCAGTATTTTTGTTTCATTATGGGATGCAACATGGTGCTGACTCTGAAAATATATCCCTGGACTCTGAAGCTGGTGGTGGAAAAGACTTTCAGACAAGCCTGACTTCAGTGCCCGCTGGGATCAAGGTTGTGTGATTGCACAGTTCACATCCACAGTAGCAAGATTTTAGTATAGAATAGAATAGAATTAACCAGGTTGGAAAAGACCTTTGAGATCATCAAGTCCAACCTCTCACCCAACACCATCTAATCAACTAAACCATGGCATCCAGTCTCTTCTTAAACACCTCCGGTGATGGTGACTCCACCACCTCCCTGGGCAGCACATTCCAATGGCCAATCTCTCTTTCTGGGAAGAACTTCTTCCTAACACCCAGCCTAAACCTCCCCTGGTGCAGCTTGAGACTGTGTCCTCTTGTTCTGGTGCTGGTTGCCTGGGAGAAGAGACCAACCTCTGCCTGGCTACAACCTCCCTTCTAGCAGTTGTAGACAGCAAGAAGGTCTCCCCTGAGCCTCCTCTTTTCCAGGCTAAGCAACCCCAGCTCCCTCAGCCTCTCCTCACAGGGCTGTGGTCCAAACCCTTCCCCAGCTTTGTTGCCCTTCTCTGGACACCTTCCAGCATCTCAACATCTTTCCTAAACTGAGGAGCCCAGACCTGGAGACAGGACTCAAGGTGTGGCCTAACCAGTGCTGAGCACAGGGGAGAAGGACTTCCCTGCAGTCAATTCCCCACCTGACAGTGGTGTTCGCTTCCCTCTCTGAAGGAAACAAACCAGCTTGTTCAGAGAAGAGTATCATTTAGGTTTTCACATGCTCTGAGTCAGATACAGTCCTGAAGAGTTTTAACTCCAAAGTGTCAGGCCAGTGGTCTAAGCAGAAATCACCACGATTGTGGAGCATGTGTTCCTTGTGTCAATTTTGCCCTAGCTACTAAGATTAGTGTACACTATACTATTTATTCCCTGCCACAGATCATGCTGATTGTTTGAGACAGTGTGTTCTTTGTTCCCTTTCAAAGCAGACGTGGTCTCCAGGTCATATGGTGAGTGGGAATTAAAGGGGGGAAAATGCTTGCCTGCAAGAATGAAGGGGAAACAGATTCCCTTTTATCATTTAGAGCTAGATTGAGTTCTTTGTGATTAAATTTATAGGGGAAGAAAGCAGGCTATTGGAGCCTTCACTGAAGAAAAGGGAATAGAATAAGCAATGGAATAAGCTTGTCTGAGATGAATAAGCTTGACTGAGATGAATAACCTTGCCTGAGATGAAGCTTGCCTGATGATCTGCGTAGAGCATAAAGAGACTTTCATGAATAGGTCATACAGTTGGTCACAAGGTATGGATTATGCATTCCAGACCTTAAGGGGAAGAAGAAATGTTCAAGAGCTGGCAAAAACCCCAAACAATTAGGAGATCTGAGGAGCTCCACTTTCATCCTACCACACAGAATGAGTTGTCATGGCTGAAGAAGGGAGGCCCAGGGAACACTGGTGAAGGTCTTCTGTGGAGAAGACACCAACAGCTGAGGAACAGAATGAGAAATTACTTGTTGGCCATGTCCTTTGTCCTTTGCAAGGTGTGACATGTGGTAAAACTTGCCTTGACTGCTGTGAAAATGCAATGTTGTCACCATGGAACGCTGCACAGGCTGAGACAAGGTTTGAAGAGTTAGGATTTTTCTGTCACCATGGCTTTTCAGTGGTAACATCACTTTACAGACACTGAAATGTTTTACAGAAAGGCATTTTGTTCAACAAAATCCATTGCAACACAGGCGGTGTCTTCTTGCCAGCCCGTGCACCAATACCAGCGATCATGATGGTGACACAGTCCATCTCAGACTGTTGCAGCCATTCAGACTGTCTCAGAACTGGATGTTCTACCCTTGAGGAGGGTAGATATTAGAAGGATATTCTAATAGGATATTAGAAGGAAATTCTTTACAGGATATTAGAAGGAAATTCTTTACAGTAGTGGTGGTGAGACACTGGGACTGGTTGCCCAGGGAGGCTGCAGATGCCTCCTCCCTGAAGATATTCAAAGCCAAGTTGGATGATGCCTTGAGCAATCTGGTCTAGTGGAAGGTGTCCCTGCCTATGGTGGGGGTTGGAACCAGATGATTTTTAATGTCTCTTCCAACCCAAACTATCCTATGATTCTATGATCTGGAGTTTTTAAGGTGCATAACTCCAATATTTGTGTGTTACCAGCTCTCCATCTGCCCAGCAGAGCTGAGTGGGAGCAGGAAGTCATAGTATCATAGTATCAGTCAGGATTGGAAGGGACCACAGGGATCATCTAGTTCCAGCCCCCCTGCCATGGGCAGGGACACCCCACACTAGATCAGGCTGGCCAGAGCCTCATCCAGCCTGGGCTTAAACACCTCCAGGGACAGCGCCCCAACCACCTCCCTGGACAACCCATTCCAGGGCTTCACCACTCTCACGGTGAAGAACTTCTTCCTCACATCCAGCTCCAGCTTCATAAGAGTCAAGTGTTCACCTAAGGCTTCTGTCAACTGTCTAAGAATATTTTTGTGTCAAAGTGCTTCAGCTATTTTCCCCATATTTGTTCAGAAGAGTTTTGCAGAATAAGGATCACCTGATAACTTGAAGTATTTCTGCCAAAGCGTAGTTGCTGAACACAAGGAAGTGTTTTAGAAGTATCACTAAGCACCAGAAGATGTTTTTCACTGCTGAAGATTTCCCCCCTCACACTTTTCAATGAGTTGAAGCAAACCAGAGGAATTGAACAAATAGTTACTGGTTGTGGAATTTGAGGGGCATCCTCAATACACTGCAAAAAAAAATTTTATGCTTATCTGACTCTGAAATCAATTAACATTCATGAAGCCAAAATGTAAATACAAGTGGTTTTCCTCTGCTGATAGCATTTATTTCTACCAATAGAATAGTCTGGCTTATATAAAGTAGAGACAACTTGAAGTATTAGAATATCATTCCTTTCCTCTTGCCTGTGCCTTGGTGCCAAGAAGCATTTAAAATCCCATGTGCTGTGTTTGGCTTTAATGCTTTCTGAGATACTTTTGGAGGGCTTTCATCTACTAGTAGCTCAGATCATCAGTCAGAAGCTAGAGGAAAAGAGACAACTTTTTTCTATTCAAGACCAGAGTTTTTCAAATGGGAGAACAGCTTCTTTCAGGAAAAGGCCTGCTCTTTGCTGAGCTGGAGATGACTTTAGCCCATGCCTGCCTTAAGCAACACCTTAGGCTTGAGGTGAGGAGAAAGTTCTTCCCAGAAAGAGGAAGTGGCCATTGGAATGTGCTGTCCAGGGAGGTGGTGGAGTCACCATCCCTGGAGGTGTTCAAAAAAGGATTGGATGTGGCACTTGGAGCCATGGTTTAGTTAGTCCTGAGGTGTTGGGTGACAGGTTGGACTTGATGATCTCTGAGGTCTTTTCCAACCTTATTGATTCTATGCTTCTGTGATTCCATGATTCTCTGATTCTATGATCAAGCACTGGCTAGTTGCTTAGCTCCTGGGGATAGATTTGAGAGCACAGAACTTTCCTTCTACTGCTAGTGAAATATATTGGTAGTGATCATCTCAGCTGAAGAGTGAGAAAAACTCTGTAGACAAGAGGGTCAGTGAAGAAGGAAAGGGAGGATGTGCTCCAGATGCCAGAGCAGAGATTCCTCTGCAGACTGTTGTGAAGATCAAGGTGAGGCAGGCAGTCTCCCTGCAGCCCATGGAGGTTAATGGTGGAGTAGATATCCACCTGAATGCTGTGGAGGACCCCACATCAGAGCTGGTGGATGCCCAAAGGAGGCCGAAGGCCTGTACAGAACCTGTGCTGGAGCAGGCTCCTGGCAGAACGTGTGAAGAGGAGCCTATGTTGGATCAGGTGTTCTGGCAGGATTTGTGACCCTATGGGGGCTCCATGCTGGACCAGGATGTTCCTGAAGGCCTGAACCCTGTGGAACAGACAAACTGCTGGAGCAGTTTATGAAGAACTACAGCCCATGGGAAGGACCTACATTGGAGAAGTTCATGGGGGACTGTCTCCTGTGGGAGGGCACCTGTGCTGGAGCAGAAGAGTGTGAGGAGGAAGCAGCCGCAGAGACGAGGAGTGATAAACTGACCGCAGCTTCCATTCTCTTTCCCTCTGCACTTCTTGGGAGGAGAAGGTAAAACAATTGAGGGAGAAGTTGAGCCCAGGAAAAGGGAGGGATAGGGGAGGCAGTGTTTTATTATTTCTCATTATCCTACTCTGCTTTTTGATTGGCAATAAATTAATTTCCCCGAGTCGAGTCTGTTGTATCTGTGACAGTAATTGCCAAGTAATCTCCTTGTCCTTATCTAGATTCAAGAGTCTTTTGTACTGTGGTCTTTCTCCTTGTGCTGCAAAGAAGGTGAGTGATAGAGTATCTTGGTGGGCAGCTGGCAGCCAGCCAAAGTCAAATCCCACCTTTGTTTTGTTATGTATAGGTTATCTGTACAGAATAGATGCATACCAATCAGCTCACAGTCACCCATAATTTAAGCAATTGCTAAGTCCAAGTGAACAAAGGTGGACACAGTAAGACTACTTTTCCTCTCCTGAAAACCCCTCAGCTCCTCAGACAAGTGGAAGATGTTATGGAAGATGACTAACTGGAACATTTGAGATGAGAAGTGGTTTCTGAGAGCCTGCTTTCTGCTGCAGATGGCATTCAATCAAGGACAAACAGGACATTATGGGAGCTGGAGGAAAAATATTTCCATCCTAGAAGAAAAATGTGTTCATAGGTCATTCATTTTGCTCAGAGACACCACATATTTTGCTCCCTGTACTAAAGGGCACATTCTGTTCTTGCCTTCAAACAGAGACAGTGGTGCAGTCAGGTAGCTCCCTTAAATCCATGCACCAATTACATGGATCAGGCTGTGGCATTGGAACCTGCAGTTGCAAAAGAGCAAACTAAAGAGCACAGAATTTTGCATTAAAGCCACCAAAACACGAGCCAGTGTGGTTTCACAGGAACATGATTTAATCCAAGATAGGAAATACATGTTGCTCTTTGGGTGGTGTGGTAGCTTATGTTGGATCTGGCAGACTTTTTGTAGATGTGAATCTGATAAGATACTACAACAAAGGAGGTTACAAAAGGCACAAGGAGCAAGCCTTTCCAGCCTGCTTAGGCAGCACACCTTACCAAGGTATTTGTAAACATTAACCAAACACTGCATGCTTGATTAGCACCTTAGTAACATTGCTGAGGTACTGGAGGCCTCTAGAAATTAGACTGATAAGATATATTGTTGTAATCTTCACTTTCTATGAGCAAGGGCTGTATCTCTGAAGAAGTTCCTCTTCTTTTCTTCCTGCAGGCCAGAATGAGCCCTGTGAGTAGGGCAGTAACTATGCCTCCAACCACTGCTGCTCCAACCAGCCAAGGCCAGATCTGACGGGCTTGCTCAAGGTAGGGTACTAAAAACTCCTGGAAAGAATTTTGTGCTGGGAAACAAACAAAGAAACACAGACAAACAATCAATCAAACAAAACCCACAACAACAACCCCTAGAAAATAAAAGGTTCTGTGACATGATGCATTGTACTGTCCATTTACAGAGGTTGCCCTACAGATAATACTGGAAGGCTGACTGAAAAATGAAACTACATTGCTAAAAACTGAAGGTCAAAAATGGTTTTAAAAGCATATTTTCAGTCCTGATAGTCTATTTCTTAATCTTCATCTTAAAGGCAGGAGTAGAACTTCTTATGGTTTTGTCAAAACTATGAGACTATAACCCAAGAAGTTTGGTGAAGTATGGCCAAGGGTCCTGCTAGCCCAGCATGCTGTTGAGAGTAACTGAAGCAGAGCACTAGGAAATGTTTAAGAGCAAGTCAAGCCTATCATAGAGGGAGCTGGGGTTGTTCAGCCTGCAGAAGAGGAGGCTCAGGGCAGACCCCATTGCTCTCTACAACTACCTGAAAGGAGGCTGTAGCCAGGTGGGGGTTGGTCTCTTCTCCCAGGCAACCAGCACCACAGCAAGAGGACACAGTGTCAAGCTGCACCAGGGGAAGTTTAGGCTGGGGGTAAGGAGAAAATTCTTCCCAGAAAGAGTAATTTGCCATTGGAATGTGCTGCCCAGGGAGGTGGGGGAGTCACTGTCCCTGCAGGTGTTCAAGAGGGGATTGGACGTGGCACTTGAAGCCATGGTTTAGTTAGTCCTGAGGTGTTGGGTGACAGGTTGTACTCAATGATCTCTGAGGTCTTTCCCAACCTTATTGATTCTATGACTCTGTGGTCTTTCTTTGGTTAGCCCAGCACAGCTTTTCACCTTACAAGTGAGAAGGCAGCACCAGAGGCTGCTTTCTTGCTTTATGGTGGGAATGTTTGTGCCTGTGCTTTTATGTGCTCGCTATGGTGTAATGAGTTATGAAGACCCTCCCATGCAGGGCTCTCTCTTCACAGTAGAGGCTGGAAAGTAACCTTTTCACAAAGCCCAACCAACCTGTTGGTTTGGGTTTAAGAAATAGGAATACCTGTCCCCTTGGGCCAAGGTGAATTTGGAATCCACATCTCTCACTTACTAGCTGTAATTACAATCATTAGCTGTAATTACTATCATTAGCTGTAATTTCTAGCTAGCTATTGGGGGGGTGGAAATCCCACCTCTCTGAGAAACCTCTCTGGGACCCCTTATGATGGTTTGGTTTTTTACTAATGTTGCTGTATCTGGACTGATTGATGTGTGCTGAACCACATTTGGTGTGGTATACTCCCACAAAGGCTTTAAATGTCTTCCTGTCATCTTGCATTTTCACTGGTGCCCAGAAAATAATTCCATATATCTTCTTGGATCACAGTGCTTCTGAACAGATGCTGTTATGTGCACTGCGCTCTGAAAAGATGAGTTTGGTTTGCAGCACCTTTAAGATTAAGCTATCCTTAGCACTTGATGTCTGAATCTCTTTCTGAGATGTGATTCCAGTTCAGGCTGAGTTTAGACTGAACACAGTTTGTTCATCCCTAACAACTCAGCTTCACTTTGGGGAATGTCTGGTTGTTATTTCTCTGATCCTTGCTTTCCAGTTAATCCAACTTTGTGTGCTCCTGCCTTCATGTATTCATGTTGAGATTTCTTCTTCTGACCTCATTAGACATATAAATGCTATACAACACTAAGAAATACCAAAAGAAGAAAAACAATTTTAGGTTCTTGATGTTTCAGTGTGAACTGCACAAACCTCTGGGTAAAAGGTACGTTATCTCTTTCATCCTTCATTTCTCATCTGTCAAATGAGGTCAGTACTACTCACTGCACCCTTTGTATGGTGAATAGAAATGAATATTTCTGCAGGACTCAGCTGCTATAGTCACTGGCACCAAAGGAAAGTGTTAGAGGAAGCATCTTCAGGATAACATTTTTAAAGTCTGCAATAAATCAGACATTAGGCTGCACACTGCTTAACTGAGGAAATGAAAGTCAGGAGTAAAAAGGATTGGATGTCTGCTTCTTAATGAATGCTGTCTGTGCTGTGCAGTAAATGAGGTGGCAATCTGGGGGGAAATAGTGTGCAGTTAAGATAGAATCATAGAATCACAGAATCAATAAGGTTGGAAAAGACCTCAGAGATCACCAAGTCCAACCTGTCACCCAACACCTCAGGGCTAACTAAACCATGGCTCCAAGTGCCACGTCCAATCCCCTCTTGGACACCTCCAGGGATGGGGACTCCACCACTTCCCTGGGCAGCACATTCCAATGGCCAATTACTCTTTCTGGGAAGAACTTCCTCCTTACCCCCAGCCTAAACTTCCCCTGGCACAGCTTGAGACTGTGTCCTCTTGTTCTGGTGCTGGTTGCCTGGGAGAAGAGACCAACCCCTACCTGGCTACAACCTCCCTTCAGGTAGTTGTAGACAGCAATAAGGTCTCCTCTTCTCCAGGCTAAACAACCCCATCTCCCTCAGCCTCTCCTCACAGGGCTTGTGCTCCATGTTCATACATGTGCATACATGTGGAGGCAGAGGTTGAATTATGGCTACATAGACAACTTTACTGTTGCCATTTCTTAGCTTTGTGAGCCTGATTTCATAACTCTAATGTTTTCTTAACTCAAAAAACCCAGTTGAGTTTATGTGTATTGCAAACATCTAATTGCCTATTTAAAATGGTGTATGTTATGATAATATGAAAATTAATACCTGACAGGAACTCAGAACTGGTTTACTCTTATGGAAAAAGAAAATGGTACAGTTCTCTGTCCCATGATATGAAGGTTTTCTAAGGGTTGTGTTAAATTTGTGCTTTGTCCTTGAACCATCTCGCTCCTTCATCAATATGTTGGAGGTTTGAGCTATCCTCTTCCAGTAAAACATGACATGAGTTTGAGATGAGATGTCAGATTTCACAGCACAGCCTTTCAGATCGGGTTAATCCGTTTAATTGCATCCTGATGATCAGTCAAACTTTCAAGCTCAGCTTGGAGTTTCTGGCTCAGAGCCAAAAGCCATCTCCCGGCATCTACAGCCTGTTTCTTTTTGCCACACAAAAGGTGTTTGGCATTGCTGTCATAAAGTTGCCATGGCAACTCTCGGGCATCAGAGGAGGGAGCACCCCAGGACATCCTATAATCTGTTAATCCGTGTCCCTAACACAACGGTAGACCTGTGACTGGACTGGCTGGCAATCATGCAAGCTTGGTTTGCAAGTGTTTCATTACCATAATTCTTTAACCTCTAATTGTGCAAGGCCCAAGAGTGTAAGAGTGCAAGTTCAAGTGCCCAAGTGTTTTCTAGTGGCTACCAGGGAGAAGTGTCAAGAGTGAATGGGGACAGCAATGCACATCGGGACACGTTAGTCAATGCCCGTTCCATTCCTGTTACATCTGTGTTTGGAGTCAAATGATAATCCTCCCTGAAAGCTGCCATGAACACCAATTTAAAGTCAGTAGGTTCAGGACAAAGCAAGTGGAAGCCAGGTCAGGCTGGTGCTTGGTAGCTACTCTTCTGTCCGTGATTAATACAAACAGTAGCTCCTCATCTTGCTCTTTTTAATAGCAAAATATCACTGATTAACCTCAGCCAAGCTCCTAGAATCCAGCTCTTGACATACTCTTGTCAAAGAGGTTGCTAATTCTAGGCTCCAGCAGCAAATAATTTCTTATTCTTGATGCCTCAGATCATTGTTTTCCAAGGTAATTTAAAAACCATTTTTGTGGATTGCCAAATGTCACTAGGAGGAGAGGAAGCTGCAAGATAATTCTAAGGTGAAGCAATGTGTGTCTCCTAAATTTAGGGCAAAAATGTACATTTTCCTTGATGATTGATGAAGGACTATGCTATAGCAAACCCATGATTATTCTTACTGAGATTATCCTTCTGTGGTACTGTCAAACAACATTATTGATGTGATGGACCCAAATGACTTTAAACCCTCAAACCACCATAATATATACTTTTAAAGTGGTTATATATTTTAGATATTTCTTTTATGTAAGTTACAGGATGGTAAAATCTTCCAGGCTTAATTCCACAAATTACAAATGAAACTCTGCCCAGCCAAGAAATAAAAAGAGCAAATTTTCTATCATTCATCCATTGCCTAATGCCCCACTTACATGTTTGCAGTCTTGCTGTTCCACTTCCTGCTTGTATTATTAGAATTCAATAGACATTAGGTTTAGAAGAAAACCTTGAAGCCACACAAGCATATAGTTCAAGTGTCACAATATCCTTCTTAAATTGAGGGGCCCAGAACTGGACTCAGGACTCAAGGTGTGGCCTAACCAGGGCTGAACACAGGGCACAATGACTTCCCTGCTCCTGCTGGCCACACTATTCCTGATGCAGGCCAGGATGCCATTGGCCTTCTTGGCCACCTGGGCATACTGTTGGTTCATGTTCAGCCAGCTGTCAACCACTAACCCCAGGTCCCTTTCTGCCTGGTTGCTCTCCAGCCACTCTGACCCCAGCCTGTAGCACTGCATGGGGTTGTTGTGGCCAAAGTGCAGCACCTGGCACTTGGACTTGTTGAATGCCATCATGTTGGACTCTGTCCATCTGGCCAGCCTGTCAAGGTCACTCTGCAGAGCTCTCCTACCCTCTAACAGATCAACTCCTCCTCTCAACTTGGTGTTGTCTGTAAACTTACTAATGGTGGACTCATCTAGGTAATCAATAAAGATATTGAATAGCATTGGGCCCAACACTGATCCTTAGGGGACACCACTAGTGCCTGGCTGCCAGCTGGATGTGGGCACCATTCTTTCAAATTCTTTTCTTCTCCTGGTCAGCAAATTCATTCTGTTTGTGTTTGCCATTCCTTGTGTGGGCACATTTCGCAGATCGTGTCCCTCTAGGTGGTCGAAGAGAATACCTGTGAGATTTCCTGGATCAAAACTAGGAAGTTAAGCAGGGAGGGGGGCAGTTTATGGAGTCCTTCATTTTGTCTTTAGGCAGGAGCACTTGTCTTTGCAGTGTGCTCGTCACTGGTTAGGCTGCACCTTGAGTACTGTGTCCAGTTTTGGGGCCCTCCGTTTAGGAAAGATGTTGAGTTGCTGGAAGGTGTCCAGAGAAGGGCAACCAAGCTGGGGAGGGGTTTGGAGCACAGCCCTGTGAGGAGAGGCTGAGGGAGCTGGGGTTGCTTAACCACAAAGATGGCAGTCAATAAGAGTGACAGGCCATTGGAATGGGCTGCCCAGGGAGGTGGTGGAGTCACCATCACTAGAAGTGTTTAAGAGGAAACTGGATGTGGCACTTGGTGCCATGCTTTAGTTGATTAGATGGTGCTGGGTGATAGGTTGGACTTGATGATTCCAAAGGTCTTTTCCAACCTGGTTAATTCTGTACTCTGTATTCTATTTGCCTGCTCATGTTTCAGAGAAAAAAAAAAGCCTTAGTTCAGGTTCTGAAATGTAGGTGCTTGGAATTGCCCTTGCCATAGAAAATTGTTTCCACAGCTGTTGCTAGCTGCTGTTGTAGGTCTCTCAAACCTTTCTTATTGATGCTAACAAAGTTTTCAGTAAGTCATGAGGGTTGTGGTAGTTTTACAGTTCACAGTTCTCATGTCAAGAGAATCTGGATGTCTGGTAGACATTCTGTTCAGATCAGCTCCCTAGTAACTAGACATGTGTCTGGTTCCTGGGGGATGGATTTCCATGCATGCTGTTGTGACCACTTCTGCTTCAGGGCTGCCATATGTATAAAAATAAATTAAGCTGCAATTAAAATAACCACATAGTGTCACTCACTGATTTGCTTTGCAGTGGAAAGCAGGGCTGCAGGTATTAGCTTCTCCTCCTGGGAGCAACAACAACATCATTTAGCATTAAAATGCCATTTTGCTATTGGATTCTTTCCAAGTCCTATTTTTGTGCAGCCAGACTCGTGATGCCCTGTGTAGTCTTTCTTCATCTCTACCAAGCTGTTGGTGCTGTAATTCAGACCTGTTGCCCTTGATGCTTTCCTTCAGCCCTTTCATTTAAAAGCAAACAAGATCTGCCTCATGTGCTTGTCCTTCACTTTGTCCTTGTCTTTCCTCTTCCTTCTTCCCTCTTCCTATTTCCTCTTCTCTCTTCCTCTTCCTCCTCTTCCTCCTCATTTGAAATATCTGCAGAAATACTGCCTCTTCTCAACCACTTAGAGCTTCACAGATACGAGTCTTCCCCCCCCCCCCCATTGTAACCATTTCCTATTTGTCTGCTAACTCCTGGCTGCCAGTCACAGACTTTCTCTTCTCCCTTGATTATGTGGGATCTTTCAGAGAGGATCAGTAGGCTTTCCTGCCTCAGTTCCTCTGCCAAGAGTTTCTGTTTAGTCCGGTGTTCCTTGAACAAGAATCCCACATTCCTATCTGAAGAAAAGTCTGAGTCTAAACACTGAGGTACTGGAAAAAAATGATCATGAGATTCCAGCCATTTTCCATTGGTGACCAGTTCTTCTCCTAGGAGGAAAAACAGCTTAAGCTCTGTTCTTCTCAGTGTGATTAACAAGAGGTTGAGTGACATCTGAGGATTATCTGGGCTTTCTAAACGGGGTTGAATTTCATCCTTTCCGTTGATCTTTCCAACTAATTAAGGAATAATTTTCCTTGCCCCTGTGTTAAGAATATGGGCAGAATTTAGGCAGAATTTCGTTTTCTGAGGGCTCTGTGCTCCCCTGGGAAGGAGACCAGGAGGCAACAGAAGAGAATTGTTAATTAGGAACAATTTACAATTTGCTTCCTTTTGCAGTACCAGTTCAGGACTTGGTATTTCTGAAAGTCATGGTATTGGACACTTCCCCCCTCCTCCCCCCCCCAGTGACACAATTCTAGGAATAATGTAGCTTTAGGAAATTAATGGCTTTAATTAACACTATGTATAACTACTTCAGGTCTTGGCAACATGAATTAAAGGGGAAAAATACTGCCATCAATCATGATTTTGATATTGCATTTGAAGCATTTGCTAGATTCTTCTCTGCCTGAACACTTAGGGTTGACCAAATAGTTTATGAGAGGTTAGGAGGAATAGAATAGAATAGAATAGAATAGAATAGAATAGAATAGAATAGAATAGAATAGAATAGAACTGCATTGAATTGAATTGAATTGAGTTGAATTGAATTGAATTGAATTGAATTGAATTGAATTGAATTGAATTGACCAGGTTTGGAAAAGACCTTTGAGATCATCGAGTCCAACCTATCACCCAGCACCATCTAATCAACTAAACCATGGCACCAAGTGCCCCAACCAGTCTCTTCCTAAACACCTCCAGTGATGGTGACTCCACCACCTCCCTGGGCAGCCCATTGCAATGGCCAGTCACTCTTATTGACTGCCATCTTTGTGTTGTAGTACTAAAACAGTCTTCACAATTATACAGGAGAGTTGTAGATTGCTGTGACTGTGAATCAAGCTAGATTTATCTTGAGAAGTGAACAAGCAAATTAACTGCATGATTGGACAGTTTACCTAGCATGCAGGAAAGGAGAGATGCCCTGGGAACTCATATTGTTTTGATAAAGACAAAAAGTCAGTCATGAGAATGTGAGCATCACTTAAAAGTCTCTGGAGCTTTTGGCATATAGTTATTGACACCTAGCTCTTAATTGCCTTTTAACTGAAGAGCTACATTCATCGACATTTTTCTGCCTCAAACAAGAAGAGGTCTTTGGTACCAAGGTCTATTCTATTCTATTCTATTCTACCCTACCCTACCCTACCCTACCCTACCCTACCCTACCCTACCCTACCCTACCCTACCCTACCATATCCTATCCTATCCTATCCTATCCTATCCTATCCTATCCTATCCTATCCTATCCTATCCTATCCTATCCTATCCTATCCTATCCTATCCTATCCTATCCTATCCTATCCCATTCCATTCCATTCCATTCCATTCCAATCCATTCTAAATTTTACTCTGGATATTTAAGGGATCAGACTCCATTTATAAACCAGAAAGAGAACTCTGCAACTCCCTTCCTTTAAACCATGTCCAGAAACCAGGAAATGCCACTGATTCCCATTACTGTTGCACTGTAACAGTGGAGCAGGCTAAACAATCCCAGCTCCCTCAGCCTCTCCTCACAGGGCTGTGCTCAAGCCCTCTCCTCAGCCCTTCTCTGGACATGTTCAAGTGTCTCGATGTCCTTCTTAAACTGAGGGGCCCAGAGCTAAGGGGCCCAGAACTTGAGACTAAAAGGAATTTTAAAGAAGCGTCTCAAGTCCAAGACATGGAGCCTGGACTCTCCAGTGCTCTGTTATCTTCCATGGTACTGTGGCATTGACAAAATCAATTTAGAATAAATATCTGTTTTCTGACTTGACAAATCAGCAGGAGCAGGGAAGTCATTCTGCCCCTGTACTCAGCACTGGTTAGGCCACACCTTGAGTCCTGTGTCCAGTTCTGGGTTCCTCAATTTAAGAAGGATATTGAGACACTTGAACGTGTCCAGAGAAGGGCAACGAGGCTGGGGAGAGGCCTCGAGCATAATCTCTACAAGGAGAGGCTGAGGGAGATGGGGTTGTTTAGCCTGGAGAAGAGGAGGCTCAAGGAAGACCTTATTGCTCTTTACAACTGTAGCCAGCAACCTGTGACAGAACAAGAGGACACAGTCTCAAACTGTGCCAGGGGAAGTTTAAGTTGGAGTTGAGGAGAAAGTTCTTCCCAGCAAGAGAGATTGGCCATTGGAATGTGCTGCCCAGGGAGGTGGTGGAGTCACCATCACTGGAGGTGTTCAAGAAGGGATTGGACGTGGCACTTGAAGCCATGGTTTAGTCAGTCCTGAGGTGTTGGTTGATAGGTTGGACTTGATGACCTCTGAGGTCTTTTCCAACCTTATTGATTCTATGATTCTATGCAGGGAAAAAGCTGGAATAGAAGGCTATTTTAATGTCTTCCTCATTTGCAGACACACTTCAGGCCGTAGGCAACACGTCTGACATTTCCCCGAAGCAGTAACCTTACCTGGGTTTTGCAGATACTCATAGTCATATCCCAGCTCTCTTGAGGGTTTGAAAAACTCCCCATTTCTGTACAGGGGGATAAAGGGGACCATGTAATTTTCTCGATTGTGCCCAATGGGTGCATTGGCTGCAGGGTAAACTTCCAGCATGGGCCTGTGTCTTCTTAACCATTGCTCAAAAATGCTGTAAAAGGAAAAATAACAATTCATCCATTATTGGCAAAGAGTGGCAGACATTTTCTCCTTGAAGATTAAAACAAATGGGTTTATGCCTTTTTTGTTTGTTTGTTTTAAACCTGGAGGCATGCAGTGTCTTGTGTTCATGTGCACGTAATGATTTCCAAATCACTCGGTCTTAGCTACTTCAATGCAGAGCTCCTATGCAAGCCTACTTAAACCAAAGACCTGCAGTGTACAGAGAAGCTGAATATGCTTTTCATTCCAGAAAGGCAATTAACTGTGTCTCTCTGATTTGACTGCAGTTTGTGCTTAGTAAATCACATGGTTCTGAAGAATAGAGAAAACAAGGATTGAAAAGCTCAGTCCTTCCTCCTCCCTTAAGAAACCTCTATGACTGGGCTTGGATGGTCTTGTTGCCAGCTGCACAGGCCTGTTCCTCTTCCTCTGTTTTCTCTCCACTCTTACAAAGTTTTTCACACCTGAATTAAAGTATGGCTACATCATGGTGGGTTTGACATCACCAAAGAGGTGGAAATATCTGAGGAACAAGAGATAAGCTACCTGAGTCCAAAAATGTGCAAAAGCAGGTCAGCTGTCAGGAAAAAAAGCCTTACACCAACCATAGCTTCTTCACTGATCTTGGTGTGTGCCTAGTGGTTTTACATATTCTCACTCCCCTCTCACAGCTGCTGTTGTGCAGGGGTTTTGTACCTTTTCTTTAGTATGTAATCCCAGAGATGGTACCACTGTCACTGATGCACTCAGCCTTAGCCAGCAGAGAGTCTGTCTTGAATCTAGTGGGCATTGGCTCCATTCGACATGGGGTGAGATTCCAGTATCTTCTCACAGAAGCTGCCCCTACAGCCCTCTTGTTGCCCAAACCTTGCCACATAAACCAAATACAAGCTGTTACCCACATTTCTAACCTCAACTGCTCCTTTCCATTTTTCTCTACCAAAGTTTGTCCCATGAGCTGTCTGTCAGTGCAGGGTTGTGTGTCTGCCCTTCAACTTGGAGGCAGAAAGCTGAAAGGCTGGAGTACAGGAAGACTTCTACTGACATTTTCAAGTCAACTACTAGATGTGTTTGGAGAACAACTCTCCAAAACATCCTCAGATCTCCCTTTGTGTCTGGGTTTTGTCTGCTCAGCTCTTTACTTTGTTTCAGCCCTCAGATGCATTCCTTGGTTCCCTGTTGATTCTCAGTGCCCTTGGTTTGTCAGCATACACCTGGATATGCCAGACTGGAATAAAGGAGGTGGGAAGATGCTGAAAGGAGAGCAGTTGGAGGTATCTTATATGTGAAGAAAAAGGATACTCTCTGAGAATATGTTAGTAGGAGGAAATTGTGAGCATCAGGTTCGGGAAGTGATTGCTGCACTCTTTAATCAGTTATGAGGCATGGAAGTGGTCTGAGGAGACCTGCAGCCTGTACTTTAACTGAGATCTTTTCTCAACAATTTCTGCTCTTTGACACTGGACACTGGCTGGAGTCAACAGACTTTCCTCTTCCTCTTGTAGTTAAAAACCAGCTGTTCAGGGACTCAAGTCATCTCAGAAGTACTCTGTAATATCAGGATCTCTGCAGTGCATTCAGGGATTCTGCTGGTAGAATTTTACCTTCTTTGGGCAGAAATGGTGAGAAATGTGTTGTTTACCCCAGAAAATTAAAGCCCTCTTACATTCATCAAGAGAGGCAGGGCCAAAGCCTTGGTTCTCTTTTTTAGGATCAAAAGATTTATTAGATGAAAATATCACTATGCTCATACACCTTGTCAACTCTTAACAATGGAGGTATTCATCTTGATTAAAATCTTCATTTGTGGCTCTCATCTTCAGTTAATATCATCAGCCTTGTCTAGGAAAACTTGTCAGAATATTAATGTTCACCTGAAGCTTTCAGATGGATAAACTCAAACAATGATATCAAGGCTTCAGCTACAGTTATCACAAGAAAGTTTGAGCAGAAACTCTGTAATCAGATTGCATCTTTGGAGGATGGCATAGAGAAATTGAGTAATCATTATAAAGGGCACAGAATAGCAAAGAAACCAGGGCATGAATTTAGCTCCAGGGGAGACAGGGGAGTTTTGGCCTCCAGTCCTTTCCCTGCCTGCCTATTACTTGTGTTTAGGGCAAGGCACCCTGTCTCTCAGTGCCTTGTATTCCTAGCAGTTGTGGAAGGAAGCCGAGTTCTCTTCAGCACAAGGCTGTTAGAGGTACAGAGATGCTTGGTTATGGGGACATGGCAATATTTCAAGAAGGCTGCAGGCACAGAAATTGGACTGAATTTTCAAAGTCTAAGAACGATCCACATCCTAATTTCTGAATGCTCAACCTGAGCTACTTCTTGGGGCTTGATTAAAAAGAAAATGCTGAGCTGTCACATTCTGAAAATCTGTAGGGCTGACAAGCACAAGGTTCAGAGCTGGAAGTCGTCATTCATCTGAAGTAGCTTCGTATTCCATTCCCTGAAATCCAGCATCCTCTCTGGATGCCTTAAATATTGCCACTTCATAGCCGTTCCAAGAAGAATCCTTAGGCCAGTAATCTTTCAGGCAGAATGCAAATGCAAAGCATTTCCATGGAAATGAGCATATGTGCTTCTGGATTCTTTCAGTTACAGCGTGGCTCCCACATGGGGTATCAGGCATTTCTTAGCAGTAGCAAAAGCACTGAATCGTCTGCCCTTGCAGCTGATCTGGAGATTTAGACATGGTCTCATGCCTCTAATTACTGCTCTGAGTTGTGCTGCTGATGCACAAGGTATGTTGCACAATTCATTGTTGATGCACAGCTCTCTTCTTTAGCCAGCATAAAATCACAAAATCTTTGCTAAAGTCTGTTTCATCTAACTTATCTGTGTGCCACTGTAGAAATCTCAGAAACATCTCTGTCCAGTTCTGGGCCCCTCAGTTTAGGAAGGCTATTGAGACACTTGAACGTGTCCAGAGAAGGGCAGTGAGGCTGGGGAGAGGCTCTCAGATCAGGCTTTGATCCAGTTACTCCTGACAGTTTTTCCTTTTATGCCCTTAAAAGAAGCCAAGTTATTTCCTTTTGATATCTTGGAAATGAATACTTATTTTAGATACTTTGCTCAGTAGCTGCAAACCTGAAAGAGCTTAGGGCTGCAGAAAAGAATAGCATTAGAATAGAATAGAATTAACCAGGTTGGAAAAGACCTTCAAGATCATCAAGTCCAACCTATCACCCAACACCATCTAATCAACTAAACCATGGCACCAAGGGCCTCATCCAGTCTCCTCTTAAACATCTCCAGTGATGGTGACTCCACCACCTCCCTGGGCAGCACATTCCAATGGCAAATTACTTTTTCTTTGAAGCATTTCTTCCTAACATCCAGCCTAAACCTCCCCTGACACAGCTTGGGACTCTGTCCTCTTGTTCTGGTGCTGGTTGCCTGGGAGAAGAGTCCAACCCCCACCTGGCTACAACCTCCCTTCAGGTAGTTGTAGAGAGCAATAAGGTCTTCCCTGAGCCTCCTCTTCTGCAGGCTAAGCAGCCCCAGCTCCCTCAGCCTCTCCTCATAGGGCTACATGCAGACAGACAAAATGCTTGTGCAATTAGGTGGTCTTTATGGATTGACAAAGACCCTGGTAGAAAAGCCAGGTTTATGGCAGAATAGCATCTGAGATCCCTAGAATTGTTAGTTACCTTGGCAAACCACTGATATCATGTTCTCTTCATATGAGTCCCTGCATCCTCTCCTAGGCCTGAGAGCCTTTGGTTGCATGGTTTAGTTGATTAGATGGTGTTGGGTGATAGGTTGGACTTGATGATCTTGAAGGTCTCTTCCAACCTGGTTAATTCTATTCTATTCTATGCTATTCTATGCTATGCTATGCTATGCTATGCTATGCTATGCTATGCTATGCTATGCTATGCTATTCTATTCTAAAGCAGGACTATGAATTAAGTGACATCTGAAGGGCTGTTTTATTCCACATTTTTCTCCCTTACTTGACACAATAAGACTGAAGATAACAAAAAGATCAGGGTTCTGTTAAATGCAATCTCCATAGTTCATCTGTGCAAAGAAAAAATCATCTGGGCAGAAGTTCAGTGAGAGGGAAATCGGGCCAACTCCCACAGCAGTCTGGTTGGTTGCTGTCTTCCTCAGCATGTAGACAAAGAGGGCAGGCAGATAATTAGGGATTTGTTTAGGTAGGAGTGATAATTTCCAGAGATGGAGACATTTTTAGCATGGCAATCCCAGCTAGACTGTTGTGTCATTTGGGAGATGTTGGCAGTGCTGAGGAGAGCAGATGGGATGTGAGTGTGGTAGAGAAGGCAAGGCAGCATAAAGAAGAGAAGAGCTAATCAAAAGTCATTGGAAATTTTATTCAGAGAATGGAAATGGTGAGAACCTAATCTAAGATCTAGAAGATGTGAAGCATAAATCCTCCAGGGTGACAGCTCTTACCTAGACAGGTCATGGGCAATCAGGACTGAAAGAGAAATTTAAAGTATGGAAATGAGCTAAATGAACTGGAGATTTGGCTCCTGGGAACTGAACCCTAATGTCCTTTGTATTTCTTAAGTGGCAAGCAAAAGTGATGGGGAAGAGGCAGCTTTTATTTAAAGGCCTTAGACAGATTCAAAAATAATTCTATCTAGATTAGAGCAAACACTGCTTCTGACTGCAAGGCTTCTTCCTTTGCTTGAAGAAATCAGTGTTCCAAGTGCATGTCCCAGCAAGAGGTTAGGGAACTGAAAAGGAGAGGAGAATAGTTTGAATTTTAAAGATGCCTTGACACACATTTCAGGCTTAAACAGGCTCAGTCTTCCTATATTGCACTTCCAAAGTAGAACTTGTTTTGTAGTAAGTATAGTATTAAAGAGTGAAGGTTTTGAAATTAGGAATAGAATAGAATAGAATAGAATAGAATAGAATAGAATAGAATAGAATAGAATAGAATAGACCGTGTTGGAAGAGACCTTTGAGATCATCGAGTCCAGCCTATCACCCAACACCATCTAATCAACTAAACCATGGCACCAAGCACCCCATCCAGTCTCTTCCTAAACACCTCCAGTGATGGTGACTCCACCACCTCCCTGGGCAACACATTCCAATGGCCAATCTCTCTTTCTATGAAGAACTTCTTCCTAACATCCAGCCTAAACCTCCCCTGGCACAGCTTGAGACTGTGTCCTCTAAATTAGTAGGTTATGATGATCAATAGTGTATGCAAAGAGTTTTGTGGTAAGAAATAGAATGTTAATATTGTAGAATGGATTGGGCTCAGACAAATTTGGGCTAAAATAAGGCTCTGTCTATCTAAACTTTGGAAAAACTGCTATAGGGATGTGATAAATCTGCTCTCTAAAACCCTCTAATTCAGTCAGAAGCTGCATGCTTGATGCAAAAATAGCTGAGGGAGGTTATCTGGTCAGAAGAATTCTGAAAAAGTCCTAAAAGCAAAGAATATCCTTCCTGCACATTAGAGAAACTTCACAGTGTGTTAGAGGCTCCAGTTTAATTTAGACAAAATAGGCACAACATAAAAATTGTAGACTCAGTAAGGCTGGAAAAGACCTCAGAGATCATCAAGTCCAACCTATCACCCAGCACCTCATGACTAACTCAACCATAGCTTCAAGTGCACTAAAGAGCTGGTGTGTGGTAAAGAAAGCAATAAAGCCTCCCACCTGGTATGCTGATGGCTTGGTAGTTTACATTTTCATCGAGGGCAAATATGCTTTGGTTTTGCAAAGAGTTCAGTGTGGTAAGGTGCTTTTACAGAGAAAATTAAAGCCATCTATAACAGATATGGATATATCACTTCCATTTAATTTTGTATAAATAGACCTGAATATTTCACTTGTTCTGCTCTGTACAGACCAGATTATACACAGGGAAATGAAATGAGCCTTAGTGGAAAATTAATTTGGAAAAGAATCCTTAGTTTAAAGGTGGGGGGAGGGCAAAGGGAGATTGATTTGAGGATGATTAAAAAAGGCCACCAATATATATTGCTGAATTCATATTATTCTATGAATAATATATGCAATGGGATTGGAGCTAATGAAAGGATGAGTCAAGAAATAATTGGGTTTACGCTGCCAGTGGGAAATGCCAAGCAGAGCACAAGTGTGCTGTTGTATATAGGCTGGATAGCTTCATACTGTTGCAGGTAGTGTTGTGTGATCTGAAAAAAGAGAGAGATGCTGCTCACAGGCAGGAAAGTTCAAAACCAAGAAAAAGTGAAGTAGAACAATAAGTGTAGCTGCTTTCTTTATTGTTTTGGAAAGCATCTCTCCTTAAGCCATTTCTCAACATGTCTTTGCAATCATGAGCAGAGCAGCACTTGAGTGATTGCAGTGGAGGAGATGAAACTAGACCTTAAATACCTGTAATTAGAGATTCCCATGTATTGAACCACTGCAGAGACACTGACACAGTGTAGACTTAATTGGCCCTTCAGGAAGATTTTCTAGGAGAAGTTTAATATGATGTGTTTTACTTTACAATTAAGGGCCAGCAGCTGGAAAGAGAGAAAGAGGAAAGAAGAAAGTGCAGTATCTCCATGCAAATTCCTCTGACACTCAATTAGGACCATGTGCTACACTGCAGATATCCTCAGAAAAAGGTCTACAATCCCCTCATGATGAAGTTTCATGGTCACTCTGGGTCCATGAAACTACAGAGGCCACCATCCTGCTCTTCTCCTGCCTTCTTGTCTTCACTTTTCCTTGTGAGCATTTGTACAACCATGCCATAAGCAGGATTAAGGAGTAGATCTGGCTTAAAAACAAGCATCTAATTTGTTTTGTTATTGGATAGCTGAGGTGAGAGAAAGCCATGGACCTGACTCATGCTTTGCACAATGGCCAGGTGAGCAGGACTTCTTAAATCTGTGTGCCAGGTATGAACTGACTTAAAGCAACACTCAGACTGTGCCCTTTCTCAGTGGCCTGATAAATCTGTGCCTCAGCTAACCCTGCACACTGCACACAGTACTAATGGTTCAGCTACTAGAACACATCTTTGTAAGCCACTGACAACTTTATCACATTCCAATATGAAACCATTTCCCTGCTTGTGCCAGATGTGACACAGAGGCTTTCATTCTTCCTCTGCAGCTGTGAGATTGAGACCAGATCAGGCTGACCATGGCACAAGGGAGGCAGAACATTGCTGCTTAGAGCTCATTTATACAATTTATTACAGTATCATGAAATGTGACATTCTGTGGAAGAAATCTGGTGAGCAAGGTGTATTTGCATTTGGAAAGAAAGGGAGAAAGAAACAAAGTGAGAAAAGTTTAAGTGCCCATCCAAGGGCTGTGATTACACAACAGTCATCACTGCAGAAGTCAGTATTAGTCGGCTGGTATTAGAGTCACCTCAGGGCATTCCCTTCCTAAGCATTTGGGAGAAACATTGAATCACAGAATCAGCCAGGTTGGAAAAGACCTCAGAGATCATCAAGTCCAACCTATTACTTCATACCTAACACCTCATAACAACTAAACCATGGCCCCAAGTGCCATGTCCAGTCAACTCTTGAACACTTCCAGTGATGGTGACTCCACCACCTCCCTGGGCAGCACATTCCAATGGCCAATCTCTCTTTCTGGGAAGAACTTCTTCCTAACATCCAGCCTAAACCTCCCCTGGCACAGCTTGAGACTGTGTCCTCTTGTTCTGGTGCTGGGTGCCTGGGAGAAGAGACCAACCCCCATCTGGCTACAACCTCCTTTCAGGTAGTTGTAGAGAGCAATAAGGTCATGACACATTGCTTTCACCACCAAAGGCAGGAGCTGTATTTGAAAGTGTAGGAATCTGTGCAGAGGAATGTCAGTGTTCTCTACTGCAGCACTAGCTAGTGCCTCATTGCAACCCAGCTATGGAAAAAAAGCAAGGCAACTCCTGTGGAAGCTTATTTTGCATCTCTACTGGAATGAAATTATGAGCATAGGTGAGGCTTAGCTGGGATGAGATTTGGTTGGATATCTAACCTAAACTCTACTTCTTTTCTTAGTCAAGCCAGCCTCTGGTTTACAGCAGTGGAAGTCAGCAGTGGTGCAGGTGAGAAATTCTTGATCCTTAAAATAGCTGTCATCATATGTGTTGTTTCACCCCTGCCTGCCAAACTAGGGCAATGTTTGGCTAGAAAGCTTTGTTTCTCACTCAAATTTTAGTCTCCAATACTATCTAGCACTGCAAAACCCAAGGTATAGCTGAGCCATTATTGCATGTCCTGTGTGCTTTGTCAGTACAGAAACACAAATGCAGATAGAACAGAATAGAATAGAATACATAGAATACATAGAATAAACCAGGTTGGAAGAGACCTTCAAGATCACCGCGTCCAACCCATCAACCAATCAAACACCACCCAGACAACTAACCCACGGCACCAAGCACCCCATCAAGTCTCCTCCTGAAAACCTCCAGTGATGGCGACTAGAATAGAGTAGAATAGAATAGAATAGAGTAGAATAGAATAGACCAGACCAGGTTGGATGTGTTGCATGGTGGGGGAGAAGTGTCCATTTGCTGGAGTATATCTATCCAGTGTTAGCTTTCTCAGGTTCATCTTTGCCATGGTTTACAGCTAACAGGAAAACATTACTTGAAGTAAGAGACAGTACAAATGCCAGCTGCTTCAGAGTTTAATAACTAGTTTCCCTTGAAAGGAAAGATAACAAGCAGATTAAAATGGACTACTGAGGAGGTAGCTGGACTGACTCTGTGTTACCCACTCCTGTGCTCTGTAATTCAATTCTTTTGAGACTGAGAGATTGTCATTATTGAGGTTCACAAGGGCATGTAATACATAAATCACATCTATGGCAGCAAAGTGATAATTTCTTTGGATGAATAGAAAGTAGCTATATGTGGGTGAGAAAAGTACCACGTTTTCCTGTGATTTTTTACAATTTGAACAATTTCATCAGCTATTATTTCAGAAGTGCTGCAGGAAGGAAATTCAATGCTACCCTAGCTGTCTGCATCAGAGCTTGTCTTGATTGCTGTGTCACAGAGAGAGCTTTCTCCTCCTCCAGTGTTAAGAGAATAGGTGAAGACTAACCATGTGGCTCTTGCCAAGATTCAGGGCAAAGTAATCTTTCCTTTTAAAAACCACTAATTGCTTGCATAATATGTAGTGTACAAAGAGATCCATTCTGTAACTGCGTTGGCTGAACTCAAATGTTGCAGTGAGTGATGTGAAATATTCACTTTAAATGGGACTATTTGAACTGAAGCTCCTGTGTTATTGATTTTGAAGAGCATAATGGGTCATTGCAAACATCTATCCTGAATAATGACATGGCAGAAGAGATTGCCAGCTACTGTATTTCACCTATAAAACAGAAGATGTCTATTTAACCTCCCTCCTGCTGTCCCCCTAAAGCAAGGTGGATTTGCAGCACTATAGGTTTTATATATGCTTAATGCATAAAAGAACATTTCTCTCCAGAGCCCATTCCTCTTCCTTATTTCTCCCCATCTCTGATGTTGTGTGGCCTATCTGTTGTTTCCAAGATGACTTATTCAAAAGTGTGGGTTACTTTAGATGCAACCTCAGGTTCTACTATACAGACCCAGCCCTTGTCTGTCAAATAGGCAAAGCACCAGCCCTATGAGGAGAGGCTGATAGAGCTGGGGTTGCTTAGCCTGGAGAAGAGGAGGCTCAGGGGAGACCTTATTACTCTCTACAACTACCTGAAGGGAGGTTGTAGCCAGCTGGGGGTTGGTCTCCTCTCCCAGGCAACCAGCACCAGAACAAGAGGACACAGTCTCAAGCTGCACCAGGGGAGGTTTAGGCTGGATGCTAGGAAGAAGTTCTTCCCAGAAAGAGAGATTGCCCATTGGAATGTGCTGCCCAGGGAGGTGGTGGAGTCACCATCCCTGGAGGTCTTTAGGAAGAAACTGGATGGGGCACCTCTCCTGTGAAGACAAGCTGAAAGAATTAGGACTGTTCAGCCTGCAGAAGAGAAGGCTCTGGAGAGACTTTATAGCTACATTTCAATATCTGAAGGGGACCTACAGGATGGCTGGGGAAGGACTCTTCAGAGGGATATGCAGTGACAGGACAAAAGGCAATGGAGTAGATTTAGGCTGGGCATTAGGAGAAAGTTGTTTACAATGAGAATTGTGAAATACTGGAACAGGTTGCTCAGAGATGTGGTTGAGGCCCTGTCCCTGAAGGCATTCAAGGTCAAAACTTGTTGGGGCCCTGAGCAACCTATCTTACTGGAGATGTATCTGCTCACTGCACACGGGTTGGACATGACGACCTTTGAGGATCCCTTCTACCCTGACCCACTGTGTGATTCTGTGACTTTCTGAAACAGATGTTAGAGTCCAGCTCCAGTACCTTGGTGTATGATTTGCCTTCCAGCCCCAGACACAGGGATATCAAAGGAGAGATACTGGGGAGCTGTGTTTCTCAGCAACACCCCAACCTTCCCACTTACACTCTGTTTTTCATGGATATATTTATATGGTATTTTGCAGTAGATATGAACTCACTACCCACATACTGAGCCCACTTTGAGTGAGTCAGCTCCATCAAACAAGCTGAACAGCTCTGGTTAACATGCTACTAATCCTGAGAGGTTAAGAGGGGCAGGCTAGCAGCTCCAGGTCAGTGCCAGCTGAGGGCTTATGCCTGATTTGTGGACAGCTCCAAGGGGGAAAATAAAACAACACAAACCCTTCCCTGATAAAAATTTCCATGCTAAAGTTTTCCAAACTTTCAGTCCTGAGCTGTTCTCTATCTCATACTTGTAGAAGTTTATCTGTGCCTATAAAGCTTGTGACCAAAGCCATTCCTGCCCCACCCTCCCATGAAACTCTCTGCTGGAGAGTGTTTTTCTCCCTCTGATTTCCCTTTTGAGAAATCAAAGCTTGTTTGTGTGGCAGCAGGGCTTCCAGCACAGCAGCTGCTGGTGACAAGGTGCTTGTCTTAAGCATCAGAGGAGGGTGAGAGATGAGCTACCTTGCTGCGGAGCTGTGGAGATGGCTGGTGGGTTGTGGCTATGCCTGTGGATCTTCCCAGTAGAAGCTCCCTCTTCCCAGTAGAAGCTGTGTGATACACAAGAGGCAGGGAGAAGAGGCAACTGCCACCCAGTGTGCATGGCAGAAATGTAATTCATTCCTCCAGGAGCTTTGGAGATGGGGAGATAAGTTTTCCAGGCTCAGTCTTATTACATACACAAGTGATGGATGGGTCATACACCTCAAACCTTCATGTCTTATAGGTGTTTGTATTATAGTCATTTCTGAACTTGAGTTTAAGCAGACTCTGTGCTAGGCATTGTGCAGGGATAAGAACTATTTTGAGTGGAGTCATCTGATCAAAATGCAAAAAGGTGCCTCAGAACAAATGTTTGCATCTAAGCTGATTGCTAGGCACTAACTCTCTGACTATAGACTTACTGACTGTTAGTGGGGCTCAAAGGGGATGTCTGCAATGTAGCTCAAGTAGCACAGCTTAGCCAGTGCTGAAGCTGTGTCTCCCTAGAAGGAGAATCCAGCAGTTCTGCCAGCTGATGTAGGCTTACATGTTAACACATAGGTGAGGTGGAAACGTGTCATTGGCTTCAGTGGTGATGCTCTCACTCACCCATGGGAAAGGAGGACTAAGGTCTAAAATAATCTCCTATGCAGAGCTCCTCACATAGCCTCACAGATAATATATTTTATGGGAGCTTCTTTAAATATTGTGCTACTACTCCACAATGATCATACTGAAGAGCCTCTACAGCTGTCCTCGGCTTCCTGCTGCTTTCGCTGTCTGCTTTTGAAGTTGGCTTTTTCCATCTTTATCCATCTCACACATATTCAGCATATGCACAGTTCTTCTGAAATGCTTCATTCCATTGATGATGCCATTGGAATGTGCTGCCCAGGGAGGTGGTGGAGTCTCCAGCCCTGGAGGTCAAAAAGGGTTTGGACGTAACACTTGAAGCCATGGTTTAGTAGCCACGAGGTGTTGGAGGATAGGATAGGATAGGATAGGATAGGATAGGATAGGATAGGATAGGATAGAATAGGATAGGATAGGATCGGATAGGATAGGATAGGATAGAATAGAATAGAATAGAATAGAATAGAATAGAATAGAATAGAATAGAATAGAATAGAATAGAATAGAATAGAATAGAATAGAATAGAATCAAACAGGTTGGAAGAGACCTTCAAGATCATTGAGTCCAATCTATCACCCAACACCATCTCATCAACTAAATCATGGCACTAAGTGCCTCGTCCAGTCTCCTCTTAACCACCTCCCTGGGCAGCACATTCCAATGGCCAATCTCTCTTTCTGGGAAGAACTCCTCACCTTGAGCCTAAACTTCCCCTGGTGCAGCTTGAGACTGTGTCCTCTTGTTGTGGTGCTGGTTGCCTGGGAGAAGACACCAACCCCCACCTGGCTACAACCTCCCTTCAGGTAGCTGTAGAGAGCAAGAAGGTCTCCCCTGATCCTCCTCTTCTCCAGGCTAAGCAACCCCAGCTCCCTCAGCCTCTCCACATAGGGTTGGACTTGATGGTCTCTGAGATTTTTTCCAATCTTATTGATTCTATGATTCTGTGATTCAGCCCCAATTGACACTATGAACATGATTCTATTTTCTTATTGTGTGTGTGTGCAGGGGGATCAGTGGAGAAATCATTCCATAAAGAGTGGAGCTGGGATTGTTTATCCTGGAGAAGAGGAGACTCAGGGGAGACCTTCTTGCTGTCTACAACTACCTGAAGGGAGTTTGTAGCCAGGTGGGGGTAGGTCTCTTCTCCCAGGCAACCAGCACCAGAACAAGAGGACACAGTCTCAAGATGTGCCAGGGGAAGTTTAAGCTGGAGGTGAGGAGAAAGTTCTTCCTAGAAACAGAAATTGGCCATTGGAATGTGCTGCCCAGGGAGGTGGTGGAATCTCCATTCCTGGAGGGGTTCAAGAGGGGATTGGACGTGACAGGGGATTGGACGTGACACTTGGAGCCATGGTTTAGTTAGTCCTGAGGTGTTGGGTGCTAGGTTGGACTTGATGATCCCTGAGGTCTTTTCCAGCCTGGTTTATTCTATGATTCTATGATACCAGTGGAGAAATGAGTCCCTAAAGAGCGGAGTGTCACTAGGTTTCCATGTGCCAAATGGAAGAAAACAAACTACGATTGCTTGGCCTTGTGCTTTGTCTGTGTTGTCTCCAACTGCAGACAGTTCAGGGTAAAGAATAGCTCTTATTTTCATATATTTAAACGAGTCTGGAAACCTAGTGTTGCTTGACAAGAATTTCTAAAGATTCTTTTTGAATCTTCTCACTCCAAATGTTCCAAAGTCTTCAAGCAAATAGTTTGTAACTGCTAAGAAAGAAAGTTCCTGTTTCCTCTCAACATTTCAAAACAAGAGAACAACTTGGTTTCTCTCCTACCATTTTTTGGTTTGAAAAAACCTGAGTTGACATTTGAGAGAAAATGAAGACGTTCTGTTTCAAGAACAGAGTAAAAATAAGAAGCTCTTATTTTGACATCTCCTGAGAGTGAAATTCCTCCTGTTAAAAGTATTTTCCAACAAAATCACTTTTGACATAATGCTAACTCTTGTTTTTGGAGTGGAAGCAGGAGTGTCATGAAGGTGAGCACATTGAAGGCACAGGGACTCAAGGTCAAGAAGGCCTGGATCAGGAACAGTGTGGCCAGCAGGAGCAGGGAGGTCATTCTGCCCTGTACTCAGCACTGCTCAGGCTGCACCTTGAGTACTGTGTCCAGTTCTGGGCTCCTCAATTCAAGAGAGATGTTGAGTTGCTGGAATGTGTCCAGAGAAGGGCAACAAAGCTGGGGAGAGGTCTGGAGCACAGCCCTGTGAGGAGAGGCTGAGGGAGCTGGGGTTGCTTAGCCTAGAGAGGAGGAAGCTCAGGGGAGACCTTCTTGCTGTCTACAACTACCTGAAGGGAGGTTGTATCCAGGTGGGGGTTGGTCTCTTTTCCCAGACAGCCTGTGTCAGAACAAGAGGACATAGTCCCAACCTGCACCAGGGGAGGTTTATGATGGAGGTTAGGAGGAAATTCTTCCCAGAAAGAGAGATTGGCCATTGGAATGTGCTGCCCAGGGAGGTGGTGGAGTCACCATCACTGGCAGTGTTTAAGAAGAGACTGGATGAGGCACTTAGTGCCATGGTTTAGTTGATCAGATGGTGTTGGGTGATAGGTTGGACTCAATGATCTCAAAGGTCTTTTCCAACCTGATTAATTCTGTATTCTATCCTTTGACTGGAAGTGTCCATAAAACTGGTTTAGGGAATGGGTAGCTGATTGCTGGCATGCAAATCAGGATGTATTGATTGTGGTTTCTAATTTATTTTGTAACCTGTTGCTCCATGTATGCTTTTCAGTTCAACACTAATAACCAATGTATCAGTGACCATTTGGTTGTTAGATCCTTAGAAAAGCCAGCTTCTGGCATTTCCTGAAGCTCCCAGCTCCACCCTGCCACTGAGGCAGGGATTATTTTAGCATCTTGCAGAGGAGTCTATGGCAGCTGATGTTGATGAACATCACAGAGACATTTGCCTCGATTAAGCAGAATTTGTGGCATTTTTATTGGACTCTGAAGCTGATGCGTAGGAGAAATTCTCCTGCACTAGCTTGGAAGTATGCATGCCTGCAAGCTGCTGTACATGAGTCTCCATTCTCTATGTGACCTTATGCTTAACACTGACTGCTTTCAGCAGAGTGCAAGTACACACACACAAATACACATGGGCACACCTCCATCCCCAAAGGTTTTGCCTCCAAAGCAAGAATTTTGTCCTGTGTGACTGGAAGCAAAAGAGTAACTGAAGCATTGAGATCAGTATAGGGATGTCCAGTTAGACAGTCCCTTAATGATAGAGCTTATAATAGGCACGTGGGACAAGGGACAACAGACCAACATTGGTGTGCTAATGTCTGAGCTTTTCTACAAATGTCCTTTTGAAAGGAAGTGTGGTGACTGAATTTGTGGGTGTGTGGGGTGACCAATGTCCAGTCTTGAGGAGTCTGGAGAGATTTAATGCCAGAGAGATGTGGAATGATGAATTTATTGGAAGGGTGAGTGAGTTCCTTAAGAATCAATATGGAATTATTTGGGGTCAGGCAGTGAAGGGCCTTGAAAATAGATACCAGCAACTCATCTGATATGGCAGAGAGCAAAGAAGTGGTAGAAGGGTGTGAAAAAGGAGAAACACTTGGGCAGAGCATTGGGCTAATTCAGTGGCTCTTGCAGCAGTATCCTGAGCCATGCAGTTACACATGGAAGCTGGAGAAATAGGTCCTGCAGCGGTGGCATCACTAGAACGGAGAGTCTGGGTCTAGCTGTAAAATGAGCCTAACAGGGCTAGGCTTTGGAGATGCAAGGCACTGAAATCCTACACTCTGTTGTGTGTGTCAAGGAAAACAGTTCCAAATGTCTTGTTCTGAAAGTCATCCATGGCATTGTAATAAATCCCATCCACTACTGCAGAATCTAGAAAGGAGCTGAGCAGTGGGGCCCTATTGCCTTGGCTGCTGTACAAGTATAACCTTAAAGGCAGCTTATTTCTCACTTTGCTGTTTAGTTTTTCTTGCAGTGTGCGAGGGGAATTGTTGGGGTGGGAAGAGCAGAGATACAGATAAATTAGAAGGCAAAGAAGAAGCATTCAAAGGACAGAAGTGCAGGGAGAACAGATGAAAACACTATCTGGCTACAGAGATGGAGGATCTGAAAGAGCTGGCGTAGAGGAAAGAGTTCCTTTTCAGAGCACAGAAAACACACTGGTGAGCTCAAGTGGGACTATGGGCCCTTGCTTTCACTGCTTGTGCAGCTGCTCCTTCCAGCTTGAGTGGGTTGACTCCTCCCTTGTTATTCCCTTGTGCTGACTGTAGAGCATATCTGAATAGCAGAGAGATTTGCAATTAAGAGAAACGCTTCAGAGAGCTAAAAAAGCTCTCATTTTTGCTGAATGTATGTTTTGGTGCTTCATTTATTTATTTATTTATTTTTATTAAGCCATTCCATTAACAACTCATTTTCAGGGTGGTCACTTTCTTTTACCAAGCAATGAGGTTTGATCCCTAGGTCCTCTAGCTAGTAAATAAGAAGCAAGGAGCATGATTTATCATTGCTAAAGAAAGCTGTTGCCTGGGTACCATCATACTTCTGCTCTGCTGAAAAGGGATGACCTAAATAAAAAGGGAAGTATTTGTAAGCAAATCCTTTGCTTTCCCCCTAAGACATATCAACTGCACCTCTGCTCCATCCATCCTCCCCTCCCTCATTTTGCGCATCAGGCCCTGGATAGGAAAGGCTGGAGGGTAGCAGATGGGAGGCAGTGTTGCTCAGTTAGGAAAGTAGTTCCTAACATTTGGCTCACACCTGTCAGCAGGCTCCACATACACTTGTTTATCCTCCTCTGTACCATATGTTTCTATGTAAAATCAATTCCAATGATCTATTGCCTTATTCCTATCACTCCTATTATGGTGGTAACTGAGCATTTCACAGCCGTTAATGCACTTACCCTGACAGCGTCCCTGCTGCGTAGGCATCCAGTGTCACCTACTTTACAGATGGGTAAGCTGAAGCTCAGATCAATCCCTCTTCAAAAGCCTTGTCAAAATAAATGCAAAGGAAACACATCCCCAGAAGATGTGAGTTTGGTGAGAGGAAACTGCATGCTCAGCTTTACCCAAGGGATGTGCAGTGGAGTGAGGAATCCCTATTTTGAGTCCTACACGGAGACTCCAAGTGCTGCATCATTCCTGATTGCTTGACACAGAGCTCTTCCTTACTTTTCCAAGACCCAGCAGACCTGTGATTGCTGCTGTTGAGTCTTTTCACACCCTTTGTCAGTGTAAAATCTCATCTCACAACTCTCCATGTCCTCCCCAAGGCCTGGAAGAGATGCTGTTCTCAGCAGAGATTCAGTTAAAAAGTTAGTTAAAAGCCATGTGGCTCAGTGTAGTGATAACTCCCAGCTCAAGAGCATGCTACCCAAATGAGAAGAGCTGATAAGAAAGATCAAAAAACCCCCAACCCTTCTGCTGCTGTGGAGACTCCCATTACCTCTAGTCCTTACATTTTCACTTGCCTCTCAGAAAAGCACATCTTCACAGCCCATTGGATTTAAAGTCTATGTAGGAGAGGAACGGAGTTTTAGGGTTTTTTCCCCCAACGTACTGTATGTACCTATCAGTCACCTACTTATTAATTATAACTAAAAGCATGATTAATCTGTCATGGATAAGGCTGCTAAGTAAGCCTAATGATGCTAATGCATTTCTGTCACTTACACAAAAGGCAGTGTTATTATCAGTTTTCACACCCATGTGTGCTAAAGCCCATCTAGAGAGCAGCTGCAGAGCTGGCTTTCTGCTTGCTTTCCCACAGATGGGATGAGGCTGCATCATGGGTATCTGTATTGCCCCCACAGTGCCCGTGCAGTGCTTTGTTTCTTAACACCAGGAGGATTTAATGATGTTATCTCTTGCAAATAATTTTGATTTCTAAAGGAGATAACAACTACAGTTATGAAAATTACTTCCGGGGGCTTATGATTATGATTTGAACTCCTCTGTAGGAGGGGGCAGCAGGAAGACTAAACTGTTACTTAAGCCCTACAATGAGTGGGAATTAGGTCTTTTCCAAGCTGGTTAATTCTATTCTATTCTATTCTATTCTATTCTGTTCTGTTCTGTTCTGTTCTGTTCTGTTCTGTTCCATGCCATTCCATGCCATTCCATGCCATTCTGGTTCATAGGTCTCATACAAGTGTGAATACCTAAGGAAAACAATTATTTTCATATTATAGACCACAAACTTTCTGCTCCTGTACTACGTTTCTCTGAGTATTCAACTGATCCATTTTTTTACTAGCCTAGAGGTTGGAAAGCTAACTTCCACCCACCAAATTCGAAGTTTGTCATCAAACCTGAAACACTCTGCACCCAACACTCTGCATCCATCTTGTTAAGCAGCCATTGAGGGGAGATGCTAAGTCACAGCTGAGCTGCACTAACTTCTAAAGAAAAGCTTTTCCCAGAAAAGAGTTTCAAAACTGACACCTCCAGGAGGCTAATTATATCCTACAGTATTAGGAGTAGAAGGCAGGTGGGTCACCCTTTGAAGGAACCATTCCACTGGTGCCTGGGTGACCTGCTTAAGATTGATGCCCTATTTCTGGATGGGTAAAGTATGAAGAATACAACTATTAGGCTCATCATATGTATATATAAACTGAGGAGTAAAAGTCTGACTTCTGATCTGTCTTGTTACACCTACTAGCTTTTTGGTTAAATAGGATAAAGTTTGTAAGAGCTTTGAGGTGACCTTGGGAGGTTCAGACTGGATGTTAAGAAGAAATTCTTCATAGAGAGAGTGATTGCCTGTTGGAATGGGCTGCCTGGGGAGGTGGTGGAGTCACCATCACTGGAGCTATTTAAGAGGAGACAGGATGGGGTGCTTGGTGCCATGGTTTAGTTGATTAGGTGGTGTTGGATGATTGGATGTGATGATCTTGAAGGTCTTTTCCAACCTGGTCTATTCTATTCTATTCTATTCACCAAAAAGCTTCACTTCAAGATGATGTCTGCAAGATGTAATCTGTATCCCTTCTGTTCTGCATGCCTCAGTGACCCAAATAAAGAAACAGCTTTTGTTTTCATCTGAATAATTGCCTTGCTGCATGCAGGCAGGGTCTCAGCCAGTAGGGTTTTTGAGCATAAAAAATTATGAGAGAGTCTGACAGGATTGTACAGGGTAATAGGTTTTTGTTCTAGCCAAATAGAATGGTCAAGCCAAATTTTGTAGCCAAGTAGTGGCCAGTGTGTGGTGGGAAAAAGTAGAGGAAGGTTGTTGAGCAAAGTATAAACTGCTCCAGAGCAAGTGTGGGTTTGTGTGGCTTTTACAGTCTCTGGCTTAGGCAGCTTTGATTGTGCTTTAATGATCACAGTTTGGTGTGATGCAGTTGTCAGTAAATTATAGTCCTTTGAATGTGCTATAGTGACACAGAAACTTTTAAGGTCACCATTAAATCTTGGAATGCTGCCTTCAGCATAGTAATTTCACTCTTTCCTTGCAAACTTGTGCTCCCCTATCCTTTCTTATTAACAAACATGATATTCTTCTGTTTGCTTTCATTTTGCACAGCTGGACTCTTCCACCAGGAAACAGTCACAATTTTTGTCACACTGGAACACAGATTATATTTTTTTTGCTTCTTTATTTATGAATAGCACACTTGGATTTTCCTGGTGGAATATGAATTAAAACAGCGCTGACATTTAGAATGTAAAGGAATTGCTCCAGCTGATTATAGTCATGTTACAATGAGTCACGCACTTTTTGGTCCAAACTTCCTGACATGCACATCCATAGATATTAATCACTGTGACATCACTGAAGGATTATTTTTACCTTGGCAATAAAAATCCGAATGCATTTGTCAGTTTCTCAAATCGCATTTCATCCAGCGAACAGAGAGGCAGGTGAGGGAAGGCACCTGCTCTGAAATCACCGCAGAGCACGACTGAGCATGCCTGTGAAATATTCACAGCTTCGAAATGCAGGTGAAAACCCACTGTAAGCCACAAAATCCATTAGATGCACGCCGAAGAACCAAACTCACCTGTCAACAAATGCATGGTGCAGCACGAAGATGGGATCGTTTGCAGAGCCTTGCACTTGGGACATGGAGCCGTTCATGTAGATGTGAAGTGCGTTGTGCAAACCGCTTTGAGAGGTATTGGAAATTGCGGTCTGTGGATCAGCAAAGCCTGTATGTTCAAGAGGAAATCATGTCCTGATATGACAATGCATATAATTCTTTTCCCAGTAAGACTGAAGATCAAAGAACCTGCTCTCACTTCATTTACCTTCAGGTTTTTTAGGCAAGGGCTTAGGAAAACACGGAAAGGCACGCTAATGCATTTCAGAGGCACAGCAAAGTGGGAATTAGAATAAGCTAAATTAAAACTCCTGCTATGTAGCTAATGCAGCATGCCAGCAAATGTACTGCTTAATTGCTTGGTATCTTAAAATTTCTTTATCCATTGTGTCTGGCTGTTAAAAGGCAGCATAATCCCTGCAGAAATGTATGCCTGTGCAATTGTTCACATTGAGAAAGTTTATTCACCTTGCTTTCGTTCTTGATCTCTGCACGTAGAGGTTCCTGAAGTAACCCAAGTTATTACATCTTATCATGTAATCAATCATTTAATAGATTTTTTTTAAACTCTACAGAAGACTTCCATTGATAGGAACGAGCACAACACAAACTATAATCTTAACAAAAGAATTTGGAATGTAATCAATAATCTTCCACAGTCAGCACTGGAGGATGAAAATCTGTGGGTTGCTGTTATTTTGGGGGGCATTTAAATAGGAGCTCTGAGAAGAAGTCAAGCAGATGAAGCCTCAAACAGAAATGCTGGAAGGAGGGTCTCTCCTTTAGTTTTTAGTTGGTAGTCACACCTTAGCTCTGATCTCTGGGAGCTTATCACAGAATCACAGAATGACCAAGGTTGGAAGAGACCTCAAAGATCATCTAGTCCAACCTGTCACCACAGACCTCATGACTAAACCATGGCACCAAGTGCCACATTCAATCCCCTCTTGAACACCTCCAGGGATGGTGACTCCACCACCTCCCTGGGCAGCACATTCTCTCAGTGACTCTCTCAGTGAAGAACTTTCTCATCACCTCAAGCCTAAACTTCCCCTGGAGCACCTTTAGACTGTGTGCTCTAGTTCTGGTGCTGGTTGCCTGGGAGAAGACACCAACCCCCTCCTGGCTATAACCTTTTCTCAGTGTTCTGACAGCCAAGCTTCCTCTCTACAATGCAGGGACTCCTAATAAAAGTCAATCATCTGATTCTTCTATGGGATTTCCCAGAAGAATAAAAGCAGAAAGCCACATTGGTCTCTCGTTCTATTCCTTATGCAGTCTAGGCAGAAGGTTGGATGTTTTATATCAGACTTGGGATGCTTCTTAAAATTTCTTTATATCTTGCAAACACTTGTTCAAGTAATTCATTAGAAAATATACAGAATACTTATTTTGGTTCTGGACAACTTTTCATGGGACATCTGCACCTGAACAATGTGTCTTAATATCCAAAAGTTCTGTAGCTGGGATAACTTTAGCAAACCCACTCTCCAGCTCCCAGTTAGCTGGAGTGCATTCAGTGCTAAAGGTGACATCATGTCTAACCATGAACATAACTTCTAATACCTGATATTTTGCTTTGCAGACTCCAGGAATAAACCCCCAGTGTGATGTCACTTTATTTAATTAGCCTGAGTCTCATACTTTCTCTCAGTCTTTTAAAAAGACTTCAGTACAATCAGCTATCCAGGGTTGCATACAATGAAATTGGGCACAGACATTAAAAAGGAATTTGTGAAAACAAGAACATTTTTTTCAGAGTATAGATAGCTTTGCTGTAGTGGCTGCAATAAAATCTCTTCTGCAACAAATGTGAGGCTGCAAGAGCAGTGGGATAAAATAAATGCTTCTTGCCTCTAGATGAGGGAATGCCACTTTTTCCACCTGCCTTGCTCCACCTTGTGCCTTCCTCTCCATTATGCTAACTGTACCTCACCAGTCCCCCTGTGAACTGATTTAACTCCCTAGTCTGGAAGTAAACTACCCTGGAGTGTGGGATGTCAGGTGTTTTTCCAAGCTGCTGAGATAGAGTCCCTCTTGTAAGGGTATGGTGAGATAAGAGCTCCTGGAGTGCAACTGAGTGTTGGATGGGGGAGGCACATAGAGAATCATAGAATCCATAAGATTGGAAAAGGGCTCAGAGATCATCAAGTGCAACCTGTCACCCAACACCTCCTGACTAACTAAACCATGGCTTTAAGTGCCACTTCCAATCCCTTTCTGAACACCTCCAGGGATGGTGACTGCACCACCTCCCTGGGCAGCACATTCCAATGGCTAACAACTCTCTCTGGGACAAACTTTCTCCTCACCTTGAGCCTAAACATCCCCTGGTGCAGTTTGAGGCAGGACTACCCCTGGTGGCAGTGAGCTGTTAAATCATCCAGTCAGTATAGGAAGCTGTACCATTCAGCCATCCTTTTAAAACTTTGTTTAATCACAGTGCATTACAAATAACCATTTCACTGGAGTTTCACCAATGAGTTCAATAAGAGAAAAATCACATTTTTGATAGAACTTAAACCTGCTTCTGCTTGTGCCTGAGACCTCTCCCCAGCATCGTTGCCCCTCTCTGGACATGTTCAAGTGTCTCAATATCCTTCTTAAATTGAGGGGCCATTCTTAAGCCATGTTATTACTATAATCTCTCTTAGAGCAAGGTACCTGCAAGGTCTACAGAACTTGGCCTTGTGGGCTGTGGTAAATGAAAGTTTGTGATGATGGAATTTAGACCATGTCACTGTCTAGATATTTTTCTTAACATGGCTCTTGCAGACCTTCACTGTGTTCTGGGCTTGGGCAGTCTTTCTAGTTCTCTAGCAAAGACCATCTGAAACTTGACAGCAGATTCTCAATGTGCACTATAAATTTACCCAGAGGCTGAGATTTGAGCTGGATGAGGAATGTTGGCCGTGGGCTACAACTTTTTTTAATTATAAGTTTTCTGTTAGCAAATTTGATTTGGAGAAACCATTTTTCATTAGCTATAGGGAATGCAGTGAAAATACCAAGGAAAGTTTTGCAGACGAAAAGCTTTCCTTTCAGAAAACAAAAAAAGGGAAAATGCCATAATAAAATGAAATTACATCTTGAAATGTTGGATGGGTTATTCTATTATTTCCTGGCAGAACAGCAGTAACAATACATAATGGTGACAGGCAGTGGAATGCTCCAGCATAGCTTTACTTGATACCATGTGTCCTGATGGGGTGCTTGGTGCCATGGTTTAGTTGATTAGATGGTGTTGGGTGGTAGGTTGGACTCAATGATCCCAAAGGTCTTTTCCAAGCTGGTCTATTCTATTCTATTCTATTCTATTCTATTCTATTCTACTCTACTCTACTCTACTCTACTCTACTCTACTCTACTCTACTCTACTCTATTCTATTCTTCCATTGCATTGCATTGCATTCCATTGCATTGCATTGTGTTGCATTGCATTGCATTGCATTCCATTCCATTCTATTCCATTCCATTCCATTCCATTCCATTCCATTCCATTCCATTCCAATTCATGAATAATGAATAATGAAAATGAGACTGAAAATGAGTTTTTGAATTTATTTTTTAATATTCTTTTGTTACTTTCTGAGAACTTGAAAGGCACTGATTTTCATTTGAATTTACTGTGAGTAAAATCTTCTCAAATGTGTAACTTTCTCATTAAAAAAAAATAGAAAATGATCTTTTTTCCATCCATCTCTTAGGTAGTAAGTTTAGGAAAGATGTTGAGTTGCTGGAAGGTGTCCAGAGAAGGGCAACAAAGCTGGGGAGGGGTTTGGAGCACAGCCCTGTGAGGAGAGGCTGAGGGAGCAGGGGTTGCTTAGCCTGGAGAAGAGGAGGCTCAGGGGAGACCTTCTTGCTGTCTGCAACTCCCTGAAGGGAGGTTGTATACAGGATGGGGTTGGTCTCTTTGCCCAGGCAACCAGCACCAGAACAAGAGGACACAGTCTCAAGCTGTGCCAGGGGAAGTTTAGGCTGGATGTTAGGAAGAAATTCTTCCCAGAAAGATAGATTGGTCATTGGGATGTGCTGCCCAGGGAGGTGGTGGAGTCACCATCACTGGAGGTGTTTAGGAAGAAACTGGATGGGGTGCTTGGTGCCATGGTTTAGTTGATTAAATGGTGTTGGGTGACAGGTTTTGCCTTGATGATCTCAAAGGTGTTTTCCAACCTGGTTTATTCTATTCTATTCTATTCTATTCTATTCTATTCTATTCTATTCTTAGGGTCTGATCTAGTTGTAGTTCCCATTTTCTTATCAAAAGCTTTTAACACACTTCTTTCTGTCTGTTGCTATTCCAGGAGGAAGCAGAACTTTTTCTTTCTTTTTGAGTGGTGCTTCACAGAATCAGTTTGAACTGCCCAGAGTTTAAAGACTCTAAATTCAGAAAGAATCCATTTAAAGATGGAAATGGCATAATAAAGTAAAACACGTTACCTTCCAAGGTGTTTCGGAAGCTGAAATTGGCCAATTTATCCATGGATCCAGATTCATACTGAGGCAGTGACAGACAGAATTCAACTTCAGCTGAGGATGGCAGCCTTGGGGTCCTTGATTTATCGTTGTTCCCAGGATTTCGCAGTATAGGCCCCTCGCTTGTGGCATTGCACAAAGCCTGCTGGCTGTTGTACTCCTCAGACCGAGTACAAATGACCTGTGCAAAATACTTTCTGTTAGCAGAGTTGCAGTTGTAATAACTAAAAGCAAGGGAAAAAGATACTTTGATTATTTTATTTTATTTTTGAGGAGCTGTGGTTCCCCTTTTGCCAGACCAACTCAGTTAGAAGCAAATAGAGCTGCATTTACAAGCAAAATCTACACTCTACAATGGAATGTAATGAATAGGTACCAAATATCCAGAAGTTACAATATTATACAGATATTTACAACTAAGAAACATCCAAGGACCAGGGGAAGCTACTAGCTTCTCCCTCCCTGCCTCTCCCCTTACTGCCCTGTACAAAAGGGACAAGAGAACAGAACAGAGAAGTTAGACTTAGCCAAGGCCAGACAAAGCAGGTTATCTCTCTGCAGTGAAGCAGAAACAGCCAGAGATGGGAAGGGAAGGGAAGGGAAGGGAAGGGAAGGGAAGGGAAGGGAAGGGAAGGGAAGGGAAGGGAAGGGAAGGGAAGGGAAGGGAAGGGAAGGGAAGGGAAGGGAAGGGAAGGGAAGGGAAGGGAAGGGAAGGGAAGGGAAGGGAAGGGAAGGGAAGGGAAGGGAAGGGAAGGGAAGGGAAGGGAAGGGAAGGGAAGGGAAGGGAAGGGAAGGGAAGGGAAGGGAAGGGAAGGGAAGGGAAGGGGAGAATTGTTATGGTACAGCTCCTCTTATTCCAGATATTTACCCAATGAATTCGTTTAGAATAATCTTTTATTTTCCTTTTTACACCCAATAGAGACTTATTTATATTTTCCTACCTTTCTGCTTTAAATCTGTAACTAAATTTTAAAGACATAGCCTAAAACCACCACAGGAGCAAAGAAAATGTACAATGTAATCAGTTTGTTGCAAGAACATATATCAATTCAGAAGTGTTCTATGTCTGATTTGAATCTGAACAGTGTTATTTCATAGAAGACACTCTTCTGAAGACACTCTTCTACTTCAATGCACATTTTGAAATAATACACTAATCTGCATCTGCAGCTACCCATTTGGACTAAGACATCAATTCTCATTTATGCCCGTGGAAACTTAAGGCTAAATTCAGTGCTACCTACCAATGCAACAAGACCTAAATAGAATTAAATGTTTGTAGAAACATAGAATCAATAAGGTTGGAAAAGACCTCAAGAATCATCAAGTTCATCCTGTCACCCAGGACCTCATGACTACTAAACTGTGGCACCAAGTGCCACATACAGCCCCCTCTTGCACACCTCCAGGGATGGTGACTCCACCACCTCCCTGGGCAGCACATCCCAATGGCCAATCTCTCTTTCTGGGAAGAACTTTCTCCTCACCTCCAGCCTAAACTTCCCCTGGCACAGCTTGAGACTGTGTCCTCTTGTTCTGTTGCTGGTTGCCTGGGAGAAGAGACCAACCCCCACCTGGCTACAACCTCCCTTCAGATAGTTGTAGGCAGCAAGAAGGTCTGCCCTGAGCCTCCTCTTCTCCAGGCTAACCAAAGAAGTGATCAGAATGAGAGGGAGGACACTTTTTTTTTCATATTCTGGTAAAATAAACCTACAGGGAATTAGTCCAAGGACTAATTCATGTTTGTATCATATTCAGTTACTTGTCTGACATGGAGTCAGGATGGAGCAAAATCTAATGGCCTAACAAAAAGCAGAATATTCAAGTAGAAGTTTTGGTGGGTGTGCATACTGGTGCAGCTGAAAATGAAACCAAACACCAGAGGCTCAAAACTCCCAGGAGTCGTGTTGTATGTCTCTCAGGTGTGGTGGAGGCTCTGAACTCAAACTGCTGTCTATTGTTTCTCTTTGCTTCTGGAAAATACACCAAAATAAATAAAACAGCAAAGCACCAGACACCTTTTCAGAAGATAGGAGTCTGTGGTTAGAAGGTAATCCGTCTGGTTAGGGATGACTTTGTGTGGACAAAGAACAGGTCTCATTAGTTGAGTGAGACTCTGCAGGGGAAGAAACACAAACCAGGGAACTCTCCTGACTTCTTTCGTAGTGGAGTCATATTTCTATTTCATGAACCAAAACAGTGAATGAGAAGGTGCATGGATGAAAACACATCTGCTGTGAATGGGATGGAAGAACAGGAGATTCTCTGGTAGTGAAGGGAGTGGGAGATTCTTTTTACCACCACTAGCTGTGTACCATTTGCTAAACTGAAACAACACTTTAAGATGACCTCTGCAGCCAACAGAGAGGGGCATCTCCTGAGCGTGTTTCAGACCTCCTAAGCCAGGCATTTGGTAGGTGAGATGGACTTACCTCTAGGGCTGCCTAACTGTCTCCACTGACTAAGTCAGTGAAAGAAAATTTGTACAAAATCAATGCAGAAACTGTCTCTGAACTGCAGTTAGCAAGGGAAGCAAAATTCAGAGTGTTCAGCTAAATGCTCTGCTTCTGCATTAGGATGGGATGAATCACACCCTGGAGGCATGGATGTGTCTCTATAGTGACTAAAGACAGAGCCAAAGGCAAGTAATTTTTGCTGCCTAACTAACTTTTGAATTAGTAGAAGGAGAGGAGAAGAATCCTTTCCCAAGTGATCCGACCACGAATTCACAGAAAATGTAGGATGGAGCTAATGATATAACCTGGATTTCTTAAGAATCTCAAGTTCTTAAATGATGTTTCCTATGAATATGGATTCATTTTCTTTTTTTCTTAGGAGATAAATCTTATCAGAGGAATTTATCCTCACAGACTGCTTTAGGAGTTGAACGCTGCTCTGGTTTGTTAAAACTACTAAGCTTCCCTTGGAATCTGCAGTCAGTTTTCCAGCAGAGAGTTCCATGTGGACATGCCCCCTGCCCAGAAGCTCAGAAGAGAGGGGGAGACCCATGGTATATAAACACAAACTGTAGCTATGGTGCTGGATTTCTAATTGTTTTGTGTTACTGAGTTTATTGCCGTTAAAAGGACAATGGGGGCAGGACACAGGCTGAGGGAGAAGCTCTAGTAGTGTCTTTGTTTATAAAGGATGCACAGACCTATGTCCCTAGAAGTGCACTAGTGAAGAAGATAAGGTGTTTTGGCTGGTGGACCCCAAGTGGAGCACTTAGCTCAGAAACTGCATATCTGCAGATTTTCTGTTTAACTCTGTTTCCTATGGCCCTTGTGTATTTCCATATCTTCTCCTGGCTCCCCTGGCAACAAAGCTGGGGAAGGGTTTGGAGCACAAGCCCTAGGAGGAGAGGCTGAGGGAGCTGGGGTTGCTTAGCCTGGAGAAGAGGAGACTCAGGGGTGACCTTCCTGCTGTGTAAAAGTACCTGAAGGGAGGTTGTAACCAGGTGGGGGTTGGTCTCTTCTCCCAGGCAACCAGCACCAGAACAAGAGGACACAGTCTCAAGCTTTGCCAGGGGAGGTTTAGGCTGGATGTTAGGAAGAAGTTCTTCACAGAAAGAGAGATTGGCCATTGGAATGTGCTGCCCATGGAGGTGGTGGAGTCACCATCACTAGAGGTATTTAAGAAGAGCCTGGATGAGGCCCTTGGTGCCATGGTTTAGTTGATTAGATGGTGTTGGATGATAAGTTGGACTCAATGATCTCGAAGGTCTTTTCCAACCTGGTTAATTTCTCTTCTCTTCTCTTCTCTTCTCTTCTCTTCTCTTCTCTTCTCTTCTCTTCTCTTCTCTTCTCTTCTCTTCTCTTCTCTTCTCTTCTCTTCTCTTCTCTTCTCTTCTCTTCTCTTCTCTTCTCTTCTCTTCTCTTCTCCCTCTCTTCTCTTTTGATCTCTGGCTGGTTTTGCTTCACTGTGGAGAGATAATGTGCTTTGTCTGGCCTTGGCTAAGTCTAACTTCTCTTCACCTATCCTATCCTATCCTATCCTATCCTATCCTATCCTATCCTATCCTATCCTATCCTATCCTCCTTCCCCCTCTACCATGGGGATATATCCCTACTGTGTTCTAAAGAGGAATCTCTATGATGCTTTCAAGATTGGATTTTCATAGATTAAGACAGGGAATCTTCAAGCATGAGCTCAAACACATTAAACAGGAACATTTCCCCTTCATTCTGTTTATCCATTTCAGTGGGATTTAATGCAACTGTTAATGTTATAAGGCTTGTAAATGGTTAGAGTGCTGTTTCATTTCTTTTTGGTCCATTTATGTCTCAGTGTACTGTTTGACTAACCAAATTCATCCTAAACAGAAGCCAGATGCTATAAAGCTTCTGGTAACTCATGGCCAAGAAATGCCAGCATAAGGGACAGGAATCAAAATGTTTATTTGTAATCTTCTGCTATTTGTTCTGAACTATAAATTCAAGTCTGGTCATAAAATTAGGCAGGATGCTTTTCCAGAAAGGTATAATTTATGTAATATAAATTATGGGTCTATCCTGAAATTATAATTTGCTGTTTTATCATTCATGTGATGTGTAGAGGATAACAGAACATAGGTCAGTTAAATGGTTCACTCTGCATGGAATCTGCATAAATCACACACAAAACAGGTCACATCGTTGCTGCCTTTTCATTCAGCAGGAGGAGATTGTATGAGGAGTGCACTTCACAGAATCACTAAATCAATAAGGCTGGAAAAGACCTCAGAGATCATCAAGACCAACCTATAACCCAGCACCTCATGACTAACTAAACCATGGCTCCAAGTGCCATGTCCAATCCTTTTTGAACACCTGCATTGATGGTGACTCCACCACCTCCCTGGGCAGCACATTCCAATGGCCAATATCTCTTTCTGGGAAGAACTTCTTCCTAACATCCAGCCTAAACCTCCCCTGGCACAGCTTGAGACTGTGTCCTCTTGTTCTGGTGCTGGTTGCCTGGGAGAAGAGACCAACTTCCACCTGGCTACAACCTCCCTTCAGGTAGTTGTAGAGAGCAATAAGGTCTCCCCTGAGCCTCCTCTTCTCCAGGCTAAACAACTCCAGCTCCCTCAGCCTCTCCTCACAGGGCTCCAAACTCCTCCCCAGCCTCGTTACCCTTCTCTGGACATGTTCCAGCAAGTCAACATCTTTCCTAAGCTGAGGGGCCCAGAACTGCACTCAAGGTGTGGCCTAATCAGTTGTGAGTAGAGGGCAGAATGAGTTCCCTTCTCCTGCTAGCCACACTATTCCTGATGCAGGCCACGATGCCGTTTGCCTTCTTGGCCACCTGGGCACACTGCTGACTCATGTTCAGCCAGCTGTCAACTTCCTTTCAAGCCAATTCTAAACAATTTTTTCTGTTGTCCCTGGACAAAGGTTTATATTCAATCTCCACCAAGTGCCTGCACTTCTGCCTGTGTAAACTGTTTGGCTCCAGGGAATTTTGTAGGAAGATGCTCTAAGGAAAAGCTTATGTAAGTAATTAGCAGAGCAAATGCCAGTAGATGGCAGTCCTGAATACGCAGCATAGCTCCTGGGCCTTGTTCCATCCAGCAAGGAAAAAGCACCCTTCTGTGCAGTGCAGCTGAGATCTTTAGCACAGCTCTTTGTATGGTTTCTTAGAGAACAGACTGTAAGCGTGCGGAAGCGCTGCTGCTGTCTCACACCTTTGCGCACATGGGAAACCCTTTTCTCTTTTGAAGTTTTCAGCTGCTTCCACAGACCAGCCCCTGCACCTAAACAGAGTGAATTGCATTACAGCAATCTTCAGAAGCTTTCAGCCCCTTGTCTGCTATTTTTTACATTCAAAGCTTTCTGAGTTTTGGTGGCAAATTCTTTGAGGTTTCTTTGAACTTAGCAGATCCACGCTCACAGGGACGTACGATGTATGTAATACACACACCCATACCTGGAAAAGGTACAGTGTTGTAATAGCTGCTTAAATAACCTGGAGAAGAGGAGGCTCAGGGGAGACCTTACTGCCATCTACAACTACCTGAAGGGAGGTTGTAGCCAGGTGGGGGTTGGTCTCTTCTCTCAGGCAACCAGCACCAGAACAAGAGGACACAGTCTCAAGCTGCATCAGGGGAGGTTTAGGCTGGATGTTAGGAAGAAGTTCTTCATAGAGAGAGTGATTGTCCTTTGGAATGGGCTGCCCAGGGAGGTGGTGGAGTTGCCTTCACTGGAGGTGTTTAGGAGGAGACTTGATGGGATGCTTTGTGCCATGGTTTAGTTGGTTAGATGATGTTGGGTGATGGGTTGGACTCGGTGATCTTGAAGGTCTTTTCCAACCTGGTCTGGTCTATTCTATTCTATTCTATTCTATTCTATTCTATTCTATTCTATAGAATGCTCTGAATTTCCCTAGTTTGCTGGGGGACCATGGCCACTCAAAGGGCTAATCCACACCTCGGCTTTCTTTAGGGCTAGTTTCTTGCTTTGTGTCTCTCCTGAGCCATTGAAAGAGGAGTCTGCTCCCATCCAGAAACTGTATCAGCATGTTTTCATAGTGCTGTGCTTCAGCTTAATATTGCCTAGAAGGACCACTTCACACTCCAGCCAGAGCAACCGCATGACTTGTATATCTCTGTTGCCCATCCCAGTTCTCCAAAGGCTGTGGTGTGGGAACTGAATGACACATCTCCTTGTGTCTGTCCTACACAAAGTCTAGGCTCATGAACTGGAGCCTTGGGTCTCATTACGTGGCCAAAAGAGATTTTGCAGTGATTCATTGCCTTTCTCCACTTATTCTCACATCCTTGCTTGGGAATGTCATTACAGTGCAGCACTCACACTGGATTTAAAACCTTTGGCAGTTGTAAAGCAGTTTAATTTTTACCTTTTTTTTGGCTGCATTAGAGCCTGGCCTAATCCGACCCTAATTAAGTATCATCCAGAAGCCATTTACTCACCAAGCTGGGAAAATAAAAGGAAATCCCCACAGAGCCTTGCAAGAGAACAAACTGTGCTTTGGGAACTTGCTTCTATAGGCAGAACTTTAAAAGTTGATGTACCTATAGCACAAAGTTGTAAGAGACTCTGTAGATTCCTGTTTTAAGAGACTGTGTATATTCCTATTTCGTTCTTCACAGGCTCCTCCATATCAGTGAGAGTGGAAAGGTAAAACAGAGGGCTGAATGAAAAAACAAAATAAAATTGAAGTCAAAGAAATCCTAAGCAACATCTTTGTGCAAGGGTAAGGCCATTAATCATCTTTCTGACCCATACAGCATATGCATTCACTGGAGGAGCTGTGAAACTCAGGCTAAAAAGAGATGAGACAAACTTGAAGTGACAGCACTGAAACAAACTCAGGGCTTCCAAGGTAGTTTCCCAGCCTCCTGTAAAAGATGTCTGAGTTTCATCTCTTTGCTCAGAGGAAGCCTAAAACTAGCAGGGTAATGTACACCTTATTCAGCACCTCAGAATGGTGCTGGGATAGAGTAGGAAACTCTGTTGTCAGTTATTGCTTAAATATTCATTGACACTTTCTGGTTTGGCAGACTGTGATTCTGTGCTCTCTGGCTGTTTCCAAGCTGTACTGTTAGTGTTGCTGTCTCCCTGTCTACTGCAAATTGACAAAGATATGTCTACAGGTAAGCTTCTTTTCCTGGGAAATGAATAAAAAACCCAAATAGTAATGAAATTCCTTAGCTATTCCTTGACCAGGTGGCCAAGAAGGCCAATGGCATCCTGGTCTGGAGCGGGAATATTATAGCCAGCAGGAGCAGGGAAGTCATTCTGCCCTTGTACTCAGCACTGGCTATGCCACACCTTGAGTCCTCTGTCCAGTTCTGGGCCCCTCAATGTAAGAAGGATATTGAGACACTTGAACGTGTCCAGAGAAGGTCAACAAGGCTGGGGAGGGGTCTGGAGCACAGCCCTGTGAGGAGAGGCTGAGGGAGCAGGGGTTGCTTAGCCTGGAGAAGAGGAGGTTCAGGGGAGACCTTCTTGCTCTCTACAACTACCTGAAGGGAGGTTGTAGCCAGGTGGGGGTTGGTCTCTTCTCCCAGGCAACCAGCACCAGAACAAGAGGACACAGTCTCAGGCTGTGCCAGGGGAGGATTAGGCTGGAGGTGAGGAGGAAGTTCTTCCCAGAAAGAGAGATTGGCCATTGGAATGTGCTGCCCAGGGAGGTGGTGGAGTCACCATCCCTGGAGGTGTTCAAAAAGGATTGGACGTGGCACTTGGAGCCATGGTTTAGTTAGTCCTGAGGTGTTGGGTGCTAGGTTGGACTTGATGATCTCTGAGGTCTTTTCCAACCTTATTGATTCTATGATTCAATTAATTCAGACACTTCTGAAAATGTTTCTTTTTTAACTCTGTGGCTCCTGAGCAAGCACAGCTAAGTACAGTAGAACAGACAGGCAACCACAGGCTAAATTCCTGTCACCTACTCGTGATCCCGTGGAAGACTGGGAATGGCAGTGAAAGAAAGAGGCTGTGGATACTGGAGTGGCTGTTCCTTGGGTGCACAGATCTTGATTGCCTCAGGCTGGGGTACTGAGGGGTGGCATGTGGACACTTACCTGTTTGTAATAGGAAATACTTCAAATGTATATCCATGTAAAGGTATTATTAGGAGATCAATCTTCATAAACTCTCATTTTTCAATTGCTTACTGCATTTGGGCTGGGTTTTGTTTTGTTGGGGCTTTTTGGTTGGGTGTTTTTGTTTGGTTGTTTGTTGGTTGGTTGTTTGTTTTACCAGCATGCAGCTGGCACCAAAATCTCTTAAGCTGCAACAAAAACTAGTAATTGAGTTCATGAGATACTCAGAAGTCCACAAGCATGGAAGACTTTGGCTGATTTCTGAATTAATCAGTGTTGGGTTCTGGTGTTTGTATTGTTGGAAATTTCCTGCAGGTTTTAGAGGTGAACATAAAATAGTGCTTCAAATGATACTCTCAGTCAATTCACCTAGCCATTCAGCTCCCTGATAAACTCTGCTTAGAATTAAATAACTGCCTGAATAGCTTATGAAGTCATATTTTTTCAGGTAATGGATCTAAAGTACTCTCATTACTAGTTCAGGAGTGTTATATCCATTTTCTCTTTGTGTGCCTTGTTTCCCTTTCCCAGTGGCTTTGCATTTGTGTAAGTCATTCTGCAGGCTGGTAAAGAATGAAATGCTAAGGGAAAGTCTTGATGCTTGCAACAAGGTATTGGCTGCAGGCTCACACCAGCTCATCTGCCTACAACTACCTGAAGGGAGGTTGTAGCCAGGTGGGGGTTGGTCTCTTCTCCCAGACAACCACCTACAGAACAAGAGGACACAGTCTCAAGCTGTGCCAAGGGAAGGTTTATATTGGATGTTAGGAAGAAGTTCTTCCTAGAAAGAGTAATTGGCCATTGGAATGTGCTGCTCAGGGAGATGTTGGAGTCACCATCACTGGAGGTGTTTAAGAAGAGACTGGATGAGGCACTTATTGCCATGGTTTAGTTGATTAGATGATGTTGGGCGATAGGTTGGACTTGATGATCTCAAAGGTCTTTCTCAACCTGGTTAATTCTGTGATTCTGTGATCTGCAAGCACACAGCTCTCCATGGCATCGATTACTTCTCTCAAGTCACTCTTCTCTTAGCAGAGGCAAAATACACAGGGCTACAGTTGGTGGTATAGCTTCCTTGCTACAATAGCAAACCTAAACCAGCACTTACATTCCCCTGCCTTATTTTCTTCATCATCTGTCTGGAACACTGTGAACATCTCCAAACTGTAATGTTAGCTACCATCAGAAATACTCTGCTTTTATTTGCAGAAGGCTCTTGCAGAGGTAACTCCATGGACTTCTGTATTTCTCCAAATTAATTCTGGTGCAGAGGAGAGCAGAATTCCACCTACTATTATTTAACTGAGGCATTAAAACTACTTATGGTTTTTAGCAAATCTATTATCTTGAATAATCACAGAAATGAGCACTAAATGAAAACATTCTCAAAATGCCATGGAAGATGTCCATTTCCCACAGAGCTTTCTCTTTAGTAAAGATGGAATTGCAAAATTTTGCAAAGCTTTGGTAAGCATCATGTAGTCCTAATTCTGAAAGCAACACTTGATTCATTACAAGCAAGTGATTGAAAACATGAGAAAATCCTTCCCACTTACCCTAAAGCATCAGCCAAGCAAACAAATGAAAACACTAAAGATTCCTGACAGTCTGGCTGGTAAAAACAGAGGCAGGAATCAGAAGTGTCATTTAGATCATGGAATCAAGAAGGTTGGAAAAGACCTCAGAGATCATCAAGTCCAACCTAGCACCCAACACCTCAGGACTACTAAACCATGGCACCAAGTGTCCAATCCAATCCCCTTTTGAACACTTCCAGTGATGGTGACTCCACCACCTCCCTGGGCAGCACATTCCAATGGCCAATCTCTCTTTCTGGGAAGAACTTCCTCCTCACCTCGAGTCTAATCCTCCCCTGGCACAGCCTGAGACTGTGTCCTCTTGTTCTGGTGCTGGTTGTCTGGGAGAAGAGACCAACCCCCACCTGGCTACAACCTCCCTTCAGGTAGTTGTAGAGAGCAAGGAGGTCTCCCCTGAGCCTTCTCTTCTCCAGGCTAAGCAACCCCAGCTCCCTCAGCCTCTCCTCACAGGGCTGTGCTCCAGACCCCTCCCCAGCCTTGTTGGCCTTCTCTGGACACCTTCAAGTGTCTCAATGTCCTTCTTACATTGAGGGGCCCCAAACTGGATCATGGGGAAAACATGGGCAGATAATTCACTCAGCTAAGTGAGAGCAGCAGTGTTTTCAAGAGAAAGTAAGGCAAAAGCAAGAATTTCAGGATGAATTCATGGGTATCCATGTTGCCATGGCAACTTCTCAATGGAATTAAGTATTTTCTCCTTTCTTTGGGGATTAAAAATAAAAATAAAATAAATTTTTAGAAAACCCAAGAACAAGACACCAAAAGCAAAAGCAGGAGAGCTGCTGCTCTGCAAGAAGGTATTTTACTTTACTTTTAGAAATTTACTTTAATTTCATTTTTTTTCCAATAAATCAGTAACTGTTTCTTATCATGCAGACATTGTTTTGTTGTTCTTTGGAAAGAGGCTTATCATTCTAAAAAGCACTCCATATTACAGATGTGTTATTCATGAAGGTTTCTCTTGCCCTCTCTTTGCTTTGAATGCTTACTAAAAGCCCAAATTCCTTCACATTTCTGGATCCTCCTCTATTTAATTCTTTCTTTCTTTCTTTCTTTCTTTCTTTCTTTCTTTCTTTCTTTCTTTCTTTCTTTCTTTCTTTCTTTCTTTCTTTCTTTCTTTCTTTCTTTCTTTCTTTCTTTCTGTCTTTCTTTCTTTCTTTCTTTCTTTCTCTTTCTCTCTCTCTTTCTCTCTTTCTCTCTTTCTTTCTTTCTTTCTTTCTTTCTCTCTTTCTCTCTCTCTCTTTCTCTCTTTCTCTCTTTCTTTCTTTCTTTCTTTCTTTCTTTCTTTCTTTCTTTCTTTCTTTCTTTCTTTCTTTCTTTCTTTCTTTCTCTCTTTCTTTCTCTCTTTCTTTCTTTCTTTCCCCTCTCTTGCTGTTTAGCTAGAGAGCTTGGATGATCAGCATATTCTGCTGCAGATCTCTGGCTGTTTTCTGGTTCATGTTAAGGATATTTTTATTCCTTTTTGGTTTTCTGGAGTGAGAATCTGATACAGAATACAGAATTAACCAGGTTGGAAAAGACCTTTGAGATCATCAAGTCCAACCTGTCACCCAGCACCATCTAATCAACTAAACCATGGCACCAAGCACCCCATCCAGTTTCTTCCTAAACACCTCCAGTGATGGTGACTCCACCACCTCCCTGAGCAGCACATTCCAAAGGGCAATCTCTCTTTCTGGGAAGAATTTCTTCCTAACATCCAGCCTAATTACTTGGAAAACTTCAACAAAGGAATGAGGTGCCCTTACATACATATACTGCCAGAGGATGTGTCTTCCTGTAGCACAACTTCTAATTTTTCATCTATTACAGTCATGTAAAATCATCTGTTAAAACAACTTGTTTATTAAAATTGTCTTAATTTGCAGAACATGCTTGTGGCAACTGACTTTAAATGAGAAGTTACAGACCTCACTGTAGTCAGCTCTGGACCCCTCAGTTTAGGAAAGATGTTGAGTTGCTGGAAGGTGTCCAGAGAAGGGCAACAAAGCTGGGGAGGGGTCTGGATCACAGCCCTGTGAGGAGAGGCTGAGGGAGCTGGGGTTGCTTAGCCTGGAGAAGAGGAGACTCAGGGGAGACCTTATTGCTCTCTACAACTACCTGAAGGGAGGTTGTAGCCAGGTGGGGGTTGGTCTCTTCTCCCAGACAACCAGCACCAGAACAAGAGGACACAGTCTCAAGCTGTGCCAGGGGAGGTTTAGGCTGGATGTTAGGAAGAAATTCTTCCTAGCAAGAGAGATTGGCCATTGGAATGTGCTGCCCAGGGAGGTGGTGGAGTCACCATCACTGGAGGTGTTTAAGAAGAGCCTGGATGAGGCCCTTGGTGCCATGGTTTAGTTGATTAGATGGTGTTGGGTGATAGGTTGGACTCGATGATCTCAAAGGTCTTTTCCAGCCTGGTTAATTCTGTATTGATTCCATATTAAATATATTCATTGCTCCTCGTAAAGTTTCTGGGTACTTATGACCAGGACTAGTATCTAGTAATCTTGCTGTGATTAGTAGGACTTTCAAGAAAAAAAAAAAAAGAAAAAAAAAATACAAAGCACAGCCACAAAACCCAAACCCACAACAACAAACAAACCTACCCCCCAAAAAAACCAGAGGCAGATGTAATTCTCTGACCCCTCCAGGTCTTCTTGAAACTTCTGCCACCCACTTGCCATCTCCTTTGTGCAATCTGTTGCCTACTACCTTGATTTTCTTATCCAGTAGTTTGTATTGATAGCTCTGTTCAACACAGCCAGTTGAATTCTGGTTTCATTGAATCCACTCTGCCATTTGTCCCATTTTCACATAACTCTTTATTCAGCTCAGTGCAGAACAGCATCGGATCTGCTGCACTCTGGTAATGCAATCTAATGAAGTTAGTAGATTTATACTCTTAGAAATTAGCAGGATCTTAGAAAATCCATGCCTGTAGCTATATCTATCTTCTGGCCATGCCTACACTGGTGAATTAAATGTGGCCAGGAAATTTCCTTGGAACTGCAGCCAAATGGCATGAAATAATCCATGTCTATGCCAGTAAAATCCTTAGCCTCCCAAACAGGGTGCCTAGCTGCAAACATTATGTTGGAAATGGGTTCTGAAGGGTACATTTGTAGGGGAGATCTGGCCAATACATGCAGAATGTATGACAGAAAATGGGCTTGTGGGAATGTTTCAATTTCCAGGTATATCCACAGCCTACATTGTTCAGAGGACACAAATCAAGACTAAACACAGTATAATCAGCCCAGTTGGTCGCTGTTTTGTACTGCTAGAGCATCAAAGAGCTGCTGGAGCTTTTATCTCTTTCACTTTTCATTAGATCACTAAAACTCCCCAAACCTTCATTTGGGCTGTTGCTACAGAAATAAATAGAACAAAGAGAGATTTACACCAACATAATCACAGACTTCAGTGCCAGAAGGGACTGTTGCTATTGTCATGATGGAGTGCATCTATGGAAGCCAATAGACCTTTGTCACTGTATTTCAGGCGATGTGGCAGTAATGAGCAGGAGACAAAAATATGTCTCGAAACTCTCAGTGTTAGCACAACACAGTCCAGCTATAAGGGAGCACACAACCTGTGTACACATGCACATTTAGACTGGTTTGATTTGCTGGGCTTTTAAGTGACAGGAATATCTGCTGATGTGCTTCTTTGCTCCTCTGAGCAACAGAGATTAGTTCTTATATATCTATATGAGAACTAGAGATATACCTTATGTCTGTAGTTCCTGTATGTCAACTATGTAGCTGGATCTTCTGCATTCTGAAGATTCACTTTCCTTGGTTTGTTGTGTTATTCTGCTTTGTTTTGTGGTTCTTTTTTGTTAATTGAAATCAGGCATCTTAACTGCATAGTTTTTAACTCTTGGATGGAAGAAAGCCCTGGGAGATGGGAAGAACCTCTGAAAACTCTGTTTCTGATTCCATCATTCAGTCACCAACTGCCTGGCAATGGTTGTGCACGAGCAATTTGTGCAGACAAATCCTGGCTTTTTCTCATCTGACTCCTTCCTTCAGTAGCCTGTTTAGCCTGCTAAGAGCCATACCTGAAAACAATGGCATGAATTTTCCTCCTTTCACCCTGACTTTGGGCTCTTAACTAGACAAACTAAATCCTAACTTTAGGTTCTTCACCCTAACTTCAGGTTCTTAATTAGACAAACTAAATCCTAACTTTAGGTTCGTCACCCTAACTTTAGGTTCTTAATTAGACAAACTAAATCCTACATGCAGAAAGAGAATAGACACCTCTAAACAAAGAATGTATCCCCACACAATCTGAATTGCTCTCTGGCAGTGCTCGTGGCTTTCTTCAGGAACGTTTAAGAGAATGAAGCATGGCCCTAACTTTAGGTTCTTAGTTAGACAAACTAAATCCTAACTTTAGGTTCCTCACCCTGACTTTAGGGTCTTAATTAGACAAGCTAAATCCTAACTTTGGGTACCTCACCCTGCCTTCAGGTTCTTAATTAGACAAACTAAATCCTAACTTTAGGTTCCTCACCCTGACTTTAGGTTCTTAATTAGACAAATTAAATCCTAACTTTAAGTTCTTCACCCTAACTTTAGGTTCTTAATTAGACAAATGAAATCCTACATTCAGAAAGAGACTAGACCCCTCTAAATGAGGCATGTATCCCCACACAATCTGAATTGCTCCCTGGCAGTGCTTCTTGTTTTCTTCAGGAACATTTAAGAGAATGAAGCATGGCTAAGCTCCCAGATTGTGTACCTCACTTATGTGCCCAAAGTCAAGTAGGGTAATTGTGGCACAATCAGTCTTCCCCTTCCCCTTCCCCTGTCCTTACCTGCCATGAGGAAAAAAACGATGCTGGGCTCAGTAAATTGGGGTTGGTAGGATGCCTGCCACCCATGTATTCATCAGTGCAGACCACACAGTCCTCTGCATCACGCCAGTCCCAGTAGGGGATGGTGAAGTTCTCGTCACCTGTTATCTTCTGGATCTCACGTTCCCACAGCAGCAGGAAGGCTCGGTGCCAGGGCAGAAAGCCAGGGGCTTCATGGGCAAAGTCAATGTCCCTCCACACATTGGACCCACCTAAAAGCGTGTCCCGAGAGGCATAGTAATGCATCCACACAAAGAGATCGTACACATTGATGCTTCTGAACATGGGGTTGGAGCCATTGCTCATCTGGGCGTACGTGCCGGTAGCAATAACATAGTCCTGGGTAGGGGTATTCTTTGCCAAGTTAAGATAGGCAAGAAACTTGTCTTTCTCACTGGTGGTGAGCTGGAAGATGTTTCTTCTTGTTCTCAGCTGCCTTTCAGTGCAATTTAGTCCTGAGAAACCAAACTTGCACTCCCCACAGTTGAATCCCATGAAGTTGCCTTCGCATCGACACGTCCGGTTGTAAAACACAGAGGGCCATTCCTCTCTGTCATCCACCCCTGAGAAAGGGAACTGCGGTCCCAGCGGAGCCTGAGAGAGAAGAATATTCTGGCATGACCCTCTGCTAGAAAGCTCCCCACAAGGAGACCCATCTCCATCCCAGGGGGGACAGCACTCCTTCTTCAGCAAACTCTCTGTGTTTGCACAGGCTCTGGGGAACTGCCCAGCCGATGGCTGAAGGATGACTAGCAGGAAAGCCACGGCAAACAAGGACATCCTTGCAAAGCAGCAGGAGAGCATTTGAGTTACGCTTCAGTGCATGGAGTGCTCTCTCCAAGCCCTCCAAAGCCCCGGGTGTGAAAGAAATTCCTCTCCACCAGGAATGCTTCACTGCCGACTTCTGCTACAGTGCACCCCCCAGTGTGCTTCCCCATTCCTCCCCTGGATGCATTTACACACAAAATACACCTCAGAGTTAATCTGATTATCACATGTTCTATGTGAAAGAGCAGGGACTTTCTCCCCACCCCCTGCAGATTTCAGAATACAGGCACTTATTATGGACTTTCATCTTCTGCCTAGCACATGATCGCTTTCCTTTGGCAATTGGAAAGGAAGTAACCCAAAAATTTGGCCACAGAAATAATTGCTGTCTTTTGAAAGTCCCTCTTTGATTATATGCTTTAGAGTAAATGGTTGTTGAAAAAAAGAGCCAGAAGAGTATGATCAGTTAAATAAGAACCTAGAAATGAGAAAATAAACAATTCTGGGGTAAGTTATCTATTTTATTCCTGTTTTAAGATGAAGCAAACATCAGATGTGGTCAGCTTAAGTGTGAACATAGGGTAGAATCAGAGCAAATAGCTTGGCTTGGCACTTCTATATTCAGTGTGAGCTGCTGTTCCCAGGCCAGCACAGAGCAAATCAACTGAACGAGGCAAATGATAAGCTTTTCAGAAAAAAAAATGTTTTATTTCCCTAGAATCCATAATGCTTCACACTCTGAAACCTGCAAACAAATTTTCTGCACAGTTTTGTGAGGAATACAGGCAAGATGCCAATAGATTTGCAGAAAGTACTTTAAACAGCTGTCTCTGGACCTGGAAAACAAACCCTGACTCCTGTTTCCCTGCCATCAAAAAGTTTGCAAACCAACCCTAGCTGGTTGGTTGGTTGCTTTCTTTTTTTCTTTTCTTACTCAATACTCAGGTTTTGGAGTGAGTATTCTTCCTTATTCTAACACATCAGTGTGGAAAGAGCTAACAGAGATGACTGGGTGGGAATAGAATGGAATGGGATAGAATAGAATAGAATAAACCAGATTGGAAAAGACCTTTAAGATCAGTAAGTCCAACCTGTCACCCAACACCATCTAATCAACTAAACCATGGCACCAAGTGCCTCATCCAGGCTCTTCCTAAACACCTCCAGTGATGGTGACTCCACCACCTCCCTGGGCAGCACATTCCAATGGCCAATCTCACTTTCTGGGAAGAACTTCTTCCTAACATCCAGCCTAAACCTCCCCTGGCACAGCTTGAGACTGTGTCCTCTTGTTCTGGTGCTGGGTGCCTGGGAGAAGAGACCAACCCCCACCTGGCTACAACCTCCCTTCAGGTAGTTGTAGAGAGCAATAAGGTCTCCCCTGAGCCTCCTCTTCTCCAGGCTAAGCAACCCCAGCTCCCTCAGCCTCTCCTCACAGGGCTGTGCTCCAAACCCTTCCCCAGCTTTGTTGCCCTTCTCTGGACACCTTCCAGCAACTCAACATCTTTCCTAAACTGAGGAGCCCAGAACTGGACACAGGACTCAAGGTGTGGCCTAATCAGTGCTGAGTACAGGGGCAGAATGACTTCCCTGCTCCATTATGTGAAGTTGCACCTTGTAGTGAAGGGCAGTAGTTGTTGTACTGCAGGGCAGAACGCAGATGAATTACCTCCAGTTTTCTTCAGCTACCATTGTTCTGAGCTAGGGTGGGGTTTTTTGATTTGTGATGTTACTAAAAGCATTGTGAGTTCCTCTTTATGCTCAGGGAGAATTCCAGCAGGGCAGGAAAAAAACCTATAGGCAAATGAAGTGAGGAGTTTGCTGGGAAATGATGCCTTTGGCTGGAATCAGCAGGTCATCACATGATTGTGCTGAGGAGCACGAGGTGCTTTAATCCTGCAGCCTTCTGCGTCTCAGGTATTCCAGGAGATAATCCCCAGAGTCCTGCTGCTGGGGAGCCTCTGATGGGGGAGCTGGAAGCAAGAAAGGCAGAGGAAAAGGAGCTGTCTTCTGAGAAGAAAAGATTTCTCACTACAGGCTGATGTTTACTGTTGGTCGAGTGATTCCCCTGCTTTCCCTGGTAGGCTTCTAGACCAGAGTTGATCACAGAAATGTGACCTGTTTGATTTATTTCATTTTCTCTTTGCCTGACTGCTTGGGAAACTTTTCAAGTTTATTTTGTTTACTGTTCCTCTCATGGAGGCTAGTGCAAAGCTACTACACAGGAGAATAGATTCCTCTCTGAGGATGAAAAGCTACATGGCAAACAGCCATACACACAAAAATATCTCTAATATCTTAATTTTATATTTTAATTAGCAAGCTCAGTGTTAAAAATAAGAATCTGAGCCTTGACAGTTGTCATCTGCCAAGTTTCTGAGGCAGCTAGTTAACAGAAGAATCCCCTTGTGACGTGGTATGAATGAGGAATGTGACTGAGGAGCAGCACATGCCCTTCCTGACCTGCTGTTGAGAGGAGTCCTGTTTGGAATAACTGTCAGTGATTCAGAGAGAAATCCAACTTTCCATATATGAACATCCCTAAGCATTCAGCAAGCAAGAAAATAAATGTTCCTATCCCAGTGTGTGCCTGCAGAATCACCAAGTCATGAGACAGTCACACCTTACATGCTGCATCTGGCAAAATTCTCTTAATTAAAAGACCTCAGGAATTTCCATCTCTTCTGTGCTTCAACCCAGCACTCTCTGGTCCATTGTTCATCTAATCAAGCCATCACATCTGCATAAAATTTGAGCATAAGTGCAGCTGAGGTTCCACCTCAACATGAGGAGGAACTTTTTCACTGTGAGTGTCACAGAGCACTGGAGCAGGCTCCCCAGAGAGGTTGTGGAGTTTCCTTCTCTGGAGACACTCAAGACCCATCTGGATGCATTCCTGTGCTAGATTTTATGGCCCTGCTCTGGCAGGGATGTTGGACTGGATGATATTTGGAGGTCCCTTCCAACACCTAACATCCTCTGATCCTGTGATCTGTGATCCTGTGAATTTAGTCTTTTTGTCTGAGAATTCTTTCCCTAAAGTTCTGCTAGTGGGTTGGCATCATCTTGCCACAAGCTTGGAGAGACCTATTTCTCACACCTGGCTCTCCACGTTTGAAGGTAGATTAAGACTTATTAATTTAAGGTACACAAATGCTAGGCAGACCATAAGGAAAGATGTTGAGTTGCTGGAATGTGTCCAGAGAAGGGCAACAAAGCTGGGGAGAGATCTGGAGCACAACCCTGTGAGGAGAGGCTGAGGGAGCTGGGGTTGCTTAGCCTGGAGAAGAGGAGGCTCAGAGGAGACCTTATTGCCATCTACAACTACCTGAAGGGAGGTTGTAGCCAGGGGGAGGTTGGTCTCTTCTCCCAGGCAACCAGCACCAGAACAAGAGGACTCAGTCTCAGTTGTGCCAGGGGAGGTTTAGGCTGGACGGTGAGGAGAAAGTTCTTCCCAGAAAGAGTAATTGGCCATGGGAATGTGCTGCCCAGGGAGGTGGTGGAGTCACCATCCCTGGAAGTGTTTACAAAGAGCCTGGATGAGACACTTAGTGCCATGGTTTAGTTGATTAGATGGTGTTGGGTGATAGGTTTGACTTACTGATCTCAAAGGTCTTTTTCAACCTGGTTCATTCCATTCCATTCCATTCCATTCCATTCCATTCCATTCCATTCCAAGATCAGCATGGCAAAGGCATGTCACTTTATTCAAGAACATAAATGACATGGTTTTGGTGACCATATCCAACTTCACTGGATTCCAAAGCATAAATGGTCAGGAATCACTTCATTACTGGACTTGTAGAGGCAACTTTCATCAATAAGCTAGTATGGGGCTCCTCTACATGTTCCTAAGTTTTAACTCCACCCTGAAGTTTGCAACTGATTCATGTGGAGTATTGGTTTTGGTCTAGTAGAGTAACACAGTAGTGGCAGTGCTCAAAATTTAACTTGTGCTTTCATTACAAAGTCCTTAATTGCTTTGTAGAAATCACAGAATCACCAAGGTTGGAAGAGACATCAAAGATCATTGAGTCCAACCTGTCACCACAGACCTCACTGGAAATATAACCCTCAGACACAGAGTAATGAGATGCCTCCTTGTACTTTGTGTGCTGCCTTGCTTGTGGCATTAGGATCGGATTTGCAGCATCATGCTGGATTTCTGATGTGGTACTGGACAAAGAAAGGGAACAGCCCGAGCAAAAACCAATGGCATTGAACTGAGGTTCATTTTCCCCCACAAAAATGACTCTTGGTCTCCTCAGATGTGATTGGTCTTATCTTCAAAGACCATTTCCTCCTTGTGGAAAATGTCTCAAGAGATTTCATTTCTGGGCTGCTGATACTGAAGCAATCAAATTTTCAGGTAATGTTAGTGAGCTTTAAAATCAGTCTGATAGCTGGATGCTAGCACGAAGAAATGATCTCCCAATATTGCTTGTTAACATTTAGAAATCCTGTGGGGTCTTTAAGGTCCAATTATCTGTGTTGAGTGGGGATAAAATTAAATAGAGGACGGGAAAATGTAATTATTTCAAAATTCAGGTAAGAAAGTGTGAAGAAATGAAGACTGGATGGGTTCTCCAGCTCATGCTGCTCAGTTCCAGTGGAGAGAAAAACTGTCAAGAGAAAAACCAAGCATGTAAAAACACCTGGTTATTTGAGATGGGTAAGTTATTCAGGATGGACAATGAGAGAGAGTGACAAATGAAGGAGAGAGTCTATTAACCATCCAGGAAATTCAATCTGAGAAACAAACAGGCTGACATTGTAGTTTCTGCTCCTTACCTGTTTCTTGCTGTTCAGCATCAGAACCCTTACCCACTTGCATAAGACACCTGATTTCAGATGTTTTCCTGAGTCATGCTGAGCCTACATGTAGCAAAAGGATGAAGCATCATTGCTTTCCTTTACCATGCCCCATGTTCCAGATGGAGCTATCAGACTCCTCAGTGGTTTGCCAGTGAGCCAAATTTGGCTCCTGGACCCCAGGAGAAAGAAAACAGGAATAGATGTAGGATGATTACAGATAGGCACTGTGTTAGGGTCAAAACCAGACTGAAAAATCCCTCTCCCGTTTGCTGATAATTGGGAAGGGGAAATTTAAGAGCCTTGCTTATCACTAAGAACCTTGAAGCAGCTGGGCATTTAAACATTACACAAGGAAGGTAAATACTCAATTTCTAATTAACTCTTTATCCTTATGTGAAAAAAAAACCCCTCACAATGTTTCTGATTAGAAAGTGAGAATTTCAGTAAGTGGAAGTTGCTCATGGCTAATCTGAAATTAAGTGCAAGGTTCAATGAAGTTTCGTTGGTGTGGCAATTCAAAGCACTCCTCTCACTTCTGCCAGTCTTATACCTGAAGATTTGCAGAAAGAATTGACAGGTGTAGTTAGTTTCCCAGGCTAAAGCTGCATTATCAGGGTTATGAAGAGCCACCTTTCCATTAGCATATCAACATGTTTCCTGATCCTAATATAAGCTGGTCCTTGCACGAGTACCCTGTCTTAGCACTGATAAATCAGTCAGAGAATACAAGGTTGTTGATTTGTTTCATGGGTTTCGTAGTGCATGCAAAGAGGTGAAATACTTGTTTTGAAAAAAAGATGAACATGAGCCAGCAGTGTGCCCAGGTGGCCAAGAAGGCCAATGGCATCCTGGAGTGTATCAGAAATAGTGTGGCCAGCAGGAGCAGGCAAGTCATTGTGCCCTGTACTCAGCACTGGTTAGACCACACCTTGAGTCCTGTGTCCAGTTCTGGGCCCCTCAATTTAAGAAGGATATTGAGACACTTGAAGGTGTCCAGAGAAGGGCAACGCGGCTGGGGAGGGGTCTGGAGCACAGCCCTGTGAGGAGAGGCTGAGGGAGCTGGGGTTGCTTAGCCTGGAGAAGAGGAGGCTCAGGGGAGACCTTCTTGCTCTCTACAACTCCCTGAAGGGAGGTTGTAACCAGGTGGGGGTTGGTCTCTTCTCCCAGACAACCAGCACCAGAAGAAGAGGACACAGTCTCAAGCTGTGCCAGGGGAAGTTTAGGCTGGAGGTGAGGAGAAAGTTCTTCCCAGAAAGTGAGATTGGCCATTGGGATGTGCTGCCCAGGGAGGTGGTGGAGTCACCATCCCTGGAGTTGTTCAAGAGGGGATTGGATGTGGCACTTGAAGCTGTGGTTTAGTAGTCCTGAGGTGTTGGGTGATAGGTTGAACTTGATGATCTCTGAGGTCTTTTCCAACCTTATTGATTCAGTGATTCTGTGATTCTTTAATAAAGGTGCCAACAGATGGTATTTGATTGGTCACAGAGCCTGCTGGCCCAAAGTTAATCTGCCATTTTAACAGCACTGAACCAGTGAGTTTTACTGGATCGATGCTTTTATTATGTGGCCATGTTATGTTTGATCTGATTCTGGGAGCCCTGGAGACGTGCTAGTACACTAGAAAATAGATATTCATATTGGCCTGAAAACATAGGCTAGATGTTACAGACAACACCAAGGAGTAAGAAAAAAAAAGATACTGCTCTGTAGTTCAAAGTAAGTGAGGAAAAGCACTGATGCAATTAAAGCAACAAAAGTATAGAAACAGCAGCAAAAGAAAAAAGGCAGCTTTCCCCTCTTATAGACTGAAGGTAGTATGAAAGGAATTGCTGAGCTATCAATACACAGTGCATGATATGGGGTATTGCTGCAGGCAACACTAAACTAACTGATACCTATCAGACTCCACGACAGGACAGCATCTAAGAGGGCTGCTGAAGCACTGTTTTCCATAGCCTTATTACGCTCCACTGAACACCTCACCTCTGCTTTGGGCTCTCTGCTGAAGGGCAGCCTGAATTCTGGTTTTTGGGGACCATGGCTGGGCAGAGTGGAAGTTTTGGTAATGTGTCTGAATGCTTTTGCTGTCAGCTTGCAGAAGATCAGTAGTATACATTTTTTACTACAGTGTGGCTGATGTGTGAACTTGATCTTGATAGCAAGCTAGGGGCCCGGGTTGGTAACGAGGTGGATAATAGTGTGCTGGTTGAGGAAATCCCTATCTCGCCTCGTAGCTCATTGTGGCTGAGTGCACAGAAAGGTTTGTTGGCACCCTACAAGGAAACTATTCCTAGTTTTGCTGACTTAATGTTCTGGCCTGCCAAGGGGTCAGGCAAGCACTCTAACTCATGCAAAAGTAGTGGTGAAAACAATTAGGGGAGAGACAAAGGCAGTCTTTGCTCTGTTGGAGGTCTCTTGGGCTGGCTCACCCATTTTTCAAAGCTGCATCCTTTGCCCTTGTGGCAGGTACCCCACAGCTCTGTCTCAGTCAGCTGCAGAGTCTTGCTCTTGCAGTTAAAAACCTATAATCTTCCTCCTCAGAGGAGTGTCCTCTGTTAAGCTTAACTCTACAGGCTGACTGGGGAGAATCTTCCTCCTGGGCTGCCCACTGTGCTTGGCTTCCCTTCAGAAAGAAATGTGTCTAAGAAGTGCCTCTTCTCACAGACTTCTCACACACTTGTCCTGCTCTATTTATCCATCTCTGCAGAGACATAGAAGAACAATAAAAACTCTTGGTAGCTGCCAGTTGGATTTGTGTGCATGCTTTGCAAAAACAGATAATCAAATAGTGTATTAAAAATAGGAGAGTGGCATTTAGCACAGAGCAATTCCAAGCAGCCCCTGGTGGTAAGGCAAACACAGCTTTGCAGTGTCAAAAAAATGAATCTGGAAAAGGAATGAGAGAATTAATTGAGACAGGTAGATGGAGTCTCCCTCTCTGGAGATATTCAGGACCTGCCTGGATGTGTTCCTGTGTGAGCTGATACAGGTGACCCTGCTCTGGCAGGGGGGTTGGACTTGGTCCCTTCCAGCCCCTAACATTCTGTGATTCTGTGATGCTTGCAAACCATCTGAGACACTCCAAAGCTGAGGCCTCTTCATATAACCTCTTCTGAGCAAAAAGCTTCCATGAAACCTTGCCTCTGCTGCAGATAGAAGGTGGAGAAGTGCATCAGGTAAACACTTCACATATAGTTTTCTCTTATGTTTCAGCATGCATTATTTTTAATAATGCCACTAGAAATTCCTTTGGATGCATTGCAATGATGAAGAGAATGCTGCAGTTGTTCAAAAGCATATCCCAAAGGTTTGCTGAGCTAAATCAGAATTTCATGGGTGGGAAAGGATAGCTGAATTTTTCATATGTACAGAATATCCTTTAAAATTAAAAACCCAAGCAAAACAGAAAAACAAAACCCCTCAAACAATAAAAAACCCCAACCAAACCAATAAAACCCAAACCAAACCACACAACACACCCCCAAAAAAAACCCACCCCAAACACAACAAACAAAAACCCAACAAAACCAAACCCAAAAGTGATTCAATGTGGCTACTTTAGTGGGAAAAATATATATACAGAATAAATCAATCTCACATAGAATCATAGAATCAATAAAGTTGGAAAAGACCTCAGAGATCATCAAGTCCAACCTAGCAGCCAATGCCTCAGGACTAACTAAACCATGGCTTCAAGTGCCACATCCAATCCCCTCTTGAACACTTCCAGGTATGGTGACTCCACCACCTCCCTGGGCAGCACATTCCAATGGCCAATCTCTCTTTCTGGGAAGAACTTTCTCCTCACCTCGAGTCTAAACCTCCCCTGGCACAGCTTGAGACTGTGTCCTCTTGTTCTGGTGCTGGTTGTCTGGGAGAAGAGACCAACCCCCACCTGGCTACAATCTCCTTTCAGGTAGTTGTAGATGGCAATAAGGTCTCCCCTGAGCCTCCTCTTCCCCAGGCTAAGCAACCCCAGCTCCCTCAGCCTCTCCTCACAGGGCTGTGCTCCAAACCCCTCCCAGCCTCATTGCCCTTCTCTGGACACATTCAAGTGTCCTCATGTCCTTCTTAAATTGAGGGGCCCAGAACTTCTTTCTTTTCATACTGTCCTAACCTGCAGTGAGCTTTTCCTCCTTTGGGTTTGGAAGCAGCTTGGCTGGCTAGAATTTCTGGTACCTCAGCGAACCCTTTACACATCATGACTTCTTTATTGCCAATGTATTCTTAATGTCTACAGCTTTTGCTTTGCTTGGAACCCTCTTATCTTGGTAACTCCAGTAGAAGGAGAAAATCAGATAAAACCGTGATGCAAGATACAGACATTTTCCATGAGGCACGGTGGGAAAAGAAGAGCTGTGGAAAGCAAATTTCCTTAATGTCCCAGATTTCACCTCTGCATCTGGTTAGTTTTGCAAGATTTTCAAGTGTGGCCTCTCTTGCTGCAACAGGCAAGAAAGAGTTGACCTGCAAGTCCAATATGCCCATGGGAGAATGCCACACATCTTCCTTTTGCTTCCCCTGCTCAGCAGAGAAGGGAAGATCATGTGGTTCTTCAGTGCCAGATGACTGCAGGGAGAAAATGCAGATAATAAAGTAGGCAATTATAATAGCTCCACTCACATTTCTATTAATTTAAACCTCTCTACAGCATATGAAAGATAAGGGAAAAGACATATATTGTTTAGAATTAAAACCAAAATAAGATCTTATTAACCTTCCTCAACTGTCTGACAATGCTCAAAGGCCCAGCTCCACAAAAGATTCAAACATCAGATGGAGTCCCTGCTCGTCCCCTCCCTTCCAAATTATGACTGTAATGAAGAATCAAGTTGTACTGAATTTGACTTTCTCAGTAGAGCTTCACTAATTAATCCACAGCTAAAGAAATACATAACTGAGACCTTGACATTCAGTTTCAATGCAAATAGCAGATAGGGAGCTCAGTTTTTCACACTGCAAACTCTCTGAACAAAGGACAAAATGTCTTGCTAAGACACTGAGCATTACTTCCAAAGTAAGGCAGAATGAGTCTGGTAATAGTAGACAGTTTTGCATGACACCCAAATGTCCGTTTCCCCATTTTTCTCCTTTATTTTGCCATTAGGCTGCAGCACATTTAAAACAACAAAAAAAGATGGGTTTATTCCTACGAGTCAGAGTCAAAACTCCTTGTAGCTGAAAATTGCTTCTAAAAACTTTTCAAATTCAGGAAAAAATAACTTAACAAAGCCTGTTCAATGTAAACACACCATCTCTGTGGCCAGCAGGTCGAGGGAGGTGATTCTCCCCCCTCCACTCAGCTCTGGGGAGACCCACTGGAGTACAGTGTCCAGTTCTGGAGCCCTATTACAAGAGGGACATGGACATGCTGAAAGGTGTCCAGAGAAGGGCCATGAGGATGAGCAGAGGGCTGGAGCACCTCTCCTATGAGGACAGACTGAAGGAGATGGGGCTGTTCAGTCTGGAGAAGAGAAGGCTCCGAGGTGACCTAATTGTGGCCTTCCAGTATCTGAAGGGGGCTACAAGAAGGCTGGGGAGGGACTGCTCAGGATCTCAGGTAGTGATAGGACTAGGGGGAATGAAATGAAGCTGGAGGTGGGGAGATTCAGGCTGCATGTGAGGAGGAAGTTCTTCCCCATGAGAGTGGTGAAGCCCTGGAATGGGTTGTCCAGGGAGGTGGCTGGGACACCGTCCCTGGAGGTGTTTAAGACCAGGCTGGCTGAGGCTCTGGCCAGCCTGATCTAGTGTGGGGTGTCCCTGCCCATGGCAGGGGGAATTGGAACTGTATGATCCTTGTGGTCCCTTCCAACCCTGACTGATACTAAGGTACTATGATACAAGTTTCTAAATATTAAGTTACTTGAGGATGGAAGATTAGTCCAAGGTAATACCCCAACAGAACTGCTCTGTTTGCAGACCCATAGGTTATCTGCTCTAGTCCATGGTGGGAGCAGGATGCTGGACAACATGACTCTCTGTTTTGACCCTTCCTAGGGTAAAAGCAGATTCAATATTGCTCCACTGCAGCCAGTGTTATGTTTAGCACAGACGTTACCAGGCAGTTCCTGGTCTTCACTGCAGATTGTGTAGATAGTGCTCCACTTACCTCCTAGATATTTGGCAGCAAGCACCCTGGGGTAACTGGAAAAGAGAATGGAAAACCTTTTGGGATTTATTTTATACATTCGAAGGCAGGCTCATTTCAGATTTTCAGAAGAAAAAAACAAAGAGCTGGGTAGAAAAAAAGAATATTGAATTTTGTGGCCAACATAACATATTTATTAAAGGTTATTCACATGGATACTGTAAACATTACCTGTGCACCATTTGTCCTGAGAGAGCTCATGTACCTAGAAATACATGTAAGAAATGAATGGCCAAGTATGTTCCTGTAATTCTTTTCTTCCCCTCAAGTCAGAGAACATACATGTAGAAGACAGCAAAAATAAACAGTTTAAAAAGCAAGTGATGCATTGGTTGTGCTGAATAGAATAGAGTAGAGTAGAGTAGAGTAGAGTAGAGTAGAGTAGAGTAGAATAGAATAGAATAGAATAGAATAGAATAGAATAGAATAGAATAGAATAGAATAGAATAGAATAGAATAGAATTGAATTGAATTAACCAGGTTGGAAAAGACCTTTGAGATCATCAAGTCCAACCTATCACCCAACACCATCTAATCAACTAAACCATGGCACCAAGCACCCCATCCAGTCTCTTCCTAAACACCTCCAGTGATGGTGACTCCACCACCTCCCTGGGCAGCACATTCCAATGGCCAATCTCTCTTTCTGGGAAGAACTTCTTCCTAACATCCAGCCTAAACCTCCCCTAGCATAGCTTGAGACTGTGTCCTCTAGGTACTAAGGCGTTAACTAGAGTGAATTAAATGGGTTAATTTAGGAAGCAATGAATCTAGTATTCTGACATAAGTGTAAGAGATTCTTATGACTAGAATGTTTAAATTAACCTGAAATTATTCCTTGTCACATGGGATGAATATGACTTAAGCAATTTGATCATTACAATCTTTTTGTCAAGGTATGGTTCAATAAAAACCCCAAACAAACAAAAATACAGAAAAACAAACCCTAAAGCAAAAGACATTTAGTACATGGGAAGTCTAGAGGGGAAAGGCTCATTTCAGAACATGGAAAGAATTGATTGAGTTCTGAAAGCAATGGTTTGGCAGATCTCCTGGGAGGTGGGAGAAGAAAAGACTGCAGAGCGAGTCCCCCAAGGGAGCTTTATTCCATTCTTTGCATCTTTAGAAAAAACACAGAGAAATACCACAAGCCCTCATCCTTATGGCAGGATCTTTTAGTCACCCACTCTCTTGTCTCTAGATGCATCAGGCACAATTTGCCTGTCTCCTTACAGGAAAAATCTCTCTATATTCTAAATGCACAAGTGTTATTTTGTGTGTATGTATGCTGACCAGCTAGGGAAAACAAGCTGGTATAAAGTGCTGTTTCCTACTAAAAGCAAATTCTTTCAGGAGCTGACAAAGCTGGCAATTTGGAGAGATTTGGACTGGCAACACTAGTATGGAATTAGTAAGCTTTTAGAACAAATTCAGTGCAAAACATTAAAAAGGTTTTGCTAGATGAAGCCTTGTGGATGTTACAGTATCACAGTATCACAGCATCACAGTATCACAGTATCACCAAGGTTGGAAGAGACCCCAAGGATCATCAAGTCCAACCTGTCCCAACAGACCCCACAACTAGACCATGGCACCAAGTGCCACGTCCAATCTCCCCTTGAACACCTCCAGGGACGGCGACTCCACCACCTCCCTGGGCAGCACATTCCAATGACGAACGACTCGCTCAGTGAAGAACTTTTTCCTCACCTCGAGTCTAAACCTCCCCTGGCACAGCTTGAGACTGTGTCCCCTTGTCCTGGTGCTGCTTGCCTGGGAGAAGAGACCAACTCCTTCCTGTCTACAACCACCTTTCAGGTAGTTGTAGAGGGCAATGAGGTCACCCCTGATCCTTCTCTTCTCCAGGCTAAACAAACCCAGCTCCCTCAGCCTCTCCTCATAGGGCTTGTGCTCAAGGCCTCTCCCCAGCCTTGTTGCCCTTCTCTGGACACGTTCAAGTCTCTCAATGTCCTTCTTAAACTGAGGGGCCCAGAACTGGACACAGGACTCAAGGTGTGGCCTAACCAATGTTAGCAGATTTTAATGTGGTCTAGCACTAAGCATCATAGAATCATAGAGTAAATAAGGTTGGAAAAGACCTCAGAGATCATCAAGTCCAACCTATCACCCAGCACCTCAGGACTAACTAAACCATGGCTTCAAGTGACATGTCCAGTCCTCTCTTGAGCACCTCCAGGGATGGTGACTCCACCACCTCCCTGGGCAGCACATCCCAATGGCCAGTCTCTCTGGGAAGAACTTTCTCCTCACATCCAGCCTAAATCTCCCTTGGCACAACTTGAGACTGTGTCCTCTTGTTCTGGTACTGGTTGCCTGGGAGAAGACACCAGTCCCCACTTGGCAACAACCTCCCTTCAGGTAGTTGTAGACAGCAGTAAGGAGGCTCCCCTGAGCCTCCTCTTCTCCAGGCTAAGCAATCCCAGCTCCCTCAGCCTCTGCTTGTAGGGTTGTGCTCCAGACCTCTCCCCTGCCTCATTGCCCTTCTCTGGACATGTTCAAGTGTCTCAGTGTCCTTAAACTGAGGGGCCCAGAACTGGACACAGGACTCAAGGTGTGGCCTAACGAGTGCTGAGTACAGGTTTATTTCAAAGTTGGTCTTCCACTCACAGAAAACAAAATCACATTTATCATTATGTTAGGTAAAATGCTTTTAAACATGTGGAAACTGGAGGACAGTGTTGTTCATCATGATAACAGGTGCCTGCCAGCATGATCAAAGGTGGCCTCATTTCTTCCAACCTGGTCTGGTAGGGTCTATTCTATTCTATTCTATTCTATTCTATTCTATTCTATTCTATTCTATTCTATTCTATTCTATTCTATTCCATTCCATTCCATTCCATTCCATTCCATTCCATTCCATTCCATTCCATTCTACTGAGGAGTGGTGAGGATGGCATGAGGGAAGTAATGAAATTGGGTCATACTGTGAAAATTACTGACAATGTGCATGTAGTGAATCTTAATTGCCTCTTACACCAAATTTGACTGAATGACAGTGATGAGGCAGTTGGACTTCAACTGCTTTTGCAGGAATATTTTCTGGAGGAGTCTATTTTTTGGGGTATTTTATTGCTATGTTGCACGTCATGCTTAAAAGCAATTACTGCCTCAATGCTGTGATTTGGTATCAGATTCCCCCATGGAAAAGATATGAAGCTCAGAAATCCCTAAAAACATTTGGCTGTAACTTTTCTGCATGGAGTGATGTCTCAAGTTTTCTAGGTCTGATATTTTGAGCTCTCCAGAACTGGAAGTGTCAGTTCTGCTCTACTTTTGGGAACGCTTTCATTTTACGGGGCAAACCTCCTGTTTCATCTTTCAGTGCTTGATAAGCATTGGACTCCAGCCTTACTATTTGGGCAGCTGGTATTTTGCAGGGCCACTTACTTCCATGGGTGTCATTTTCTGATTTTTATATGTCTCCTATGCCTTGCATGTTAGAGCACTAACAGACAGAATCCAGTGACTCCAAGTATGTCAGATCTGCAACTGTATTTAGCACACAGACATCTCAGTATGGGTTATCATGGAAGTAAAGGGGCATATCATTCCTTCTTTTTGCTAAACATCTCCCCATACCCCATGCATGCTCCTGCTCCTGCTCCTACTCCTGCTCCTGCCCCTGCTCCTGGGAGATATGTAGTAATAGTGGTGAGGTGCTAGCACACCTCTCTTGTTCTCAATGTGGCTCTTTCTTCCTTCTTGTGATCAGTATTGATTATGCACACTTAAAATTCTTACCAGAAACAGCCAATGACAGGGGGAAAACCTCAAGGCTCCCTCATTTTAAAGGCTAAAGTGGTGATAAAGTCTGTTTAGTCTGACCTTTTGCCTACTGTAGGCCATGACCCCTGGATTTGCATATTGTATGTGATGGCTTTGGGGTTAAACTCTCTTAGTCCTTTCACTCTGACATGTCAAATCAGTTTTCACTGTTTAACTTCACTGGAATTGGGCAAAAAGGTGATTTGTACTAATAAAAACCTGACAGAAGCAATACTTGCTGATTCATTAAATGTGCTCAGTAGTGTAAAATAAGCTGCAAGTCAATTGCAGTGAACATCTACTAAGTTTTGGTAGCTCAAATGCAAGGTTTGGCTAAAGTTTATATTAGCTAAATTATTAATAGACTTGCTTATACAGACAGGACAAAGAAAAGGTAGTAACAAACCAATCCAATCTGTGGTCATGCCATGGATTTAAACCACCCCTGCATGCATTTGATTCCAGTGCAGCAAATGTGCTGGGATGGGATGGGATGGGATGGGATGGGATGGGATGGGATGGGATAGGATAGGATAGGATAGGATAGGATAGGATAGGATAGGATAGGATAGGATAGGATAGGATGGAATAGAATAGAATAGAATAGAATAGAAGAATAGAATAGAATAGAATAGAATAGAATAGAATAGAATAGAATAGAATAGAATAGAATAGAATAGAATAGAATAGAATAGAATAGAATAGAATAGAATTAACCAGGTTGGAAAATAGCTTTGAGATCATCGAGTCCAACCCCTCACCCAAGACCATCTAATCAAATAAACCATGGCACCAAGGGCCTCATCCAGTCTCTTCCTAAACACCTCCAGGGACGGTGACTCCACCACCTCCCTGGGCAGCACATTCCAATAGCCAATCTCTCTTTCTGTGGAATGTGCTGCCCAGGGAGGTGGTGGAGTCACCATCCCTGGAGGTGTTCAAGAGGGGATTGGATGTGGCACTTGAAGCCATGGTTTAGTTAGTCATGAGGTGTTGGGTGATAGGTTGGACTTGATCTCTGAGGTCTTTTCCAACCTTACTGATTCTATGATTCTTGTGGATGTTTAGGTCACTCCTATGAACATCTACAATGTAGAAAGCAAAACTTTGGTGAGATGTGGCTGATGCTGGATGCTTTATCTTTACTCTCCAAGTGTTTCTCAGTCAACAGTTGATAAATTCCATCTTTATTTTTTCTTTTATGTATGGTGTAAAGGCACAGGTATTGACTCACTGCTGAAAAAGAATAAATGTGGGATGCTTGCTGCTCTGCTTCCTACCAAGAGTGAAACAGTGCATATCACATGCAGAGCTTTATATAGCAGATGGGATAAATGAGAAAATACAAATGAATGAAGTGATACCAAAGAGAATTTATATGCCTTAACTTTATTTGCCCCGACCTGAGCTGCTAAGTGTGAGCTTCCTTCAGAGGAAATGTCAGCATCTCAAGAGTGCAGTTATTTCCCGCTACAATAGATGACCAAGATAGTTCAATTTAACCACTTTCAGAAAGTGACAATTTCACTCCATTACTACAAGGCAAAGCTGAAGTGGCCAGCCCAGACACACACATCTGAAGCAGGGTGAGATGTAAGAAAGGTGATTTTAACCTTGCGTTTAACCATGCATTGCCTCACCAGAGTGACCCTGACCGCTCCCTGAACCCAGCAAAGATGCCCTTTGCTGCCCACCAGTGTGACACTCTTCTGTAATCAGCTTCACTAAAACATTTCCCTGTTTCTTAAAAGCAGCAGAAACAAAACCAACCCTGAATGAGTTACTGATTGGATTACCAAAGACATCTATCCCAAAACTGAACTCAACTATGCATTTTCTTCAACCTTACTGATAAGTCTATACTGATTCCACAAGACCACCCTTACAAAGAAATGGGCTACATAAATGCTCTAATTTTCAAATGTGTCACATATATATCCTCTAGGTACTGAGAAATCAGAGGATACAGATTCCTGCTGTATCTGCTGTTTCTCAATCTTTCTAGATAAACTTCAAAAATAGAATACTGAGTACAGAATTAACCAGGTTGGAAAAGACCTCAGACATCATCAAGTCCAATCTATCACCCAACACCATCCAATCAGCTAAACCATGGAACTAAGTGCCTCATCCAGTCTCCTCTTGAACACTTCCAGGGATGGTGACTCCACCACCTCCCTGGGCAGCACATTCCAATGGCCAATCTCTCTTTCTGGGAAGAAATTCTTCCTAACATCCAGCCTAAACTTCTCCTGGCACAGCTTGAGACTGTGTCCTCTTGTTCTGTCACAGGTGGTCTGGGAGAAGAGACCAACCCCCACCTGGCTACAACCTCCCTTCAGGTAGTTGTAGAGAGCAGTGAAGTCTCCCCTGAGCCTTCTCTTCTCCAGGCTAAGCAACCCCAGCTCCCTCAGCCTCTCCTCACAGGGTTGTGCTCCAGACCCCTCCCCAGCTTTGTTGCCCTTCTCTGGACACCTTCCAGAAACACAGCATCTTTCCTAATCTGAGGAGCCCAGAACTGGACACAGGGCTCAAGGTGTGGCCTAAGCAGTGCTGAGTACAGGGCACAATGACTTCCCTGTTCCTGCTGGCCACACTATTCCTGATGCAGGCCAGGATTCCACTGGCCTTCTTGGCCACCTGGGCACACTGCTGGCTCTTGTTCAGCCTACTGTCAACCAGCACCCCCAGGTCCCTTTCTGCCTGGCTGCTCTCAGCCACTCTGACCCCAGCCTGTAGCTCTGCATGGGGTTGTTGTGGCCAAAGTGTAGAACCCGGCCCTTAGATGTGTTCAATCTCATGCCCTTGGGCTGTGCCCATCTGTCCAACCTGGCACGGTCCCTGTGCAGAGCCCTTCTACCTTCTAACAGATGAAGACCTGCCTGCAACATGGTGTCACCTGGAAATTCACTGATGATGGCCTCCATCCCCTCATCCAGATCATCACTAAAGTCAATAAATAAAGGCAGTATTAGCTGACAAGCAGCCTTTCCTTCTAGCAGTGAGCAGTTTATTTTCTGCCAAGGGAAAGAAAAGTCCTGTTGCCAGGCATATAAGCAAAGAAATAGACGGCGTGGAGTGTTTCTCCCTTTCTAAAGAAATATTATTGAGGATGTAAAGCAGAATGATTTAAAATAAAATACCCAGTTTTGACTACAGCCTTCCATACATATGTTGGGCTGGGACTGCAATTGCTATGGAAACAACAAACAAAGAGGCTATCTCAGAGTGTGCCAAGCTGAAATTCAGGCCTGGACTGATTTCAAGTTGTTTCCTTGCTGGGGATTACAGCTGATGGTTTTCAGGCTGAATTCTATAAGAAAAGCCAATCTTCTTGCATGTTAGTTTCTTTCCTCAACTTCTCCTCTTTCCCATTTGATAGCAAGACAGGAAGAACAGTTGGCTTTTTACCTTTTTCTTTCTATTTTTTTGGGGGGGAGGACAGGTCTTAAAGGGTAATAATTTTGAATGCCCAACATTTTGGGCTTTCTATTTGTTAAAACCTTTTTCACTTTCAAAAATTACCAGGAGAAGATAGCATTGGAGAAGTAGACATCTAAGTATGTCACTCCAAGTTTCTACAACCAGGACAGAGAAAAGAAAAAACTCCATTGCAATCCATATGGCCTTCCCATCCATCTACCCCATAATGATCTGAATTCCATGCTAAAAAGCACCAGTTTCTTCCTATTTACTGTAAAAGGAATCTGCAGCACTTTTACATTTGTATATGTGAATATATTGTTAAACATAACCATGCTCTTGTGCATTACATCACATACAGCAGGCACATCTACAGGATAATATAGTAGGCTGAACATGAGCCAGTAGTGTGCCCTGGCCTGCATCAGGAATAGTGTGGTCAGCAGGAGCAGGGAAGTCATTCTACCCCTGTGCTCAGCACTGGTTAGGCCACACCTTGAGTCCTGTGTCCAGTTCTGGGCCCCTCAGTTTAGGAAAGATGTTGAGTTGCTGGAATATGTCCAGAGAAGGGCAACAAAGCTGGGGAGGGGTTTGGAGCACAGCCCTGTGAGGAGAGGCTGAGGGAGCTGGGGTTGCTTAGCCTGCAGAAGAGGAGGCTCAGGGGAGACCTTATGGCTCTCTACAACTACCTGAAGGGAGGTTGTAGCCAGGTGGGGGTTGGTCTATTCTCCCAGGCAACGAGCACCAGAACAAGAGGACACAGTCTCAAGCTGCACCAGGGGAGGGTTAGGCTGGAGGTTAGGAAGAATTTCTTCCCAGAAAGAGAGATTGGCCATTGGAATGTGCTGCCCAGGGAGGTGGTGGAGTCCCCATCCCTGGAGTTGCTCAAGAGGAGACTGGATGAGGCACTTGGTGCCACGGTTTATTTGATTAGATGGTGTTGGGTGATAGGTTGGACTTGATGATCTTGAAGGTCTTTTCCAACCTGGTTAATTCTATTCTATTCTATTCTATTCTACTCTATTCTATTCTATTCTACTCTACTCTATTCTCCAATCTGTAATTTCCACATTATTTCCCAACTAACAAAGTGCTCATTTTAAAAAAGAATGGTGAAAGATGAAATAAAACTCCTGGTAGACATGGAAACTGATTTGTATTTTGATAAATCATGAAACCTTTTAGAGGGTTTATTTCTTTTATTGACCAACTTTATGGTGTGTTTAAGGCCTTTTATTAACCAAAATGTGTTTTCAGTTACAGGAAATCCGTGTTTAAAAATGGATTTTTGGCAGAAAGAAAATGTCACAGAAATTTCACATTTTAGTGTGAAATATGGTAGTGGGAGAAAGTATTAAAACTCACAAGCTCTAAACCATGTCATGTTGGCTGCTACTAAGACTGTGTAAATGAAAATGGGTAACTTTTATTGGATAATGTGCAAAAAAGGAGGTGCCTAGTCATCATTCTGCAAACTTGTGTCTTGTACAAAGAACCAAGGAGTAATCAGAGTTTTGGAGATGACCTGCACAGCTAACCAATTGTTTTACCTCTTCCAAAAATGTAGAACCATTAAGTTTTCAGTGTTTGCTTTCTGTTACTGCATAAAATGTGTGAGGGTAGAGGAGAGTGTTTGAATGCAATTAAAATAGGGAAAGGAGAAACAATTGTGTTTGAAAATCACAGAGTCATAGAATAAACAAGGTTGGAAAAGACCTCAGAGATCATCAAGTCCAACCTGTCACCCAGCACCTCTGGACTAACTAAACCATGGCTTCAAGTGACACGTCCAATCCCTTTTTGAACACCTCTAGGGATGGTGACTCCACCACCTCCCTAGGCAGTACATTCCAATGGCCAGTCTCTCTTTCTGGGATGAACCTTCTCCTCACTTCCAGCCTAAACTTCCCCTGGCACAGCTTGAGGCTGACCCCTCTTGTTCTGTTGGTGGTTGCCTGGGAGAAGAGACCAACCCCCTCCTGGCTACAACCTCCCTTCAGGTAGCTGTAGAGAGCAAGAAGGTGTCCTCTGAGCTTCCTCTTCTCCAGGCTAAGCAACCCCAGCTCCCTCAGCCTCTCCTCACAGGGCTGTGTTCCAGCCCTCTTGCCAGCCCTTCTCTGGACACATTCAAGAATTTCAATGTCCTTCTTAAACTGAGGAGCCCAGACCTGGAGACAGGACTCAAGGTGTGGCCTAAGCAGTGCTGAGTACAGGGCAGAATGGCTTCCCTGCTCCTGCTGGCCACACTATTCCTGATGCAGGCCAGGATTCACATTCTCAATCCTACTTCAACAGCCATTAATTTTGTGGTTGGATAATAATTACAGCTTTCTTCAGTGTTGTTTTCTTCTTCCACTTTTCCTAAAGTGGGGAAAAAAACACACTGTGCATCAAAAAAAAAACCCAACTCAAAATCCAGTATTTTCATTATGTTTTGGGGTTGCCACATGATTTAATCTTTTTGTTTTGTTTTAATTTATTAAAGTTAGCCTGAAATGTAATTTTAAAATGAAAAGTCCATAGATATTATTAAAATTACTCAAAGTATGTCTTCATCCATCTTAATTCCCTCTTATGCTTTTAGCTAAATTCAAGCCTTGTTTGCTTCTGATTGGGAGTCATCTAAACCTGTATCTGTTAATGGCTTAGTTTCTCTTCAACATCTGTTCAAAGGGCTGAAGACAGACAACCTGGCTGCAGTACAAATATGCACACACAGAGGAAAATTCATATATGCAAAATACTTTATAAAGTGCTAAATTTCCAATTGAACCAGATTTATTGTGATGGTTTTTTCTCTCCTTCCCAATATTTACTTTTGAAATACAAAGGGTTTATATGGCCTCATGAAAAGGAAAATGTGAAACCAATTCAAAACCGAATTATATATGAAGTCACCATCCCTGGAGGTGTTCAAGAAGGGACTGGACATGGCACTTGAAGCCATGGTTTAATTAGTCCTGAGGTGTTGGGTGACAGGTTGGACTTGATGATCCTTGAAGTCTTTTCTAACCTTATTGATTCTATGATTCTATGATTCTGTATCTGACAGATACAATTTGTTTTGGGATTAACGAGCAACTATCTCCATGGCGGTGTTGCCAGTGATATAGGGACTTAGTTCAGGTCTCTATATGTGAATGTTTAGGCTATTACAAATGGAGAGGGCTAGAAGATGCATGACAAGACAGACTGGCACCTTATGGAGAGGTCTAGAATCATAGAATTACAGTATCACCAAGGTTGGAAGAGACCTCAAAGATCATCAAGTCCAACCTGTCACCCAACACCTCATGAGTAAACCATGGCACCAAGTGCCATGCCCAATCCCCTCTTGAACACCTCCAGGGATGGTGACTCCACCACCTCCCTGGGCAGCACATTTCAATGGCTAACAACTCTCTCAGTGAAGAACTTTCTCCTCACCTTGAGCCTAAACTTCCCCTGGTGCAGCTTGAGGCATGACAAGACAGACTGGCACCTTCTGGACAAGGCAGCTAGCAAGAAAGCTGATTGAATAGTTTTAGACATCTCAAAGAGCTCTAGATGCCATTTTTATCAGTGACAGGACTGTAAGAATCTATCTGTAGGATTCATCTCTCCAGGTCCCTCCAGACATGTTGACTAGGAGAGTGATTCAGCCACTGAAGTGTAGGCACCTAGTGACTGTTAAGTTTTGAGGATAGCCCAATTGTGTCCAACCTGAAGCCAAAAAAATTCAGCTCTCACTTGTATCCCATCTTGTTTCACCAGCCCAGTGCAGTCTCAAATGTCCTGCTGCATCCCAGATGTTGGGTAACTGTATTGAAATGAGTGTCTCTTGCCCTCCATCTCCACAGCAGAAGTGGAAGAAGTTTAGACACCCAGCTCCTGTGTCAATATGTCTCTGGTGTTATCTAAACCAGGGCATCTGATCTGAGACAGAATCTTACTGAATGAGCTTATGGTAATTTTTACCTAATAAGTCACAAAGCCAAATTGTGCTTATATATAATGAAAAATATACTCATTATCCAAAAGGTATTTAAAGGCATTCTGTGCTACCACTGTAGGCTGTATGATGTATTTACCTCTACATTGAACAGGATTTTAGCTGCATGGAAGAGTGGCTCACAACAGAGCTTGAAAACCTTTAAGGAAACGATGCAGGCTGAGTGTATTTACCTCTGTGACTTTGAAGCACCACTGTGAGCAATAAGTATCACCTCTGCTGAACTCACGCTCTGCTTGGCTGTGTCCTCAATGCTTTTAGCTTCTGCTCTGCCAGAGGATTCCCTTGGGTGAGATGAATCTGCACACAGTTAGTGTTGTGTGTAAGGCATAGCACATTTAAACCTGTGCTGTGTCTTCAGAGACCTACAAACCAGGATTAATGTGTTGGGAAGTTGGGCTGTTAGTCTTATTTTGACAATGTTCTTATTGTTTTATCCTGCTAATCTGATTTTCAAAGATTTATACACTACTTTTTCATACATTAATCCCTGAAACTATGCTTGGAAGGCCCATGCTATAAATACCACATGGCTGACTCAGATGCCAATGGCAGGAAAAAATTACAGGAAATGGACAAACTTCAGAATAATAATTTCATTATATCACCCTTATAAATCTTCCCAGATGTTCTGACACTTTAATTACAAAATGACACTTTCAGTCTTAAGTATTGTGGCCTGTGTAATAAATCCTTTCACTTAGAATCAATAAGGTTGGAAAAGACCTCAGAGATCATCAAGTCCAACCTATCACCCAACACCTCATGACTAGCTAAACCAGGGCTTCAAGTGCCAAGTCCAATCCTTTTTTGAACACCTCCAGTGATGGTGACTCCACCACCTCCCTGGGCAGCACATTCCAATGGCCAATCTCTCTTTCTGGGAAGGACTTTCTCCTCACTCCCAGCCTAAACTTCCCCTGGCACAACTTGAGACTGTGTCCTCTTGTTCTGGTGCTGGTTGCCTGAGAGAAGAGACCAACCCCCACCTGGCTACAACCTCCCTTCAGGTAATTGCAGACAGCAATAAGGTCTCCTCTGAGCCTCCTCTTCTCCAGACTAAACAACCCCAGCTCCCTCAGCCTCTCCTCATAAGGCTTGTGCTCCAGACCTCTCCCCAGTCTTGCTGCCTCTTAATATGTGGTATGACTCCTGCTACTCTAGAGGAGTCATTTTACAATCCCTCTCCTTTTCAACAGCAGAAAGTCAACAAGATATTAAATACTATAGCTATAAAACTCGATGAGAAATTGGTACAGTCATGGATTTTTTACAGCACTCACACATGCAAAACATGTAGTGTCTACCACATCCTCCCCCTTCCCAGTATTCTATTGCAGCTTCTCAGTGGAATACAGGTATGGGCTGACCAGCTTGGGGATAAGAAAAAGGTGAAGAGCTCTGTAGCTATTGTATCCAAAAAGGAATAGTTTCTGGAAGCTACTTGTAGAGGACAGAAGCTGCAGAATAACCCTGATGAGTAACCTATAGACAAGGAACCAGGAAGGCTCCAGAATAACCCTGGTGAGTAACTTGTAATCAGGGGACTAGGAAAAAGATCTGAGTCAGGAATAAAGAATGTGTGACTTATTTTCAGTCTAACAGTCTTAACATAATTAGAGTAAGGCAGATTGAAAACTGCAAGAAAAGCAGGAGGGGTAGGACAGTTTGCTGTAAACAGTGAATTTACAATTTCAGAATGAAAATGCACAAATATCAGTAATTATAAGAATAGCTGCAGTGCAGAACTTCTGGCTCCTGCTCTTCCCTTAGAAACACACAGAAATCCACAGTAATGAAGGTTACAGAGACAGACATTTTATCTGTGATTATTACATGCCTCTCTATCTCTTCAAATTTACCTACAAAGTTCTAATTATTCATCCTTCATCCTCTACAATGTAAAAAGCTATTATTGTCCAAGTGAAAATGGCATCTTTCATCTTCACTTTGTGGTGTTATTCATCACAGACCTAGGATTGAATCAGCAGGATTGATGGCAAACATATTGCAGAGTCTTCCTAAAGAGTGGTCCACAAGTCAAGTCAAGCTGATTTCCATGGACAGAGCCATCCAAACACGTGTGTTAGCAGAGATGTTCTGCTTTCATATGACTTTATAATTTCTTTGGCTCCTTCCTGATACATTCTCTTTGCTGATTTCAGCTTTGTTACCATCAACAAGCTTTACAGGCATTTGACTAAGTCAAAAATATGAATGTGGCAATTAACATTGATTTGTGCTCCTTCTCCTTTACGAAGATGAAATCATATTGCAGATGTCTCAGGACATGGAGTTTTTAAATGATCATTTAAACCTCACTAGTTTGTAAGCTCTGAAACATTCTTAGGCTGAGATGGAGCTATTTATTTTTCTCTCAAAACAAGAAGCATCCCTCTTCACACAGGATCATTTCTTTCAGCTATTAATTCTGTTGCCATACCTCTGTTATAGTGTTAATACTGTGTGAGACAAAGTGGCGTCCAGAATTAATCAGCGACTCAAACCTAGACAGTCATCATCGTTTGCATCAGGAATAGTGTGCCCAGCAGGACCAGGGAAGTATTCATTCCCCTGTATTTGACACCAGTAAATCTGCAACTGAAAAACTGTGCTCAGTTTTGGGCCTTTCAGTACAAGAAGGATTTTGGTGTGCAGAGGAGAAGGGTCTAGAGGAGCAGCTGAGGGAACTGGGATTGTTTAGCTTGGAGAAAAGGAGGTTGAGGGGAGACCTTATTGCATTCTACAACTACATGAAAGGAGGTTGTAGCAAGGTGGGGGTTGGTATTTTCTCCTAAGTGACATGATATGATGAGAGGAAATGTCCTCAAGGAGCACCAAGGAAGATTTAGATTGGATATTAGGAAAAAATTTCTTCACCAAAGTGGTTGTCAGTCATTGGAACAGGCTGCCCAAGGAAGCCATTGAGTCATCCTTCCTGGGGGCATGTCATACTTGGGAACAGGGTTTAGTGCTGGCCATGGAAATGATAGATTAATTGTTGAACTTGATGATCTTAAGGGTCTTTCCCAATCTGATCTATTCTATGATTCTGTGATTTTAATTTCTGGATGTTTGATTTTCCCTTTAATTTATGGCATTTGAAAAGAAAAAGAATATTATGGCCTATGTTCACCAGCTTTACTATTTTTTTTATTCTCTACTTGTTTTCCTTCCTGAAACGTTCATCTTTTCTACTGAAGAACTCACAAGGTTCTGCACACAAAGGATCCCATTCTGAAATCAGCTGCATATGGGCAGACCATAGGAATGGAATGGAATGGAATGGAATACATAGAATACATAGAATACATAGAATAAACCAGGTTGGAAGAGACCTTCAAGATCATCGCGTCCAACCCATCAACCAATCCAACACCGCCCAAGCAACTAACCCACAGCACCAAGTACCCTGTCAAGTCTTCTCCTAAAAACCTCCAGTGATGGCGACTCCACCACCTCCCCAGGCAGCCCATTCCAATGTGCAATCACTCTTTCTGTATAGAACTTTTTTCTAACATCCAGCCTGAATCTCCCCTGGCGCAGAATGGAACAGAATGGAACGGAACAGAATAGAATAGAATAGAATAGAATAGAATTAAATTGAATTAACCAGGTTGGAAAAGACCTTTGAGATTATTAAGTCCAACCTATCACCCAGCACCATCTAATCAACTAAACCATGGCACCAAGCACCCCATCCAGTCTCTTCTTAAACACCTCCAGTGATGGTGACTCCACCACCTCCCTGGGCAGCACATTCCAATGGCCAATCTCTCTTGCTGTGAAGAATTTCTTCTTGACATCCAGCCTGAACCTCCCCTGGTGCAGCTTGAGACTGTGTCCTCTCATTCTGTCACAGGCTGTCGGCACACTGAGTCCTATTGAAGTAAACCACTCCTAGCATTTCTTATTTCTGCTGTGGAAACATGCATGTGTCCCTAATCATGGACCCTGTTGGGCCAGGCACTATACAGACAAACATTAAAGCTTCATCTTAGTGCTAGCAGACAAACCCTTCAAGTACATACAGGATGAAACCTGCACACCATAATGGTGGCAAACCAGATTGTTCAATTGCACACACCATTATTACTTTGTCAGATTTCATGAAGCCATCATGTTTCTCTGATTCCATTTAATGTGCAGCCCTCTGGAAGAGGTCATTCTCATTTCCTCTCTGGATACACATCATGAGTGATCTTTCCAGCTGTCTAGGAGTTTGCACAGATGTGTATTAAGATTGGAATGAGATATCATTTTGCACTCTGGTGTAGTATACAGAGGGAACAACTGGGAAATAAGGCACAAAGTGAACATGTGGTGCATTCAAAATCTTTCAGGAGCTTCCTCAAAAAAAAAAAAGTGTGGTTAATAACTGTTTTAATTAGTCTGAAGTAAACACTTCTGTGTGGAAAGGCAGTGTAAAATATCCATTTTAATATCATTTTTTTCATCTAATATTGCCTTGCAGGCATCCACCTAGAAAGATCTTGTGTAAGAACACCAGAACCAAACTAAAAGTTTCTTTTACCAAAAAAAAACCACAACCCCACAACCACCCCCCAAAAAACCCCAAACAAACAAAAAAATAAAACAACCAAATCCAAACAAACCCACCTACAATGTTTTCATGGCAGATATTTGCATGTAACAATGGAAAGAGTAGAGCGGAATGGAATGGAATGGAATGGAATGGAATGGAATAGAATTAACCAGGTTGGAAAAGACCTTTGAGATCATCAAGTCCAACCCATCACCCAACACCATCTAACCAACTAAACCATGGCACCAAGCACCCCATCCAGTCTCTTCCTAAACACCTCCAGTGATGGTGACTCCACCACCTCCCTGGGCAGCACATTCCAATGGCCAATCTCTCTTTTTGGGGGAAGAATTTCTTCCTAACATCCAGCCTAAACCTCCCCTGGCACAGCTTGAGACTGTGTCCTCTTGTCCTGGTGCTGGGTGCCTGGGAGAAGAGACCAACCCCCACCTGGCCACGACCTCCTTTCAGGTAGTTGTAGAGAGCTATAAGGTCTCCTCTGAGCCTCCTCTTCTCCAGGCTAAGCAATCCCAACTCTCTCAGCCTCTCCTCATAGGGCTTGTGTTCCAAACCCCTCCCCAGCTTTGTTGCCCTTCTCAAATGAGTGATGAATGATGCTGATCCAAAGTAAAAAAAAAATGATGAGCTTATCTGCCTTAAGAGTGTTACAGAGGTGGCTTTTCAGAGAGAAGGAAATAAAAAAGGAAAGTACATACATCATTTCTGATCATCAAAGCCTCACAAGATTTCACAACCAAACTCTTTCCAAGTAGGTCACGTTACATTGCAAGCTTCGTGCATGAGAAACCACATTGAGTAAAGATCTGGGAATTGAAGACTAGAAATAAGATGCAGAACCTTAAGAGTTATCATAATGCCCCATTTTGTTATTTGTCTAGGGCTGAGGTGCCTTCTCTGTTACTTTAAATCTTTAAATCTTGTTTGGAAGGCTTTCAGAAAGAGATGCTCTCACTTAATCCGAAGTTATGGGCTTCACTTACAGAATTTCCAGGTGAGAATCTCTGACCTGTACTATGCAAGCAGTCAGGTTCGATGATCATAATGATCTTAAAATCTACCCATTTATTAAGCAATTCTCTGTAATGCTGTGATGCAGAGGCAATTTATATCAAGATCTGAAGAGCACTTCAATGAATTGTTTCATTAAGCCCCAGTTGAATGCTTTTACAGCTCGAAGCTCACCGTTTGTGGGTGCCTCGCAGGTTTTGTTGGGAGACCTTCAGCCCCAAAGAACCTCTTCTGATCGCCTGGTCTGACTTGTGCATTATGCTGGTCATAACAATGTGTTCCTGGGGAAGTCATGTGGTGAGGAGCCCTGACATCATGTCTAGTGCCCGTGGGCGGTTCTCTGGCGACCGCTGGGAGGTGCTTTCCGGCGCTCCGCTCGCTGCTCTTGTTGGCATCATGAGGAATGAGCTCAGCGCTGTGTGGGAGCGCCTTTCAGAATTTTTTTGTACACCTACAGCCTTATGCCAAAAATAAGATGCAATCATTTGTTTCCTAGGTGATAACTGCACTGGGCCTGCGCAGTCCTGGCTGCCTATAAAATGGTGAAGTATGTTATCAGCCTTTCTTGTAGTGCTTTTGAGGCAACGTATCAAACAGCTTTTAGCGCAGAACAAATGGCTTGTTGATTATGTACACATGGGGAAATAAATGCGTTGAGGTTTGCATCTCAGCACTCACTCTGGACAAAAGTAATTTTGTTCTCTTTGTTTGCCTTTTTTGTGGGAAATGAAGGGAAAAGGGAGCAAGAAATCTAAGCTCCAAGGCTTGTGAATACTAGACCTTTTAGATGTTCTTTCTTGATGTTCTGGCTCAATCTATTGCTGTACGAAGGTGAAGAAATTCTAGTTCCAACCTCCTTTCTCATGGACACATCAAAAGCTTGTCAAAGCAGAATATCCTCCAAATGCCTCTCCTATCTCTGGACTATCTGCCAAATACCCATCAAGATACTTGATTTACACTGCTGTCCTCTGCAGAAGACACTGGAAGGTGATATAGGAAGTGTGAATAGACTTTAACTCTTCTGCTCTAGCCTGTCATTATTCTGCTAGGGGTGTTTTAAATTTGTCCTTTTATTTCCAAATTTTCATATTTCTGCAAGTTTTGAAAATATGCAGAGGGTTTCTGAGCTCATTAAATGCTATATTGAATTTACTAACTTGTATCTCACATTTTCCATGAACGCTGTCTACGTAGACTTTGTCATTTTGAAGTGAAGTGTTTTGCTGGAAAATCTGTTAAAACCTTTTTATTGCCAGAGGTTCTTGACTTCTTCTACACCATGTCCACTGAAGGGACAGTAAGTGATGACTCTTGATGTGTAACCTACTCCAATTAAGGTAAAAAAAAAAAGAAGTAAAATTAAGACTATCCAGTTCTTTTGAGCAAGCCTAACCATGGTGGACAAACTGATAGGGTTTGAGTATACAAGCATATTTTTAGTCTCAATTTGGGAAGCTGAAGAAGGGAGGGGAGTTTCTTTGAGGGTCCATTTGAGGGTTTTGCATTTCATGCTTTCTCTGCAAACTGATTTCAACACACTCCCCCAAAACAAAAACAAATTGGAAGACTGCTCAGCTTCTCTCCTGTGAAAATCAGAGGACTGGCATGAAACGGAGGGAAAGGCAAGCTTTAAAATATGTGGAGTTAACTGAGTCTCATCTTGGTTTTCTACTTGAATCAAGATCCTGATTATTTTAACAGGTTCAGGAGAAGGTCACATAGCAAGATGATAATCTGCAGAGCTTTCAGATGCTAGCAAACTCATAAAACTTAATTTAAATGGACATTTGTGATATTAAAACCCTGCAGAACTATATTCTAGAAGACTGCGACAGAGGAAAGTTCTTTGAGGGTATGATTTTTTAAAAGGGAATGCAGGTTGTTCAATTTTATTTCAGTAATGCATCTTGTTATGAATGGAACTGTAGGAAGAAACATAATTAAATCTATATCCCAAAAGCCCAAAGTGAGGTGTGATGAATATTGCCTATCACATCAATTGATTTGGTAGCATGCTTAGGTGCTATGCTGAATTGTAAGGACAAAGCCTTGAATGCTTTGATGGTTGAGATGATTTTTGTGATTTTCCTGGTGCTATTTTAAAGCTCTCTTATCTACACTACCACCAATCTTTGAATAATTTGCTGCTGGCTGCAGGAATTATTTGTAATAGAATAGAATACAATAGAACAGGCTAGGCTAGGCTAGGCTAGGATGGGATGGGATAGGATAGGACAGGATAGGATAGGATAGGATAGGATAGGATAGGATAGGATAGGATAGGATAGGATAGGATGGAATAGGATAGGATAGGATGGGATGGGATGGGATGGAATAGGATAGGATAGGATAGGATAAGATGGGATGGAATGGAATAGGATAGGATAGGATTAATCATGTTTGAAAAGACCTTCAAGATCATCGAGTCCAACCTATCACCCAACACCATCTAATCAACTAAACCATGGCACCAAGTGCCTCATCCAGTCTCCTCTTAAACACCTCCAGTGATGGTGACTCCACCACCTCCCTGGGCAGCACATTCCAATGGCCAATCTCTCTTGCTGGGAAGAATTTCTTCCCAACATCCAGCCTAAACCTCTCCTGGTGCAGCTTGAGACTGTGTCTTCTTGTTCTGGTGCTGGATGCCTGGGAGAAGAGACCAACTCCCACCTGTCTATACCCTCCCTTCAGGTACTTGTAGACAGCAAGAAGGTCTCACCTGAACCTCCTCTTTTTCAGGCTAAGCAACCCCAGCTCCCTCAGCCTCTTACTCCTTCGGTAGGCTTTTCCACTTCTGCTGCATTCAAGAGATGATCCAAATGCTCACAGAATCATAGGATAGAATCACAGAATCAATAAGGTTTAAAAAGACCTCAGAGATCATCAAGTGCCACATCCAATCCCCTCTTGAACCCCTCCAGGGATGGTGACTCCACCACCTCCCTGGGCAGCACATTCCAATGGCCAGTTACTCTTTCTGGGAGGAGCTTTCTCCTCACCTCCAGCCTCCATCAGTTCTTTTTCAGAGACAGAATTCTAAGCAATTATTTTTTTTAATGTATTTCTTTTTCTTATCCAATTTAAGTCTGAAATGATCTCACAGAACTTCTTTGGACTGCAGTGAGACTTTTCACATGGCTTCTTAAGGTCAGAATTCATATTGGGAATCTCAGTGGGGCCACACTGTGATAAGCATTTCTGTCAGTTCAGTGCTGTGGGAGTAGATACATTAGAAATCTGAACAATAGGGTAGGCTTGACAAATGAATATATAGTGTCATAGTGAATATAGAGTATAGTGTTGTTGAGCACACCATGACTCTGAGCTACTTTAGTGTACAGCCAAATGTTTAAACACAGAAAAAGTGGAGAAGTGAGCATTTAAGCTTCATACTCCAGTGGTCCATACCGCAGAAAAAACAAATGGTTATTCCCCTGACTCCCCAGAAAGATCTTTATACCTGAATCTTGACAATTACTTAACCAAACAGGTTTTTAAATCTTATTTTTCCTTTGTGGTGAAAAACATACCACATGTTCATCCCACCTAACAGTTAAGAGTTCATAAAGTAGGTGTCTGGTCCTCAGTTAGTTAGTCTTGTTTCCATAAGTTGGTCAATCTTAAGGTAAATTCACCTGAAGCCTTCTTAGGGTTGACACCGACTGCATCACCCATGTACATTCCTCTACATTTAGTTATGAAGAGAGTACAGATGCCCAGAGCTGGAACAAGAGGACACAGTCTGAAGCTGCACCAGGGGAAGTTTAGGCTGGAGGTGAGGAGAAAGTTCTTCCCAGAAAGAGTAATTGGCCATTGGAATGTGCTGCCCAGGGAGATGATGGAGTCACCATCACTGGAGGTGTTCAAGAGGGGATTGGACATGGCACTTGGTGCCATGGTCTAGTAGTCCTGAGGTGTTGGGTGACATGTTGGACTTGATGGTCTCTGAGGTCTTTCCCAACCTTATTGATTCTATGATTCTATGCAATTAAATTTGGTGTTTAACTACAATTCAAAACAATTCATGTGCTCTTTTCTTTTTTTTTTTTTCACCAACCTCTTCCATTTCACAAACCCCAGAGCTTCCTTGCTGCTTCAAGTCATGCCAACAAACAATCGAGTGCACATGCCTCTTCAACGGACCATGCTAAAACTTCATTTGACAGAAACTGGGAATTTATGAACAATCTCCATCCTCATTGTTATGTGTCAAAAAAGTAGTAATCTTCAAAAGGCAAAAGGAATTTTTTTTATCCAACTGTTTACATAGGAAAGCAAAATTAGCAAATTGTAATTTAAAACTATATACCAAACATGGTACTGATGGTTACTGCTGGCCTCAGTTCTCATTTTCTCTGTCATGGCACACAGGAAAGGAAGAGCCTGGAATTATTTTGTGTCTGTGACCTCATCCACTTTTACAGGTTCTCCTTCCTCGTTGAATGTTTTGCACAGAAAGCTACGAGCAAGGAGACAGAGAGATCTCCAAGTCACCTTCTGTGGTAGGTTGACTGCCAAGCAGCCACGTGCTCATCCAAGTCTGTGCTACTGCTGGAGCAAGGTTATTCTGTGCTACATATTTTCCAGTCTTTTGCCAGCGTCCTCTGTTCATGGAGGGCCCGGGAATCAGATCACAGTGTCAGCAGGAGAAATTAGCTAGCCAAGAACAGCTAGAAATAGCAGTGTTTCAGCTGAAATACACCAGCAGAGTGACCGGCGTGTAGCGCCGCAGGGATATTTCGCTGCTTTCATTTAAAGGACTGAGTTTTGTTTAGCTTTGTTCATCACCTTTATACTCTGTTTATTTGCTTCCATGTAGGGTGGTCCTGAGGGTGGCTCTCCAAACAAAGGTCTTTGGATTTGTAAGAAGTATCATACCACTGGTGTTAATAGTTCTCATTAGAGCAAAGTCTGGATCCTGGAATAATGAAAGTTCCCATGGAAGAATCCACTTCAAAGCCAGCAACTTCTCAGTCTTGTGTTCACGTGGATTAATTACAATGGTACAGATCTGACCTCACTCTGAGTGGGTTTAGGGACTTCACAACATGACAGAATGATAGGGATCAGAAGGGACCTCTGGATATCATCTAGTCTATCCCCCCTGCTAAACCAGGTTTGCATAAATCAGGTTGCACAGTAATGTATCCATATGGATTTTGGAAGTGCCCACAATCTCTCTGGGACAACCTGCTCCAGTGCTCTATCACCTGCAAAGCAGAGAAGTTTTTCCTTATGTTTAGGTGGAACTTCCTGTGTTCTAAACAATGCCATTGCCATTATCTCCTTGGTGCTCAGCAGAAGATACTATTCTGAGGTGCAGACACAGGCAGGGGGGAGTTCAAATCCCAAAAGAAACCTACCAGTTGAGTTTCACCTGATCAATACTCTTCTCTCGCTGCTGAGAAAAGTTGGTGTATCACACAGAAGCATAATTGGAGATTTCATTCTTTCAAACTTCATTAGAAGCATTCCTGCACTCAGATCCCATCTTGCTGAGTAGAAATAGCAGCACAAGTGTCAGATTTTGGATGATATGAGAGCACTAAACCACTTTTGCCATCACAGAATAAAAAAGAAGGTATAGAGCTTTCTAAGAAGCTTAGTATCAGTGAATTTATTGTCTTTTTCTTTTTAAGTCATGTATTTCTAAGAATTTCAATAGGAAGATCTGTCTATACGGGAAGGGAAGGGAAGGGAAGGGAAGGGAAGGGAAGGGAAGGGAAGGGAAGGGAAGGGAAGGGAAGGGAAGGGAAGGGAAGGGAAGGGAAGGGAAGGGAAGGGAAGGGAAGGGAAGGGAAGGGAAGGGAAGGGAAGGGAAGGGAAGGGAAGGGAAGGGAAGGGAAGGGAAGGGAAGGGAAGGGAAGGGAAGGGAAGGGAAGGGAAGGGAAGGGAAGGGAAGGGAAGGGAAGGGAAGGGAAGGGAAGGGAATACAGAATTAACCAAGTTGGAAAAGAACTTTGAGATCAGAGTCCAACCTGTCATCCAACACCATCTAATCAACTAAACCACGGCACCAAGAGCCCCATCCAGTCTCTTCCTAAACACCTCCAGTGATGGTGACTCCACCACCTCCCTGGGCAGCACATTCCAATGGCAAATCTCTCTTTCTGTGAAGAACTTCTTCCTAACATCCAGCCTAAACCTCCCCTGGCACAGCTTGAAAGGTCTCCCTTCAATGTATGCATGTTGATTGCATTTAACCAAGATCCTCACATATCAGTTTTGAGTCTCTTGTTGGATGAAATGGAATTATTTAGTACAAAATGATAGGAATTGTGTAGGGCAAGATAGCTAGACATAAAATGCATTCATATTTAAAGGTATCAGAAATAAAAGAGGAAACAAGAGGAAAACACATCAATATAATTCTTTTTTTTTATTACTTTTACAAAATTGAAAGTTCTTATAACAACTGAAAGAACATCATTGTGACCTCGAATAATAGAAATAACACCCTTGTTCATAAAGTTAGAATGGAAGTCAAATTTTCTCAGTCAGAGTTACTGACCCTGAATGCTCCTACTAATATGAATCAGAGTTGGAATGCTCATTTTGGCAAGTATAAGCGTTGTAGACATGAAACTCACTCTCTAGTAGGAGCAAAGAAAGAATTACAGGGAAGACACACAGCAATTTCCTGACGTGCATGCAGCCATTTTGTGTTTTGGTTTGGGGTGGGTGTTTTTGTTGTTGGGGTTTTGTTTGTTGGTTGGTTGGTTGGTTTGGTTTTGGGGTTTTTTTCCCCAGATGCCCTGCAAGCTCTTTTCACATTCCTAAAACTTTATTCCATGGGAAAATCTGAGGGCAGCTGTATTTTACAACCTTTTATCCACAACACTCCCTTGTCCACAGTGCCTTTTATTGTGAATCATAGAATCAATAAGGTTGGGAAAGACCTCAGAGATCATCAAGACCAACATGTCACCCAACACCTCAGGGCTAACTAAACCATGACTTCAAGTGCCAAGTCCAATCCCTTTTGGACACCTCCAGGGATGGTGACTCCACCACCTCCCTGGGCAGCACATTCCAATGGCCAATTACCCTTTCTGGGAAGAACTTTCTCCTCACCTCCAGCCTAAACTTCCCCTGGCACAGCTTGAGACTGCATCCTCTTGTTCTGGTGCTGGTTGCCTGGGAGAAGAGACCAACCCCCACCTGTCTATAACCTCTTTTCCGGTAGTCGTAGACAGCAATAAGGTCACCCCTGCTGCCTATGTCCCACAGAGTTTATTCATTCTAGAACTGAGAAGCCAAATTAGTATTTCCTTAGCCTCATTTTTTGTTTTTTTTTTTTCTTCCAGTTTTAAAGAGGTATAATGGTCAGCATACTCTTTGGAGATGCTGATTGTGCCTAGAGACTTATTTATTACTCTTTCCATGCCTGCAATTTTCTGTATACATGAGTTCCTTGGAGTGCAGAACATGTTCAGCCTTGCCCAGTGTGTTAGTATCTATAGGTGCTACTGCCACAGAAGTAATAAGTGTAACCAACAGTGGGCTTATATGTCATTAAGTCTCCTTAGTCAGGTACTGGTCTATTTCTTTTATTTACTGGTGCTATTGCCAATAGGTACAGGCAGCTTTCATCTTATTTACATTAAAAATAGTGTCAAAATAGAAATGAACATTTCCTGGCAGTGGAAAAATAATCTACCACCAGTGGTGAAGGTGGTGACTAATTTTATGGGTTCTGTAAAATGGTTATGAATGATGCTAAGGGAGGAGAGGAGAAAGGAGGAGGAGGAGAGCAAAGGAAAAGAGCTTTTTGTATATTTGTATTTATTAGTACTCTGTTTAAAAGGTCAATGAGAGGCATTAGGAATGTAAGTGCCATGACCACCCCCATCCATTCTATTTGTCTCCTTTAATCTTTGATCCAGCTGCTCAAAACATCTGGCGCAGTGAACTCCAACTCTGGGCTCTGATTCACAGGGAGTCCTTGGGGATGTATGTATAGGAGTGGCTCTGCATCCACTGTGGCTGCATCTGCACAACACTTTGTGTCCTGCTTGTGTGGAGATCATGTCCCTCATCTACTGTGGGCCAGCCACTATCCTGACAGCTAGCTGGGTTTTGCTGTGTTCAATTTTTCTGACTTCCTCATCACACACAGTCCCAGGGAATGCAGAAAACTGCTATGGCTCCAGTGAAGGAATGGCAGCTCCACTCTCCCCAGATCACTCAGACATTGCTTCCTTCCAGGGTCCCTATGCACATGATTACCACTTTGCTTTCTATCTCACTTTTCCCTTCTACAGACATGTATGTTCTCTCCTCCTGACCTGTGCTTCCTCTACAAATATCTATCTCCTCTTTTTCTCTGCCTCCAGTCTTCTGACCTTCTAGTAATTTCACAGCCTGTGGTTAACGGGAAAGACCATGTCTGAGAAGAGTGTTGGTGTTGGGAGGAAGAGGAAAGATGCTTCTTATCCATCACCCCACCAGGACAGTGACAGGAAGGGGGAAGTTCCTGATAATTACTGAGCTCTCCCCTCTCATGTAACTTACCTCCATCCCTTCAAGCACCTGCATGGAGGCTTTTGCTTTAAGGCCTGGCTTCTGCCAGGGCTTCAGCAGCTGAAGGAGCCAGAAGACCTAAGGAAGAATGCAAAGCAGGTGCCAGCTGATGGCCTCCCAGGCAGTCCAAGGCTGGAACTGAAGGAGTCCACACCTGGAAAGGACATGCAGGATCCCTATCATTCATGCTTTGGGACAAAAAAAAGCAGTCACATTAGTAATCTGGTGGAAGAGAGACAGCAGCAAAGGGATCAGAGTGGATTAGGAGCATGGACAGAGTCACAACAGGACTGTTCCTCTTCCTCTGTTCCCCAGCTTTATCCAAGTTACCTCAGACGGGCAGGGGTGAGGAGGACAACAAAATGCAGGTCAGGTGTGGCAACATACAGTCACTCCAGGGGAGCCAGATCAAGTCCTGGGCAGGATTTGGGTCATTCAGCAGTTGTCTAAAAAAAAAAAAAGAGATAATATTTTAAGCAGCAACCCAAAGGGGGGGAACCAGCAGGGAGTGCCAGGCTGTGGAGCAGCGGCAGAGAAGGGCTGTTAATTCTCGCAAATAGATGCATGAGCTAATCCTCCCCTGCAAATACAGGCGAGTAAGTGGTTAGACCCAGCAGTCTCCTAAATGCCAGATCAGCTCTTACTTAAATGGCATTTTGCTTTAATATCTATTTTATGTATTTTACTTTATGTATGTATTTACTAAGAACAGCTTTGAATAAAGGCATGACCTCTGTCTGGCGTTATGGTGTGATTGTTCCTTGTTGGTTGTCGTGCTGCTGCAGCAGGAGTGTAAGGAGGGATTGGTTTGTAAGGGGTCAGGCTTCCTATGACCCCCCCCCTACCCTCACACGTGTAGCCACACCCCCACACCTCCTGCCCTGGTGGGTATCAGGGGTCTCTGCCCACCCTGGGCAGAGGAGTGGTGCAGCGCAGCCCGCAGAGAAGAGCGGGACAGAGGAGTGTGAATGAGAGGAGCCTGGGTGTGCAGGGCTAAGCCGCGACAGCGAGGAGGAGGCAGGAAGCGGGGGGGGGGAAGATTTGGAAAGATGCGAGGATGCCAGAGGAGAAGGTAAAGCTGGCTTCGGGAGGGAAGGGTTAACAGAGGAAAGATTAATACGTGGGGAACGAGTAGTTAGCAGGGGAGACAGGTGCTGAGGTATTTGTGGGAGGACGCGGAAACAGAAGGTCAGGAGGGTACTCAGCTTGTGGGCAGAAGGTAGGCAAATAAGAAGCCTGCCTATGGGTCTACAAAAATGGTTCAGGGATGCTATCTGCGGAGCCAGGGGGCTGGGAGGGAACTGCAGCGCCTGTGAGTCCAGGGACCCAGAGAAGCTCGTCGGGAAGCGGGGTGGCTGCAGGTGGCACCTGGAGTGGGGAGGTGCGAGGGACCGGGACACGCGGCGGGCAGTCCGCAGGGGAAAGGAGCAGAGGGCACATCCCGCTCTAGGGCTGGCAGCTTGGGCTGTCTTCGGCAGGGGTATCGCTCCTCATCTCGTTGTGCCCTGTGCGTTTGCTCTGTAGCCAAGGGAAGGGGCAAGGTCTGGAGAGGGTAACCTGTCCTTCCAGCGGCAAACCGCCCCTTCTTTCTGCTTGATGTCACTGTCCGTGTCTGTGTAACGGGAAAGTGGTCCTCGCTCTCGCATCTTTTTTCTCTCCTTTTGCCAGGGAGCATCAAGCAGAGCCCAGGGTTGGCGGGCTGCCTGATTTCCTAGAGGGATCTATGCCACTTGGTGGCACTAAAAAGTTGCGCTGAAGCTGGATGCTCCCTTTGTGCAAATGGTCCCCTAGTCCCCTATGCCCGGAGCCGCAGCAACAGCGGAGCCCCCGAACCATCTCAGCGCTGCCTTGGGGAGGTGGGAAAACTTTGGCAGAGCCGGATCGCTAAAGGCTGCCGGAAGTGCAGGGGTAAAGTCTTCCACGAGATTCGGTTTTAAATAGATTCTCTCGAAGCAGCTATCCGTTTTTCCTTCCCCCCCCCCTCCCCACCCCCCCTCTTCGGCTGATGCTGTTCTGAACCGATTGGCACTTTCTTACTTGCTGGAGGGTAGTGCGGGAAGAAGGTGTCGGTTTACAGAGGGACTTCGCAACCTTCAGAGCATCTGGAGACATTTCCTCGCAGGGCAGAATGCAGGGTTAGTCCCATACAAATGCAGAGAGGTTGATGCCGTGAATATGTGAGGAGGGGAGGAGGTGTTTAAGCAGGTGGGTCAAATTGCAGCAAGTATTTAGGAAGACCAAGGTTGTGGTGGCAGAGAACGAAGACCCATCTGTTGTTTCATCAATTGTTTGTTTATTCCTCCTCCTTACGCCTTTCCCCCACCCCCCTCCTTAAATCCAGGGACCATTCACGCCTCTTGCAAATGAGACTTGGGTGATGCTGAGAGAACAGCGTGTTGCAAGGCGTGTGTGCCTGTGCTTGCATTCGCGGGGGTAGAATACTCGGTCCTCAGCATTTGCCTGTGATCAGAAGAAAACAGGATGTGCCCATAGCTGGAGCAGTGACAATGCTAGCCGAGTGGGGCTCACCTGCTGGTGATCTTTGCAGAGGCATTTGAGGATTATTCAGCTCCAGAAGGTCTGTGCCAGGAATGCTATCTCTGCCGTGACTGAAAATAGGAGGTGCCTACCGCTCCCCTTCTTGATTATCGCCACTGAAAGGACCACTTTGCCACCACTACAAGAAGCAATTGCTGCCACAGACAAGGTAATGCTGCGGGATGGGAAAGGGGATTTATGCGCCGTGGGTTGCAGGCAGAAATCCTGTGGACGCGGGAAGAACTCTTCCCTTCCTTCCTCCCTCCCTCCCTCCTGCTTTTACTCTGTGCTCTGGATGCCCGAGGGCAAGCACGGCTCCTGGGGAGCCAGAAAGCCAACTGGTGAGGTGCACCTCCAGGGGCTACTGGGGCATCTGCGGGTCGAGGCACTGGAGGGCAGCAGGCACTGATCCCTCCCCGGGAGCAAGATATGTGTGGGGCTGCGGGGGGACCAGGGATACTGCAATACCTGGGCTTGGTGATGTGTGTGATATAGCTCTTCTGTTCATCAGCGACTATTTGTCTTGCCAGGAAAAGATAATGGAAACAGGGATGCATTTGTTTTCCAGACCCAGGCTTAGCTCAGCCATAGACTTTTCTGTGTGACCTTGGGACAAATCAGTTTGGATCTGCTTGGCGAGTCCCGTCTGTTCCTTATCTAATAATCAGAGCTTATGTCTCTGCATGCAAAAATGGTTCATTAAGGGTTGAGAAGGACAGAGATACCACCAGTCTAGCAGAGAAACAGAGACCTGAGAAGCAGTGAGTGTGCACACACACAGGTCTGCATGTACAGCCACTTAGTTGTAGCAGCACAGGTAGCTATGGTGGGAGTTCACCTTGTCCAGTAGTTTTCTTTAAGATCCATCTCTGTGTATTTTATTTATTTGTAAAAAATGAGGTTCTGCACAGCAAATGTGACCACCACGGCAATTTTCACCCCTGGATGATTTTCGGATTTGAGGGTATTTTTGTCTCTTCCCCAAATCTCCCCGGGAGACGAACGCTGGCGGCGGGTGATGCTCAGCACCAGGGACAGCGCCCGCCCCCCTCCTGCCCTGCTGCTGCCCGTCGCTGATGCCCTCCGATTGCCGCCGCTGCCCGCCCAGCTTCTGCCCTCTGCCCGCTGCTGCTATCTGCCCCGCTGCTACCCGCTGTACCAGATGTCCACTCGGCTGCTGCCCACTGCCCGACCTGCTGCTGCCCGCTGCCCACTGTCTTCTGCCTTCAACCTGCAGGAAGAGCTGTCCCACATCCCGGGGCTCTGCCACCCTGATAGCCCCACTTCCAGTCTATCATCTCCTGAGGAAGGGCTTTCTGGTGGCAGTGAGGGTGACTGGGTGTAAAAACAAGTCAGACGATTCTTTCTTCTAGTCATGAGGACAAAGTGAGGGGATCATCTTGAAAGCAGAGTGGCAGAGGATTGTCATGAAAGCACAGCACTCTAAGCAATCCTGAAAGAGAAAGATCTATAGGGCAGTTTACTGCCAGACTCCTTTCATTCACCATTACTTCCCCCCCCCCCCCCCCCTTTACTCTATTCCCTGACATTTCTACCACATATTAATATTTTGCCCATTCCCAAATGCTTTAACTGTGTGTTAACATTCATGCTACATGATCAGGGATGACAGATCTAGTCATTATTTCAAATGATCAGAGAGCATTTTCCATGTCTCTGTATTGGTTCTTTGTAATTTTATTTGCCAGCAGGTTTGTGGTTTTTATTTTGGTGTGGTGGCAGTACTGGAATGTCACTGCAACATCTCTTTTTTTTTTTTTTGCAACTTGGTAGAAAATGTTGGGGGGGTTGGGTTTGGTTTTTTTTTTTTGGAATTGCTATTGCTTTTTTCTTGGTTGCCTATTCCAGGTCATACAGTTTTGTTAATTAAGAGAATGCCTAAGATTACAACTGAAATCACACCAGAGTTATTAGTTCCTGTATCATATGGTATAACAGGTTTTCGGTTACAGCATCGAGAAGCAGTATATTTAGTGGAATTGCAGAGATCATTGCAAGTTGTTCTGGGAAGTTAGGCACCTACATATTAAAACTAAAATTGCTTCATCAACCAGAAACTGTGTGCGTGTGTGGGCATAACATAGGGAAGAACTTCGTGGGACTGCTAAAGATCTTGCTGATAATTTTAGCATGTCATGTTTATTATCTACAAAGAGATGAGATCAGCACAGTAGTCTTATTTTCAGTGGCTGCCTTGGCCAAATGGTTAAAATGCTTCTGTATTGCTTAGTTTCCTTCTATTTCTAAGGGGAATTGCAGAACAATGTTATAAGACCGTTCCGTTTGTCAAAGGGCTTGATCCAATGCCTGCTGGAATTCAGAGCCCATAATACAATGACTAATATTTGGGGGTTTGCCCCCCACCCCACCTTTTTTTTTTAAATTTAATATTTTTAATTCTTTAGGGTTAGATTTTATGTTGTTTTGGGGTTTTTTTTTTGGTGAATGGAATATTTAAACAACAACCCAAATCTCAAACCAGAGCGTTGCGCTCATATTTCAGGGTTTTGAACCCAAGACCGCTCTTGTGCCTTACATCAGTTACCTCTGAGGATTAGGTGTGTGGGACCTTCTGCAGTCTGAGCCTCTTGATGGCACTGGGAGGTAGATCACAGGAATAGCTTGAACCTAATGCTTAGTGTCTGCAATGCCAGTAGCCATCAGAACTGAGCAAAGGCTTAGCATCCTGAAAGTACACCTTTTCCTCATGTTGGTCCCCAACAAGATGAGATAAGAAGCCTCTCTTCTGATGCAGTTGTTTCTCTAAGGCAGTTCCGCCTTTTGCTATCTAAAGACCTTCACTGCAAGATCAGTGGCAAGACTGACACTGGACCAGTAATTCAGTTGCTGCTTGCAAAGATTTTGTCTTGTCTGATGATGAAACCTCAGTTAGTTCCTTGAGATATACATACCTGGCATTGAATTAATTGTGGCACACACCGTAAATTAATACCTAGAAAGCATTTAGCTAGCAGGTACATGGCTGCACAAGGCTGTAAGCTACAGAGACACAGTGTGTAAGTAAAATTGTCACTGAGTTTTGGGGCCCTACATTTGTGTGATTGCTCTGATTCCAAAAATCCCTTGCAGAGATTTTAAACTTCAGATGAGTCTTTACAGATGTTTAGTGACTAACATTCTTCACACTCTTAATATCGAGAGTATTCCTAGGTGCTTTTCTAAAGTAGACCATGAGCTCTCACTACATTCCAGCACTGCTCTGTGATTCAGGGATCTGATGGTTTTATTATTTAAATCTGCCCAAAGACATAGGGACTGCGAACAAACAGGCTCTGAACTCACAAGATAATAACAAAGAGGAAATTTGAATGGAGCTGTGGCTCTTTCTCTCTTTTTGTTTGTTTTCCCCTGATACAAAGCAGACTCAATCAAAACCTCTCCTTGCTGAGTTTGTATTTTTCTTATTAGAAGCCACACACAACCTGAGAAGTCAGACTGCAAAAAAAAGAAGGCATGTTCTTCACACCAGGGTCACTAGTGGGCGCTGCTATAATAATGTAAAATCACAGGGGGAAAGGGTTTTATTCTTTAAGTTTAAACACAGTTAGACCTGCGGCAGTAGAAGCCCTTAAAAAGAGTCAGACATGCCCTACATATAAACTGTCAGCCACATATGTAGTGGAAAATCAGGCCTTTTGGAACTGTTGTTCACAGTTTGATTTTTGATCAAGGTATAATTAATGCAGATGGAATGGAATGGAATGGAATAGAATAGAATAGAATAGAATAGAATAGAATAGAATAGAATAGAATAGAATAGAATAGAATAGAATAGAATTAACCAGGTTGGAAGAGACCTTTGAGATCATCAAGTCCAACCTATCACCCAACACCATCTAATCAACTAAACCATGGCACCAAGCGCCTCATCCAGTCTCTTCCTAAACACCGCCAGTGATTAGGTATTAGGGCTCTTCTTGTTCCTGTATAGAGTGTAGATATTAATGGACTTGCATTTGAGGCTGAGATAAATAATTTCAAGAACTACATGATGTTGCATGGAATATTACAGATGCTCATTTTCTACTTGGTTAAACCTCAACATGAAGTACCTGGAACTCTGCCCTAAAGGAGCAGCTGAGAATTCCTCCTGACAGAGATTGACATAAAGGTTTTACTGCCAGGGAGAGCATGGGTTGTGGGAACGTTTTGAGTTCGTCAGATCTGTGTCTTCAGACATCTGTGTAGCCCTTAAACTTCTGTCTAGGGCAAGACTGATCAAAGGACAGATAAGCAGAACCATCTTTCCACCTTACGATTTCTGCAGTTGCTCCAAGTGTGAAGCTATTAAGTATGCTAAGTGTGCATCAATAGACTGATACCAAAATGTATGTCATATGTAGTTGAAGCATGTGTCTTCAGGGTTAATTTGTGGCTCAATCCATAGCTGAAATACAATAGAAGGCTTGATATAGGAGTACTGAAGTGCCTGATTCCATATTGCCTATATGTCAGTAAATTAGGAGTAGCTCTCTTGACAATGAAGAAATTGAACAGTGTGTTGAAAAATAAATTTGACCCTAAGTGCTCTTAAAGTTGATTTGCTCATCTATCAATGAAGACATGTAAATGCAGATAAATTATTCATTGGGGACCAATTCCTATTCCTACATGCATCAAGAGTTCACTGCCTTTGATGCTGTTGATATCCTTGTTCTTAGTCTGAAGGGTGTTGCATGTTAAACTCCCCTTAGGGTTATTTCTGACAATTAAAACAGGAGTAATATTTAAGCTTATGAAAATTTCCTTAATTTTATTTTAGTTCTCATCCTGCTTGTAATAAGAAGCTTCCTGTAGTAGGAAAGAATAGTAATCAAAATGTGGACTGACTTGTAAGTGATCCTTTTGGGATAGAAAAGCAGTGCAATTCTATATTTGAACAGTTCCCTTGGCCATCTTCTATTCAGTAAGATGTTCCTTAGGAAATGTAATTAGTGTGCTTAGTCTGCCAGCATTCTGTTCAGCCGTTTGGCCTAAAATGGGGTGTGTTACCTGATTATTCTCATGTCATCTCTGCCTGCCATAACCAGCTCTAGCCCTGGGAGGGGTGACAGGCACAAATACAGGAAATTATGTTTAAAGGTAGAAATAGGCCCTTTTTACTGTGGTTGTGATCAAACACTCCATCAGGTTGCCCAGAAAGGTTGTGGAGTCTCCTTCTTTAAAGATATTAAAAATCTGATGCCATGAGGCTGAGAAACCTGCTTTAGTTGAACTGTAAGCAGGGTGGATGGAGCAGGCAGTTTCCCAACATGCATTCTCATCTTCACCATTCTCTGAGTTTTATGTTTCTGGGAGCAAGAGTAAGCCCACAGAACCAGATTACTGTTACACCAATACAAATCCATTGAGAATCAGCAGATGGACAAATTCCAGTTGTTTTGCTGCTTCCTGAAAACCCACAGAAAGCATTGATTTCAACTGCTTTGGATAGGAGTCTTAAGCCTAATACTACAAAAACTTAAGTAGTTTCCTTGGTGTAATTAATAACAGCTTTGTAAGTCCCAAGTAAATTAACCTTCACTGTAGTACAATGGAGTATGTGAAACAAGTTAATTATTTCTGGAGCATTTGTAGTCTGCATCTGGTCCCTTCTTTCCCCTTGGATGCCACTGGAGTGGAAGTATTTGGTTGCCTTTGGAACTTGCTTTTGGGCCATAGGAATCCCTTAACTATTGGATAATATTATATCCTTAATATACCAAGAATATAAGGGTACCAGGAATATAAGGGAGACTTTCAGCTCTACTTAATTCTTTATCCTGTAATTTTGTACTGATAGATACAGCAGAGAAGAGTAAGCAGATGTTCTTTAGAATGAAGCAGATGAAAATGGCCTTGCTACACTCTCTTTCTCCTATTTTCCAGTATGGAAATAATTTAATCCATAGACACAAAACCAAGAACAGGAGTTACTAAACTTGACCAGAGGCCTAACAGATGTGTGTTGTAAAATTAAAAACGGCCTTGCTGCACTCTCTATCTCCTGTTTTCCAGTATGGAAATAATTTAATCCATAGACATAAAACCAAGGACAGTGTTAGTAAACTTGACCAGAGACCTAATAGATGTGTGTTGTAAAATTAAAAGGGTATATGGGGAGTGAATTTTTTCACATGTGTCACAAGCTCACCTCAATCCTCTGAGCTCCCTCTGTGTATATGCAGCAGCACAGGCAGTTAGGTCACAAAAAGGCATTTAATTGTATATCCAGTTACTGTCTGAGGCAGAGCCGGCATCTGTCTAGGTATACTTGTGCCCTGTCCTTGTATGCATAATTTCTGGGAAGCTCAGAAAAAGAACTACCCATGGTTTCAAAACAACAGCACTGTTTCTGTTCAAATATTAAGAAGTTAGCAAGCAAGCAAATAAAGACTTTTAAAAAGTGAAGATATGTGACATTAATTTGAGGTATAGGAATTTAATAACTGTGATGTAAAGCCATGCCCTGTCATTCATCCTTTGGACTGCTTACAAATGGTACAATACTGTCTTCCCTCTTGTGGAAGCAACATAAGCAGCAGTGATATTCTGCAATTAGAGACCAATTAACCTGTATTGAACTGCTGTTGTTTAGTGGCAAAGGGTTGTAGTATTGATAAGGCAACTCTTCACAGACTGAAAAAAATCCCCACAACAAACAAAACCCTTCTTGGAGTGGTCTGCACTTGTTTGAACCTGATTTCATTAGTAACACTTTCTATTACTATGAATTAACATCACATGAACCTATTCATGTTGCAATTAATATGACAAAATTATTTCCTTTCAATGTGTTTTCTTTTTAAGGATTTGGATTTCATTTGGGAGTGCTCACTGAAACTGCACCATGATTTCCTCTGAGTAAAGACTTTATAGAGGGCTATGTAAAATAATAATTAAGCAAGGCTCACATCAAGCACTGAAGTGTTTTTCAGTTGGCCTTTCTCATCTTTAGTATCAGGAAGATCTCTGTGGCATTTTGCTGAGTGACCCTAGCTGTGTGAGGTAAATTCAAGTTTAAAATGCTGCTAGATTTTTCAGCCTGGAAGAAATAGAGGAAAGTTTCCTATAGCAAGGGCTTCTTACACTTCACAATATCTGAGCGTTGTTAGAGTCGTTGTTAGGAATGATTTATGCTTCTGAAATGTATGGGTATTTCTTTTTTTGTTATTACTATTAAATCTAAAGATTTATGTCAATAAAACTGAGATCAGGCTCTGCCCCAGAATTTTGCAGTTGTTTTGTCAATAATGCAGCTGGGCATGTGGTTCACCAAGTAGCTCAGCATCTCCCTAGATTTAGGAGTGTGCTTAACTTTCTGTACTATCAATGGATTCACTGGCATGTGTAGAGCAATAGGTACTACTGTAATCTGCTCAGGGATCAAGACCTGGGCACATTACTGTTTGAGCACTATATTTAAAACCAGAAGCATCCTGCTGTAAATTCACTGCTAGGTACAGAACAATTTTAAGTTCCATCACTCACAAACTGAGATATGAATTCTTTGCTGATTCTTTCACTTCCTTTACTCTTCCCCCCACACCCTCTCTGGTTTTGCCTTGCTGGTTTTTCCCCCCAGTCTTTCATCATCACTGAAGCCAAGTAGAGGCTACACTGCAGATTATTGGCAAACACAGCAGATCAGATATTTTAGGCACTGACACATCTGTATAGTCTCTGTGTTGACTTCTTTCTTCCAGTGAAGCCTGTACAGCTGTCTGCAGTACCAGGTTGTTGAATTTCTTGTTGGTGATTTTTTATTTAAGGATATAAAAAGACCAAAAAAATAAAGAATTTCACTTTGCTGCTGGTTTAGAGTTGTTGATACTCAGCTGAAGCAAACAGTGTGTAAGACAAATACAAATGTTGCAAATTACAAATACAAATATATGGTGGAGTCACCATCTCTGGAGGTGTTTAAAAAAAGGATTGGACACGGCACTTGAAGCCATGGTTTAGTTAGTCCTGAGGTGTTGGGTGATAGGTTGGACTTGATGATCTCTGAGGTCTTTTCCAACCTTATTGATTTTATGATTCTATTAATACCAAAATCAATTTTCTTAGTCTTTTTTTTTCCCACACTGTGTGTTACAAAGAAAAAACAGACTTAGGAATTTGAAGAATTGTGCATTCCTTAGAATATCTAAAGAACAGTCCTGTTTGTCAAGAGCAGTTTCCCAGAGCTGTTACTGATGGTAAAGTGCAGCCTAAGGTACATTAGTGTGATACAGACATCTGTGCTACAGAAAGTGCCTGGAAATAAAGGGAACTGAAAACCTTTCCCAAAGTAATGCTTAACCAAGAGCATCAAAGAGAAAAGCACTGATTTATACTGATTTAGAATAGAATTAACCAGGTTGGAAAACTCCTTCGAGATCATCGAGTCTAACCTATCACCCAACATCATCTAATCAACTAAACCATGGCACCAAGTGCCTCATCCAGGCTCTTCTTAAACATCTCCAGTGATGGTGACTCCACCACCTCCCTGGGCAGCACATCCCAAGGGCTAATCTCTCTATGAAGAACTTCTTCCTAACATCCAGCCCAAACCTCCCCTGGTGCAGCTTGAGACTGTGTCCTCTTGGTTGCTTGGTACTGGTTGCCTGGGAGAAGAGACCAACCCCCACCTGGCTACAACCTCCCTTCAGGTAGTTGGAGAGAGCAAGAAGGTCTCCCCTGAGCCTCGTCTTCTCCAGGCTAAGCAACCCCAGCTCCCTCAGCCTCTCCTCATAGGGCTTGTGCTCCAAACCCCTCACCAACTTTGTTGCCCTTATTTATACCAGCAGAAGTGCAAGCCTAAGACTGTGAAACACTGGTGTATGATCAAGTTTTCCACTGAAAATGATGGAAGCAAGTGTATATACAAGACAATGCATTACAGTCCCAATGTATAAGAGCATGTTAACAGCTGTAGGAATAGGTGTAATTTTAGAACAAATTACAGAGCTGCATTTATAACTAATTTCAACTCTCTTTCTCTTCTTTATTCACTTTTGAAGGTTATGAGGATTATAATCACGTGTGCAGCTCTGCATAGCTGGCCACTCAGAGATGATGGTGACTCCTTAGACAATACTTGCAAACTCCTGGTTAACTATCAACACAGTGCTCCTTTTATCCAAAAGATCTGATCACTGCTTTTCAACAGCTCTCCAATCTTGTTTCATCATGTTGTCTCTACCAGCTTAAACAATTTCCTAAAATGGTCCTTTTGCTGTTCCTTGCAATCCTGTTATTGAAAGAAGATGTCTGTGGGAACTTCAGGCTTTTGGTTTCAGCACAGGCCAATGAAAGAAGGGTGGTTGCACACATGCCTGGTGATATTATCATTGGAGCTCTATTCTCTGTCCATCATCAACCGACTGTTGACAAGGTTCATGAGAGGAAATGTGGAGAGGTGAGAGAGCAGTATGGCATTCAGAGAGTGGAGGCAATGCTACATACCCTTGACAGAATTAATTTGGACCCCACACTGTTGCCAAATATAACGCTGGGATGTGAAATAAGGGACTCCTGCTGGCATTCTGCTGTGGCTCTGGAGCAGAGCATTGAGTTTATAAGGGACTCTCTTATTTCATCAGAGGAAGAAGAAGGCATGGTGAAATGTGTGGATGGATCGTCGTCTTTCCACTCCAAGAAACCCATCGTTGGTGTCATCGGACCTGGGTCTAGTTCAGTTGCTATCCAGGTCCAGAACTTGTTGCAGCTTTTCAATATACCTCAGATTGCTTATTCTGCCACAAGCATGGACCTAAGTGACAAAACGTTGTTCAAGTATTTTATGAGAGTTGTGCCATCTGATGCACAGCAGGCACGGGCTATGGTGGACATTGTCAAGCGCTACAACTGGACCTATGTTTCTGCTGTACATACTGAAGGTAAGAGGTTGCCTTTTTCTTTCCCCTCATATAAGAATGACTTCAAACTACTTTGATAGATGATGATAATGTGATATCATCAGGCTTTTTTTTTTGCCAGTCAGTTGTCAGCAGTACAGACTTTCATTTTACTTAATAATAGCTTCACGCTTCCTATGGGGAATTGGTAATGTCTGAAAACAAAGTTTGAATTACAGGACTGTGTGTGCTCTAGGGCTACTTGCAGCTAAAAGTGCAGGCTCTGAAGTCTCCTAGGAGATCTAAATTTAATTTAGTCAGCATTTATTTTTCTTTATCTACCAATCAGTGTATTTATGTAGAATAATCATTTTGGCTATATTAGTATTAATGGGTAATGAGAAAGTGTCTGGTCTTCCTAGTGCAGAAGGGAGCTAAATCACCATTTGAAACTGTAGCTGAGTCAGAATGTGTTCCTGCTTAACATGTGAGCCACAGAGGAATGAATTCCACAGAACAAGCAATTCTGGCTAATATTTGAATGCAAGTTTTCCCAGCTTCTCCATACCAGAACTGCTTCTATCCATTTATAGTGCTCCATGGAGTATCGCATCCACTTGGAGCTCTGCATCTGGACATCTGGTTTGGGAGTAAGCAAGGGAAGTCTCCTTGATTATTCTTCACATATTTGTGCCCCATCAGGTGTCCAGAATATCAGAACTGTGTGCCAAATTGCTTTATTAATTTAAGCAGAGGTTAAGCTTTATACCCAGCATTCAGAAGAACATTCATTAAAGGGAAATGCTAAGGGAAAGCTTACCTGATTTCATTATTCCTTGTAGTGACAGAGCTGATTTGTTCATCCTGCTGTGAATTTCCTACTGCCTTAAGAGCAGGTTTCACCAGCCCCTGTTTAATGACACCTGCATTTAATGATATTTTTTTTTGAGTTAGGTTCCATGATGAATTTTAGGTTCTCACTGGGTCTTCTCTGTCCAAACAGCTAAATGCCGAATGGAAGGCTCAGAATATGATCTGGGAATGAAAAATGTTATTAAGAGCTTGACTGGTGGTGACGACATTGGTGAACAGCAGCAGATGCTGCTGGCTTTGTTACAACCAATCGAAAGCAGATTGTCCTTCCCACACACTGAGTGTGCTTCTCTGGCAGGCTTTATACTATTCAAAGCCCTTTTTGGGCATTGGGTCCAATGCTAGTACACAGAGAAGTTTTTCCTCCTACTGATATGTAAAGAGCTTGTTTTGCAGTACGAAAAAAAATAAATCAATCAAGTAGGATTTCCATGTAGATAATTGCAATCATGTTTCTGTCATGATAATGAAAGCTGGTAACAAACTGCAGCCTCTTTTGTATGGGAATGCATGAATACATTAACAGTTTAATATAACAGTGTATAAATCACTGTGTGTCACATCATGCAGTGAAGGTATGCCGTGCCAGCTGATGCCTTCGTCACGGCTTAGTGTGTAGCCTTCACTTCACAAATGTGTAAGAATAACATCATGGTCAAAAATAATGTCACTGACACATCACATTAGCACATTTATATCCCGGATGCTTTTGATGTCTCATCCAATTTTTGCTATGAACAACTTTTGCACCTCTGCTTGCTGAGAGGGGATGCTTATCGATTCAGTGTGAGAATTGTGGGGCTGATATCAAGGTCTGGTTCTGCACAGAATGAGAATACTGACTTTTGCCACTTCCTGTGGACACTCTTGTTGGAGCAGATGGTAACATACGGCAGATGGTAGTCTTATGGCAGAGGAACACACACTGTATATTGAGAAGATAATAGAGACACAAGGGTTGAAGCTGAAGATAGTTGCTATAGGTAAGACTAAAATAGTAAATGACAGAGGAGCTCAATATGAAGAAAGAATGATGAATGATATATCTAGTGAATGTCCCTATTTCTGCAGTATTAGAGTGGACAAGGCTTTAAACTAGTTTCGAAGGGGGGAGGGGCTGAAACTAGTCCCCTCAGGCAAGAGTCTGGGGACAGTAAGCTAGGGTCAGAGGCCAAACCAGCAGCCCAGCTGAGGTGCATGTACACTAATGCACGAAGCATGGGAAACAAACAAGAGGAGCTGGAAGCCTTGTTGCAGCAGGAAAGTTATGACGTAGTTGCCATCACGGAGACGTGGTGGGATAGCTCACATGACTGGAGTGCTGCAATTGATGGCTACAAGCTTTTCAGGAGAGATAGACAAGGAAGAAGGGGTGGAGGGGTGGCCATGTACATCAGGGAGGCACTAGATGCCATTGAGCTAGAGATTAGGGACAATCAGGTTGAATGCTTGTGGGCAAGAATTAGAGGGAAGACCGGTAGGGCAGACATCCTGGTTGGAGTCTGTTATAGACCACCCAACCAGGAGGATGATGTCGACGAAGCATTCTATAGACAGCTTAAGGCTGTCTCAAGATCTCCTGACCTTGTCCTTATGGGCGACTTCAACCTGCCTGACATCTGCTGGGATCTCAACACAGCAGAGAGGAGGCAGTCTAGGAGGTTCTTAGACTGCATGGAGGACAGCTTCTTATCCCAGGTACTGCGTGAGCCTACCAGGGGCAAGGCTATGCTTGACCTCCTCTTCACCAACAGGGAAGGGCTGGTGGGTGATGTGGTGGTCGGAGGCTGTTTAGGGGCCAGTGACCATGAAATAATAGAATTTTCAGTATTCAGTCAAGCTAAGAGGGCCAGCAAGAAGACCTCCACTCTGGACTTCCGGAGGGCGGACTTCAGGTTGCTCAAGGAAATAATTCAGAGGGTTCCTTGGGAGAAAGCCCTTAAAAATAAAGGGGTCCAGGAGGGCTGGACCTGCTTCAAGAAAGAGCTGATGAAGGCTCAGGAGCAGGCTGTGCCAATGTGCCGGAAGAGGAGCCGCCGGGGCAGACGGCCAGCCTGGCTGTGTAATGAACTTTTAATTGAACTAAGGGAAAAAAAGAGGGTGTATAATCTGTGGAAGAAAGGTAAGGCAACCCATGGAATGTTTAAAGAGGTTGCTAGGGCATGTAGGAGGAAAATTAGGGAGGCAAAAGCATATTTGGAACTTAAACTGGCCTCTGATGTGAAGGACAACAAAAAGTCCTTCTATAAATATATTAATAGCAAGAGGAAGGGCAGGGACAACCTCCACTCCTTGGTTGACATGGAAGGAAATGTTGTAACACAGGATGAGGAAAAGGCAGAGGTACTTAACACCTTCTTTACCTCAGTTTTTACTAGCTGGAAAGAACGTCTACCAGACAGCTGGCCTGCAGAACTGGCAGAGGGAGCCAGGGAGCTGCATGGTTTCCCTGTGTTCCATGAGCAAGTGATAGGAGCTCTCCTCAGCAGCTTGGACCCCCACAAGTCCATGGGACCAGATGGGATCCATCCTAGGGTGCTGAGAGAGCTGGCAGATGAGCTGGCCAAGCCACTCTCCATTATTTTTCATCAGTCCTGGCTCACTGGAGAGATCCCACATGACTGGAAGCTGGCCAACGTGGTACCCATCCACAAGAAGGGCCGGTTGGATGAGCCAGGGAATTACAGGCCTGTCAGCCTGACCTCAGTGCCAGGAAAGATTATGGAGCAGGTCATCCTGAGTGCAATCACACAACACTTAGAGGATGGCCAAGGGATCAGGCCCAGCCAGCATGGGTTTAGGAAGGGCAGGTCCTGCCTGACCAACCTGATCTCCTTCTATGATCAGGTGACCCGCCTGGTGGATGTGGGGAGGCCTGTGGATGTAGTCTACCTGGACCTCAGCAAGGCCTTTGACACCGTTCCCCATAGCAAACTCCTGGCCAAGCTGTCAGCCCATGGCTTGGATGGGAGCACACTGAGATGGGTTAGGAACTGGCTGGAGGGCCGAGCCCAGAGAGTGGTAGTGAATGGTGCCACATCCAGCTGGCAGCCAGTCACCAGTGGTGTGCCCCAGGGATCAGTACTGGGCCCCTTGCTCTTTAACATCTTTATTGATGATCTGGACGAGGGCATCGAGTCCATCATCAGTAAATTTGCTGACGACACCAAGCTGGGCGCAGGAGTTGATCTGCTGGAGGGTAGAGAGGCTCTGCAGAGGGACCTCGACAGGCTGGGCAGATGGGCAGAGTCCAACGGCATGAGATTTAACACATCCAAGTGCCGGGTTCTGCACATTGGCCACAGCAACCCCATGCAGAGCTACAGGCTGGGGTCAGAGTGGCTGGAGAGCAGTCAGGCTGAGAGGGACCTGGGGGTGCTGGTCGACGGTAGACTGAACATGAGCCTGCAGTGTGCCCAGGCAGCTAAGAGGGCCAATGGCATCCTGGCCTGCATCAGGAACAGTGTGGCCAGCAGGAACAGGGAGGTCATTCTGCCCCTGTACACTGCACTGGTTAGGCCGCACCTCGAGTACTGTGTCCAGTTCTGGGCCCCTCAGTTTAGGAAGGATGTTGACTTGCTGGAACGAGTCCAGAGAAGAGCAACAAAGTTGGTGAGGGGTTTGGAACATAAGCCCTACGAGGAGAGGCTGAGGGAGCTGGGGTTGCTTAGCCTGGAGAAGAGGAGACTCAGGGGTGACCTTATTACTCTCTACAACTACCTGAAGGGAGGTTGTAGACAGACGGATGTTGGTCTCTTCTCCCAGGCAAGCAGTACCAGAACAAGAGGACACAGTCTCAGGCTGCGCCAGGGGAGATACAGGCTGGATGTTAGAAAAAAGTTCTATACAGAAAGAGTGATTGCACATTGGAATGGGCTGCCTGGGGAGGTGGTGGAGTCACCATCACTGGAGGTTTTTAGGAGAAGACTTGACGGGGTACTTGGTGCTGTGGGTTAGTTGCTTGGGCGGAGTTGGATTGGTTGATGGGTTGGACGCGATGATCTTGAAGGTCTCTTCCAACCTGGTTTATTCTATGTATTCTATTCTATGTATTCTAAATGGTACATTGGTAATATCTGAGGAATCATGTAAATCATAGCACATTCACAGCAAGGTAACTCTGCTTCAGTGAGCGAACATGAAGCTTGGGTTCTGGAACCTAGTGATCTTATCATCTGTTTGCTTAGTCTGGACATGATGATGAATATATTCCCCAGTTAAATAACATCACCCAAATGTTTTTAACAACAGAACAGATGGTATTTATAATTGGATAGAAAAATATGAACTGGTCAAGGTATTCCTTTGAAACATGACAATGTCTGATGTTCTGGGCACTTCCCAATGATTAGGGCAGATGCTATCCCTTCCAGTAACACCAGGAATATCCTAGATGATAAGGAACTGAGCAAATAAGCAAAAAAGATACTTTAAGATGAGAAATAATAAAACCAACTTTTTTTTAATGTAGTGTCTGTCTGCTGGTAACCACTCCTGATCTGCCCCTTTATTCAGTATCTTACATTGGTAAGCATTGTTTCAAAATAGGGGGAAAAAAAAGGTGTTGAATACCAGTCCTTCCAGTTTTTATTGACTTGGTATCTTGCTCAGCTGTTGTCTCTAGCTAACCTTCATGCATCTTTGGTTTCTGGGAAGAATTGCCTCTGAAAACTACTTATTTTGCCACTCGGTGCAGAGTGAAGAGTTGAACTGTGGTGGAAAAAAAATAGAACTACACAGGGATACAACTGAAACTCAATAGCCCATTTTTATGAGAGGTGGAGAGGGATGGGTTTTCACTCCATGATGTAAAAGGAATGATTTAAATTTGAGCACAGCCTTAAGAAAGAAAGCTCTTTGCTAGTATTTTCTTTAGACAGTTCTGCAGGTAAACATTGGCTCAAGCTCATCCTCAAAATCTTCTCGGTTTAATATCACTTTCCTCTACTTCTGTTTATTATAAGTGCACCAGAACAAGAGGACACAGTCTCAGGCTGCGCCACGGGAGGTTTAGGCTGGAGGTTAGGAGGAAGTTCAGGTGTTCAAGAGGAGATTGGACGTGGCACTTGGTGCCATGGTCTAGTCATGAGGTCTGTGGAGACAGGTTGGACTCGATGATCCTCGAGGTCTCTTCCAACCTTAGTGATACTGTGATACTGTGAAGTTCTACACAGAGAGAGTGATTGCCCATTGGAATGTGCTGCCTGAGGAGGTGGTAGATTCGCCATCACTGGAGGTGTTCAGGAGGAGACTTGATAGGGTGCTTGGTTGCACAGTTTAGTTGATTAGGTGGTGTTGGATGATAGGCTGGACACGAAGATCTTGAAGGTCTCTTCCAACCTGGTTTGTTCTGTTCTATTCTATTCTATTCTATTCTATTCTATTCTATTCTATTCTATTCTATTCTATTCTATTCTATTCTATTCTATATAAAGACCTGGCTCACGTGCATTTTCTTAGGATGCACCCAGCAACCATACAAGCAGATTGTTTTTCCCTGCAGATGAGAGTTATTTCACACATTTGCTTTCATACTTGTTAACATGTGCCTGCTTACAAGAATACTTTTGCCTACCTCATTAGCTACCAAGTAAAGAGCAAAATAACAATTAGTCATAGTCTGTGAGAATAGGATGAAGAAATGAATGAAAGAGCTTCAAGAAGTTGACCTTAAACCTGATGCTTGGAACAAACTGTACTTCTATGATATTGTGGAGCTTTTACTTTCTGACTTTAGCTATTTCTCCTTTAGATCCACAAAAACTAGATCATGGTAAGAAACAAAACAATAGGACTGAAATTTTGATTCCTTTTATTTTTGGGCGTAGAAGATATATTTTTTGTCCTGCTTTATATGCATAATACAAAAGCTCCAGAAAAGGTCATTTCCAGTCCATGACAACATTTGCCATTGCAAAGAAAATGCAGTTCTGAAAATCTGTTCCTGACAATGTAAAAATGTCCTGCTTAAAAGACTGAAGAATGTTCTATTTCATCAAAGCTTCACTTTTGCCCTTGGACAAAGCAGTTGCTTGTTTGGGTTTTGTTTGTTTGTTTTGCCCTTTTATTTTTTCTCCCATTTTTGAAATCCTTTTTTTTTTTTTCCCCATTTTTTATTTTTTTTTACATTTTTGATTTTTTTTTCCATTTTTACATTTTTTTTCCCCATCTCCATTTTGTTTTAGACTTTTTAAGTATTTAGAGTTTTGAGATGGGGATGATCACGATTTGCTATGATCTCTAACACAGCAATCTTGTTGCAAAAATAGAATAGAATAGAATAGACCAGGTTGATAAAAAGTATCTCTCATCTGAGGAAAAAAAAAAAAAGAGTGACAAATGGCAAAGTCAGTTCCAGTCCTATCCTGTGGAGGGGTCTGCACACTGTGATTGACTGCTGTCCTACATAAGAGAGGTGGTTTGCTGGTTTTTGGTGAATCTCAAATATTTATCCTGGCGTCACAATTGTCAAAAATGAGCAAATGCTAGCATGCACCTGGGAATTCAACCAGGCATCAGGACTGGGACCAGTGGTGTTTAACATCTTTCACAGCAAGCTGTGTGGCCCAGCTGACACACACTGGAGGGAAGGGATGCCATCCAGAGGGACTTGAAGACACTTGGCAGTTGGGCCCAAGCCAACTTGATGGAGTTCAACAAGGCTGAGTACAAGGCTGTACCCCTGGGTCAGGGAGATCCCACTGGACACCACTGGACAGAGGATAACTTTGCATCTCTTACTAAATCTGACTGCTTTTAAACTAATATGATTCAGCTCATCATTCTAAATAGGCAGCAAAGTTAAGATTTCCTCCAGAGGAATTTGATTGATTTATTTACTTATTTATTGTGGAAGTGTCTGACAATACTTATGGATGGCCAGACAGATGATCCAGGTGATATGTTTAGAAGCCTCCACATCAAATCAATTGCATTGCCAAATTTCAGACAAGCAACATCTGGGAAGTGGCTATTGCTCAAAATGCAATGTGCATTAGACAAGTTGGAAAGATAATAACTGCCATGGCTGATAAACCAGTGCACTGAATAAATCTCATGGCCAAAATCCCACTCAACTGAGAGCAGTGCAAAGATGAGGAAAATTACCTGTTCCTATAGTACATTGCTTCTTATTGGTCCTTAATTAGGGTTTGAGTTTTATTTCTTAAAATATTTTCTTCCTGAGATAAATTTCTCCTAACTTTCTAGATGATGTTACAGTCATTATGAGGAAGATGAATAGAGTTACTGCCAAAAGATAGGTGGGAATTTAAGACAAATATTGAGACACTTGAACATGTCCAGAGAAGAGCAACGAGGCTGGGGAGAGCTCTGGAGCACAGCCCTGTGAGGGGAAGCTGAGGGAGCTGGGGTTGTTTAGCCTGGAGAAGAGGCAGCTCAGGGGAGACCTTCTTGCTCTCTACAGCTACCTGAAGGGAGGTTGTTGCCAAGTGGGGATTGGTCTCTTCTCCCAGGCAACCAGCACCGGAACAAGAGGACACAATCTCAAGCTGTGCCAGAGGAAGTATAGGCTTCAGGTGAGGAGAAAGTTCTTCCCAGAAAGAGATATTGGCCATTGGAATGTGCTGCCCAGGGAGGTGGTGGAGTCACTGTCCCTGGAGGTGTTCAAAAAGGGATTGGATGTGGCACTTGGAGCCATGGTTTAACTAATCATGAGGTGTTGGGTGCTAGGTTGGACTTGATGATCTCTGAGGTCTTTTCCAACCTTGTTGATTCTATGATTCTATGATAAAATTGTAGTGAGAAGCTCTAGGATCTCAGAAATTGCCTCAGTGATAAGATGGTTTCTGACCAAGGTAGTTAGAGCAGGTGAAGCAGTTATCCAGCACTGCAGTTCTGAAGTGCCTGCATCATTAGGCAAGTACATATAAACTACAGCTGATCTAGCATGGCAGAGTCACAGAACATGTTCACCTTTCCCTGATTTGAAATTGCACAAGTCTATTCTCCATACATTATTTTGCTATGTAAGATAGGTAACAAAATGACAACTCATCCTTGGGAGTTATTTCTTAGGCTAGAATATATTGTTTATGAAAATACACCCAGTGTCTTCACTTGAGGACCTCATGTAAAGAAAGACTTGATTTCACTGGAGGGTAGTCAATTCAGATTGAATTATCCATTCTTCAAATGAAATGACTGTGCAGCACCAACCTATAGCCCATTTACCTTGATATGTTCTCAGAGCTTCTCTTCCCAGGCATTGTTCCAATTTTTCTTGAGCTTTAGTTCTCCCATCACTTCTGTCAAGTAATTTTCCAGAGGCTAAGTTATTCTGAACAGGTTTTGGATAAAAATCTCCAGTTTCATTGTATACTTTTTCAAGCATGTGCATGCTTTTTTTCCTTGCTCCTTTTTCTGAGGGGGATTGGTATTCCTCAGCTTGCACTCAGGCAGGAAATTGTTTTCCATAGATCAGCATGCAAGCTTCAGGTTCTTATCTTATTAGCAAACAAGCACAATGGTGGCTGGCTTATAAACTTGTAATGTTTGTTTCTCCCTTTTATAGTTATCTGCCTCCATCTTGTCATAACTCATCTTCTGCTCATCTGGCTTACTATCCACCTTCCTCAGTGTTTTGTGTGTTGCTTCCCGCCCCCCCCCCTCCCCACCTCCCCTCTTCCTACCATCTCTTTTTTCTCTTTACATTACCTCACTGATTCTCCCTCTTACCCCTCCTTATTCATAACATAATCACAAGCAATTTCAGGGAGAAACCTGTGTGAATAAGACAGGATTCAAGGATTTGGAAATCTCTGAAACTTCTGGTTTCTGTGATCCTGGCTAGCAACCAATGTAAACTGAGCTCCAGCTAAGTTAAGGCCATCGAAGTTGCACACTACCTTTAGAGTCCTTTCACCTGGAGAATCCAAACATAGCCTAGATGTCCTCTAATGTTCAGGCTTTAGGTTCCACAATCTCATTTTGAAAATCTGGTTCTGACTGGATATATTTAGCAATTCTACATTTATTTTGTCTTAAAGCTTTGAGTATCACAGTTGTTCAGCTTACAGGTTTGACATTTAGTGAAAAACAGGACACACTTTCATTTGCAGTCAAAGCCTTGAAGGTGAAAGGTGAGCTTAAATTATTCCTTTATTTTACCTTCCTTGATTTCAACAATCTTCATACACAACTTCTGCATTTATTTATTTATTTTTAATTACATTGCCCTAGGGTTCTTGCCTAAAATCTCTGTTTCACTTGAAGAACCCAACACTGTGTCCCATCTGCAGGGTTGTTTTTTTTTGTAAGCAAGATGAGCAGGCAGTCAGGGAGCATGCTGACAGCCTCTTGAGGGTGTTCCCTGACTTGCTGGAAGTATTCTAAATGGCTGTGATTTCAGAGCTGTGCTGAACAGGCAGCAGAAATGCATCCTGAGAGCAAGTGGAACTATATTTAGGCATGGAAAAGGAACAAAAGCCAGCCAGAAGTCTGGAAAAGGATCTTATATCTTCTGTGGATGAAGGATGAACAATGAGGTTCACCTCCTTTCTCATATTCATGCAGGCATTGCAACTCAGAGCAGAGATTTATTGTGGGTTTCCAAAGAAGTCCAGTACAAAATCAGTACAAACCTGCAGGTGCTGCTCATTTGGTTTTATGAGCAGAATGGAGCCTAAGGTTGCATTTGATAGGTAAGGAGTGCTTCCTTTTTCTTTGATCTTTACCACACAAAGAGACAGGATTCAAACCTGTATTTGAATTTGAAACCCTTTCACATTAACAGCTTTTAAAAAGATTAGGCTATGTGGCCAAAATGAGAAAATGAGAGTGCATATTATCTTCTCAATACAAGCTCCTCACGTGTCTTCAGTCATGGCTACATATATAAAGGGTTTCTTTGCTTTTCCCTTTGAACTGCACTGTGGGATATGAGGTTACCTTGCTCATTTTCATGCATATGCAGAAAGAGAGGCAATTTGTCTGACCTATTTCTTTCCCTAAAGGGAAAATGTGAGTCTAGCTCAAATTTCAGGGGTCTAAAAAAATCAAGCCAGATGAGATGCTCTTTCTCTGCCTTGGATTTCTCCTTTGGAAGCCCACTGGCACAGAGTATTTAGACACTCAATGTTTTGGACACCTTTATGCATACTGAAAAGAAAGGGAAGCATAGCTGGTCGGTATCCTACTAGCTATGAGGCTGAAGGTTTTGTTCATGCAGATGTGATTTCTGTGGAGGGATTTTATTTTTTCCCTCCCAAATCCAAAGGCATTTATGCAAATGCCTAAATGTCAGCATGCTTAAATAGTTCAAAATGAAGAATCTGCCACAGCATGAATTCAGGGATCTCATCCTTATGGATTTGGTATAGAACTCAGACTTATGCAACAACTGGGATGGGCTAGGAATGCAGTTCCTAGGATTCCACCAAGGAATGTAAGCTCATAGTTACAACAACATCCTGCTATAGAATTTTATTGAAAAAGTGAAGCTTTCTTGACTTCTAAACTTAGGAATTTCTCTTTTTCTTCACCATTCCCTCTTTGGATATTTCTTTAATTGTGTGATCTTCCTCCTCCTCAGGCCCTCTCTGCCTTCTTGCCTGTTAAGTAGAGCTTTCTGATCCAGCCTAAGATGGTCGTTTTCCTTCCCTGCTCCCAGGCTGATTTTGCTACAGATGTATGCATTATTCATGTGTATTCAACCAATCATAGAGGCACAGAATTGTTTTGGTTGGAAAAGAACTCTACAGTCGAGTTCAATTGTTGACATAACACAACCATGGCCTTTAAACCACATCCTGAAGTGCCATGTCCATATGTTTCTCAAACACCTCCAGGGACAGTGACTCCACCACCTCCCTGAGCAGTTTTTCCAATGCCTGACCACTCTTTATGTGAAGAAATTTTTCCTAATATCCAATTTAAACTTCCTCTGGCACAATTTTAGGTCATTTCCTCTTGTCCTATCACCTGATACTAAATAGACTGGCCCCCACCTCCCTACAACCTTCTTTAAGGTAGTTGTAATGAGCAACAAGGTCTTCCCCCAGACTCCAAACTAAACAATTCTACTTCCCTCATCCATTCCTTGCAATATTTGTTCTCTAGACCTTTCACCAATTTTGTTGCCCTTCTTGGACATGCTTCTGCAACTCAAGGTCCTTCTTGGAGTGAGGGACCCAAAACTGAAGACAGTGTTTGAGGTGCATCCTCACCAGTTCTAAGTACAGGGTCATGATCACTTCCATAGTCCTTCTGGTCACTCTACTCCTGACACAGGCCAGGATGCTGTTAGCCTTGTCCTCTTGAGCACAATGCTGGCTCATGTTCAGATGTCTGTCAACCAACATCCCCAGATCCTTTTCTGCCAGGCACCTTTCCAGCCACTCTACCCAAGGTGTTGCATAGGGTTGTTGTGACCCAAGTGCAGGGCCCTGGCACTTTGCCTTATTATAACTGACTATGCACTCTCCTGTCCATATCATTGATAAGGATATTAAACAAGATTAGCCTCAACGATGAGTCCTGAGGAACACCACCAGTTACTGGCAGCCATTCACTACCCCTCTTTGAGCCTGGCTGCCCAGTCAGTTCTAAGTCCAGCAAATCATCCACCCATCCAAGCCATAAACAGCCAGGTCCTCCAGAAGGATGCTGCGGGAAACAGTGTCAAAGACTTCACTCAAGGGCTAAGCAGACAAGATTCTGTTACGTGAGCTGTTCACAGGCTGGTCAGCCAGGGTTAGATGGTGCCTTTAGGCAGCACTCTGTGGGACAAATGAAACATAAATGGTACTGACCCAGAAGAAAATGTGCTGAGAAGCCTCTCAGTCACACATTGTACCTTATGATCATGTCAGGTCAATGTTGAAGCCTCTCATCTGCATACAATGATGTGTGTATCACACTAAGTCATACCATGAGAGGGAAGACAATTGAATTCTCAATTCTGTGCGATGTCTCTGGTTAACTTATGTCTCTGTGGGCAGGAAACATATTACTGTCTCTTATTCCAGTCCCATTCAACTGCTAAAATCAGGAGTGGGAGTGAAATTAAATCACCAGAACTAGAATTTTTTTGCATGAGAATATTGAGTGTGGAAAACAGGACAGTGCTCTCCACACTGGAGGATAAGTTTGGGATGCTTTACTTGGAAGTGAGAGACACAGTTCTGTGCCCTCCTGGGTTATTCATGTCACTCTGATGAAACTGTAGAGATCATGCCAGTGACTTGTGATGGAGAGGCTGGTTCAGATAGAGCAGAATTGTATTGGGCTCTAACATTACAGTATTATGCTCAAGATGATCAGTTCATTTGGAAGTACATCATGGGACATGACACCCACTAGCTGAGAATCTCAGCTAGTGGCTCAATGTAACCAGCTAGGTCATTGTGTGTGCTTGCAGCCACTTGTGTAGCTTGCTGTGGACATGCCTCCAGCCATCTGCAAGGGGGCCTGCTTAATGATTTTGTAATGGTTTGGCATTTTGTAGGCTGACAATTGGCACATATGGGCATCTTTGAAGCATTTGCTCCAAACACCCACATTTCAAGTCTGTGATGGAAGTGTTGTGAGGATCAATACTTTGGAGAGTAAGGGACACCCAGACACTACTGGTAATGCAGGGCAGAGAAGCTCATGGGCAGGTAGCTTGTGTACATGTGCTGTTACTGATCACACACGGGGTTATGCTCTTGGAGACGGCACCCTGACACACTGAGAAAAAGGACCTTGACTGACATGTCTCCTCTAAAAAGGCAGAAAGACAGAGGAAACTGTAAGCCTGGAAAACTGAAACCTTGAAGGCTGATTCCTATTTCTGTTTTACACACAAGCTTTTAACTGATTTTGATTTTCCTGCTTTTGAACAGTTGGTAGAGTGGGTGCTACATGCAACACCTCCATGTGACAAATCTCAGCCTACAAAATACTGACATGTTCCATTTCATTAACCATATGGGACTTAATTATGCTGCCAGCTGAAATACAGGTGCAAGTCCCAAAGTATCCATTTGCTGTATGTGCAGGGACCCTACTGAATCTTACAGTACGTTTGCCTAGGCAAATCAGGGAGCTCATGCGACATGGTCAACATTCATGGCTCCGTCGAGGTGTGGAGAGTCTAAGCTTTAATATATAACTGAAATAAAAGGTGAGGTTTTGACCACAGGATGGAGGTTTTGGGGAAGAAGGGGCAGTGGTGTTGTGTGTGTACTGCTAAATGAAAATCAGTTGTCAAGGTCTTCCCACAGCGTGCAGCATTTCAGCACTTTGCAGTCATGCCCATAAAGAAAACTGGCCAAAGGTAGCCAGAGTCCTTAGAGGAGTGGAGCATTGCCATCCTCTGCCTACAGACAATCTGGAACAAAGTGGCCTAGATTTGGCAGTGCTCTCCCTGTCCCGTCTGTCTTGCTGGGATGTCAGTTCAAAGGCATGAGTGCCACATAATGTCACTTGCAGCAATTTCATCCTGGATTGTTTTATCAGGTGGGCTGTGGAAAGCCAGGAGTGAGCTCTGCAGATTGGATGCAAATGCCAAGAGGACTTTCAGCAAGAGAGGAGGAAGCAGAATATCAAAGGTCTAGGTGAAAAATAGAGAGAGTACAGGATTAAGAAAAACAAAGTGCAGGAACAGCAATGGTGCTTGAGATGAAGTGTTTCACTGATACAGTTTGTAGATCTGAGTGTCCTATTCAGAACCTGTCATCCACAGGCCCTGAAATGCTTCACAATTTAAATACAATGTTCTACTAGGGAATCAAAGGACTGAAACCTGGCATGCAGTGCTGGAAGGCAACCATGGCACCTATCTTGTTTCCCATACCTCCGTGTCTCCCTTGCATTATGCCGCCTTCCATGGCTGATGGTCATAACCTATTACTACATGGGAGGTGCCGTGTTGTGTCCTTCCCCTCTTACGTGTGGAAATTCAACGAGGAGCACAAGGCCTGGAGCTGCTCTTCAGATCAGAATTGAGAATGCAGCAAGGTGTTCTCAGAGGACTAAATATTTCTGCAAATATGGCTAAACGTCAAGCTAAAGCCAGCTATGGAATACAGCAATAACTCAAAACTCTCTTTGCATTTATAAGCAGCTTATTTGTCCTGAATATGTCATACAGGAATGACTGAATTTTGCTTTATAAAAGGACTCTTCAAATCAATCCTGTTAATAACTTCTCATAAGCTGATGTTTTCTCTCTGGCTAGCTGAATGTGTCATTTGGATATCATGGTGGTAGAGGCACCACTAGCACCTCACTGCAGAAGCAAGAAGTGGGTAATTACTTCAGCATTTTCTAGAGGAGTTTGCAAAGATAACCAACTAGAACTATGACATTTGAGAGGTTTCTCTGTGTACTTTTTTCCTGCATTAGTGTGAAAAAAACCATATTTTTATAGCATTTTCCTCATTTTTTAATTTTTTTAAAGATAATAAATAAATATTTTATAGGAAAAGGGGAAGACGGGAGCAGTTTCTAAAATGAAAAACGCTTTTCAGAGGGGGAACAGTGTGTGCTTGTGCACTTGCACTTTCTGTTGGTGGTATCTGAAGGGAGGTCATAGCCAGGTGGGGGTTGGTCTCTTCTCCCAGGCAACCAACAACAGAACAAGAGGACACAGCCTCAAGCTGTGCCACTGGAGATTTAGGCTGGATGTGAGGAAGAAATTCTTCCCAGAAAGAGAGATTGGCCATTGGGATGTGCTGCCCAGGGAGGTGGTGGAGTCCCCATCACTGGAGGTGTTTAGGAAGAGACTGGATGAGGCACTTGGTGTCATGGTTTAGTTGATTAGATGGTGCTGGGTGATAGGTTGGACTCAAGGATATCAAAGGTCTTTTCCAACCTGGTGAATTCTATTCCTTTTCATTCCATTCCATTCCATTCCATTCCATTCCATTCCATTCCATTCCATGCCACTAATCAAATTGATTAGATTCAATTTGATTTGATTCAAAAGTTGATTCAATTTGATTCAATTCAATTTATTATAATCATATCACCTACATACCACACCTCTGGGTAGCCATGTGTTAGAGATGATCTTCTTTTTTTGTTCCCCTCTGTCCTCTAAAAATAGTGATAGTGATATCTGCAAAGAAGCTCTTTTGTTAAAGTGCATAGGGGTGTCAGAAGATGCTCTGACTTCCAATATCAGCATTTTGCCTGCCATGCAATATTTTATGTGTATACAACTAGACAGAATGCTTTGATTTTAAATACAGTGTAAAAAAGCATTTGGGGCAACATACCAAATAATTACATATCTCAAATAATTACATACCCCAGGGACTTAACTTACAATTCTTTAACCTATAAAATCTGATATTATTCTAAAGTTCCTAGTGAGGTTTCTGAATCAGTATGGTAGCTGCAACTAAAAAGCCTCCACAAATTTAACAAGTTACATGTTCAGGAAGGTTTTTCTGGTAAGAATGGGTATTGACAGGATATTCTGTACAATCACACATGGTTTGAGGTCATAAGCTGTGCCAGGGGAGGTTTAGACTCGAAGTGAGGAGAAAGTTCTTCACTGAGTGAGTCGTTCGCCATTGGAATGTGCTGCCCAGGGAGGTGGTGGAGTCACCATCCCTGGAGGTGTTCAAGAGGGGATTGAACGTGGCACTTGGTGCCATGGTCTAGTCATGTGGTCTGTGGAGACAGGTTGGACTCGATGATCCTTGGGGTCTCTTCCAACCTTAGTGATACTGTGAAAAGTTTTCAAATAATTAACATGTGGTTACTGACTACATTGTGTTTGCAAACTATGTATTAGTTAGGTGCCTAACCTTTCTGGTAGTCAGTAAGAGTGAAATACCCAGCTCTGCAGCTGAGCAGGCCCCTGAGTTATTTAGGAATTATCAAGCAGAGATATTTAACTTTTCTGTGGGGAAACCATTTATGAAAAAAGCACCCTTTAGGTGCTCAGGATGGTTCTTTGAGTTGCATAGCCTCAATTCATTCCTTGTATGACATCCTGGAGAAGAGAAGGCTCAGGAGAGACCTCATTGCTGTCTACAGCTCCCTGAAGGGAGGTTGTAGCCAGGTGGGGATCAGTCTCTTTTCCCAGGCAACCAGCAACAGAATGAGGGGGGACAGTCTCAAGCTGTGCTAGGAGAGGTTCAGGCTGGATGTTAGGAAGAAGTTCTTCACAGAGAGAGAGATTGGCCATTGGAATGTGCTGCCCAGGGAGGTGGTGGATTCACCACCCCTGGAGATCTTCAAGAAAAGATTGGGTGAGGCACTTTGTGCCATGGTCTATTTGATTGTATAGGGCTGGGTGATAGGTTGGACTGGAAGTCTCTTCCAACCTGGTTGATTCTATGATTCTACCCTGTCATGTACTTCTGCATAGTACTGTTAATGTACACGTGCACTGCCAGTTTGCTTAACAGGATTTGGTGAGGTGGAGTTTCCCCCCACAGCATTAACTTTGCCAGACCAACTCAGAAGCAAATGGAGCTGTATTTACAAGCAAAATCTACACTCTACCATGGAAGGCAATGAATGTGTACAAAATATCCAGGAATTACAATATTTACAGCTATTTACAATTAATAAACAGCACAAGGACCCCCTGGCCAAGGACCTGGGGAAGCTACCAGCTTCTGCAGAAGAGGAGGCTCAGAGGAGACCTTCTTGCTCTCTACAACTACCTGAAGGGAGGTTGTGGCCAGGTGGGGGTTGGTCTCTTCTTCTAGGAGGACACAGTCTCAAGCTGTGCCAGGGGAGGTTTAGGCTGGAGGTGAGGAGAAAGTTCTTCCCAGAAAGAGAGATTGGCCATTGGAATGTGCTGCCCAGGGAGGTGGTGGAGTCACCATTCCTGGAGGTGTTCAAGAGGGGACTGGACGTGGCACTTGGAGCCATGGTTTAGTTAGTCCTGAGGTGTTGGGTGCTAGGTTGGACTTGATGATCTCTGAGGTCTTTTCCAACCTTGTTGATTGCATGAGTCTATGAATTCCATTAGAGTAAGCATGTGCTAAGGATTCATCCCACTTTCTCCCTTTCTTACCCTCCTTTACTTCCCTGTACAAAAGGGACAAGAGAAAGGAGCAGAGAAGTTAGACTTAGCCGAAGCCAGCTGATAAGCAGGTTATCACTCCTGAGCAAAGCAAAACAGCCAGAGATCAGAAGAGAAGAGAAAAAGGGAAGAATTGTTATGGTGCAGCTCCTCTTATTGTAGATATTTAGCCAATCAACTTATTTAGAATAATCTTTTGTTTTCCTTTTCACACCCAACAGTGATTCATTTAATATTTTTCTACTTTTCTGCTTAAAATCTGTAACTGAATTTTAAAGACATAGCCTGAAACCGCCACACAGGAACATGAGGACTTCTCTCACAAGCCAAGAACTTTCTTTTTTAATCTCTACCACTCTGTATTTCTTTTTGTGTTGCTTCTGTTGGCTATTGGCTTTAAAACTTAGCCTTTCTCTTGTTATGTATTTGAATAGCATCTAGCATCCTGCTACCCTCACCTATGTCATTGTATGTACTTTGTGAAAAGAGTTTCCTTTCCCACAGACTAGCACATACAGTCTTGACTTACACTACTGCTAAAGCCTGAGTCCTTTTCATTCATCAGCTGTTTTATTTGTTTAGTCCAAAGAGTGCAGTGCAGATGGACAAAAAGAGATGGCAGTTTCAATCCATCAAGTATGCTGCAAGGTTCTAGTTCAGTAAGTGCTCTGAACTTTTTGCTAGATCTGCTCTGAACAGTTCAACTGCTTAAGAAGTAGTAAATCAAGAAGTACCTTTTGCTGATAGAAAATAGACTTCTGAATGCATATGGACAAGATTTTAGTATTACTTGCTAGAATAATAACAATGCAGACAAGGAATTGCCCCCTTGCCTTAATTACAAGTTTCACTAAGGACTCTTACTGCATGTGGCAGTCAGTTCATTCATTCATTTTCTTCCTTGCAAGACTTTGAGCAAACCCTGACTGAAGCAGTGTCAAGGGTTAGGTCTGGGCCAGCTGCTAAATGAGTGGCAGATGTCATGTAATTCTGCATTTTCAGTTGCTATACCTGAACAATCTTAATGTACTTGTTCTTGAAAAGCTGGTACAATCTGATCATACCAGACCTGTCTGTTTTGAATCTTTCATGATTCATACTGTTTCTAATTGTGCCTGCAAATCATTTGGAAAAGTTCTGTTTGATCCAGGCAAAAATTATTCCAGAGAGACTATTTGTCCTGGTTTTGCTGGGACAGAATCCCAGACCAGCCATGGGCTGCAGGTCTTTATTGGTTCTGAGTCAGCCAGGAGAGATGACTGAAGGTATATCCCAGACCAGGAGCACCACACTCAGTATAAAGAATCAGAGAATCATAGAATCAACAAGGTTGGAAAAGACCTCAGAGATCATCAAGTCCAACCTGTCACCCAACACCTGATGACTAACTAAACCATGGCACCAAGTGCCACGTCCAATCCCCTCTTGAACACCTCCAGGGATGGTGACTCCACCACCTCCCTGGGCAGCACATTCCAGTGGCTAACGACTCTCTCTGTGAAGAACTTTCTCCTCACCCCAAGCTAAAACTTCCCCTGACACAGCATGAGAGGGAGAAAGAAAGGGGGAAGCTTGCTGGTGAGTGGGGAGTTTTCTGTCTGGGCTTTCTGTTTTGGCCCCTCATCTTACTTCCTCTGTTCTTGAGCACTGCTTGGCTATTGGATTGCTGCTGAGTATAACTTTATGTGTGTTGTATAGACATTGGGGTTGATTTGAATATTTCATTAAATCCACTTCAATTTCTGCCTGTGGGTCTTTCTGTTTTCTGATCTCCCCTCTCTGCTGAGGAGGGGTTGTTGATGATAGAGCAACTGCTATAGTTTATCCCCAGATACAGGCTGAATTTAGACACTGTTATAGCAACTAAATGCTACAGAGAATCTTGTTCCAGTAGTAGATAATGTTCTCTGATGCTGTTTTGCTATACTGAGAGAAATGTTACCTCTGTTTCCTGATGAATATCCTTTTTAACCGGCAGACGTAATAAAGCAGTTATGAATACACAGATTTTCACTCCACTCAAATATTTGCATCATCTTCTTTGTTTTCCAAGTGTCTTCATTTCTTTGCAGCTCCCTACAGCTTGTTGAGATATTTAATAGCTGAAAATGTGTTATTATTAAACGTGGCTTTTTATTGGAGTGAGTAATGAGACAATAAAAAATGATTGCTGTGAACTCATTCATTTTTAATAAATAGAATATACTTTGGTTTTAAATTGTTTATTGCAAGAGGATTACTTTCAAAAGCACAGGTATTTGAGCAATTAAGACAAATAATTATATCAATCAAACTACTGAGGATCAGACAGCCAATAAAACAGAACAGGCACTAAGGCAAAGACTGCTTCCTTACCCCAAGTTATCATCCCAATCAACGGCAGCTATTGGAATAAGACCTGCTGGGAATGGATTTTAACATTAGGAATAGAATGGAATAGAATAGAATAGAATAGAATAGAATAGAATAGAATAGACCAGACCAGGTTGTAAGAGACCTTCAAGATCATCGCGTCCGACCCATCAACCAATCCAACACCACTTAAACAACTAACCCATGGCACCAAGCACCCCATCAAGTCTCCTCCTGAACACCTCCAATGATGGCAACTCCACCACCTCCCCAGGCAGCCCATTCCAATGTGCAATCACTCTCTCTGTATAGAACTTCTTCCTAACATCCAGCCTAAACCTCCCCTGGTGCAGCCTGAGACTGTGTCCTCTTGTTCTGGTGCTGGCTGCCTGGGAGAAGAGACCAACATCCGTCTGTCTACAACCTCCCTTCAGATAGCTGTAGGGGGCAATAAGGTCACCCCTGAGTCTCCTCTTCTCCAGGCTAAGCAACCCCAGCTCCCTCAGCCTCTCCTCACAGGGCTGTGTTCCAAACCCCTCACCAACTTTGTTGCCCTTCTCTGGACTCGTTCCAGCAAGTCAACCTCCTTCCTAAACTGAGGAGCCCAGAACTGGACACAGGACTCAAGGTGTGGCCTCTGTAAGAAAGGAAAGAAGATCTCTAAAGTCACTCAGGAAGCTTATTGGGATAATGCATCATGGATATAACAAAAATAATAAACAAACAAACAAACAAACAAACTTTAAAAGCCAGAATGAGTTCAGTCTCTCAAAGTGAATCAAAATAGATTGCTGAAGTCTACCATTGCTACGTGCAAACTTATGAAGAGCAAGAACAGACTGAATTAACAGGAAAAGTAATGCAATCTTGGCCCTAAGCCAAAACAAGTTTTTCTTGGCATAGCAGTGGTGGAAAAGAAGGCTCTATTTAATTTTTCTTCAATTTGCTAAATAAATTGTCCCACTCAATGGGAGACTTGCTTCCAGCGGGTGATTCAAGCCTCCCATTTTATTGAACCTCTTCATTAGTGACCTTGCATTAATACCTTCCTAACTGGTGTACTTTAGATGAATATTTAAAATTGTCTGCTAAATAATAGTCAGTGTGGAACACAAAGCTGGTTGGCAGGATGGAGAAGATAGGAGTGGAAGTGACCACAACTGAAGTGGAAGAAAACCAGAGTAGATTAGAGTTAGGCCTTCTTGTTTGTTAGAGGATGCTGCCATGAAACTGATGAGGACAGGAAAGTGTGTGACATGGAAAGAACAGAATGGAATGGAATGGAATGGAATGGAATGGAATGGAATGGAACGGAATAGAATAGAATAGAATAGAATAGAATAGAATAGAATAGAATAGAATAGAATAGAATAGACCCGGTTGGAAGAGACCTTCAAGATCATCGCGTCCAACCCATCATCCAACACCATCTAATCAACTAAACCATGCAACCAAGCACCCTATCAAGTCTCCTCCTAAACACCCCCAATGATGCACCTCTCTGGGCACAACATTGCATAAGGTTCTTCACAGAAGTCTGCAGTGATCAACACAGGGACTAATTTCATGTAACGCTTTTGTGAGTGATGCAAGTGTAATTAGTTTAATCCCTGAGATTTTCTAATGGAAAAATACTAACCTGTAGGAAGCAGAGAAAGAGCAATTGTGCAAGAAGAATCAGGTGGGTTTGGAGACTAGGTTAAAAAATTTTACCAGGTGCTTGAAATCTTTCTTGTATCTAACCTGAACTGTACAATCTGTGAGTGCAGTCATCCTAAACTCTGTCTGTAAATCAGCGAGAAATCTGATATATGCCACAGCAGACTCGCGTTTTTAAGTGGCTTCCAGAGTAGTTCTGAAGTGTGTAATGATCTCTATTGACTAAGTGAAAAGCTCAAAGTGATGAAGTTCCTGCCTTGCCTGCCATGAACTCCTTTTCCTTACTGATTAATGCTCATTTCTGTAGTTCTCCGAGCATTCAGCACTCAGGAAAAGAGGGTGTGGGAGAAAAGACGCCAGTATGACAAAGACATGAAAATGCAAATGGAATCTTGGAGTGGTATTTTCAAGAAAAATAGAGTGTTTGTCCTGCTCTACAGGATTCTGTAAATCATCATTTGATTGTTGTAGACTGGTGGTCATTGATGTCTGGGGAAGAGAGAATCGAAGTCGGGACAGCTGCAGAGGAGGGTTATTAGTGTAATCCGAAGAGCCTATCATGCAACAGGAGCCCAGAAGATTTGTCTTTCTTTAGTGCCCAGAAGATTTGTCTTTCTTTAGTGGAGTGAAATGAAGCCTGAATAATATTGGTAGTGTCTTTAAATACACCACACTGAGTGGTAATGATGGTTGAAAGAAAAATACTGATAAGTGTGGGCTCACTGTTAGAAAGATTTCCAACTATCAGGCTCTAGAATAGCCACACAAATGAGCATTGTGTCCAGACTGAAGCTGGGTGTGGTTACAGTGCACACACTATGGTCACTCAAATGTGTGTAGGTATTCTGGAAGAAACAGCTAGTAGAAACATAGAATCATAGAATCAACCAGGTTGGAAAAGACCTTTGAGATCATCAAGTCCAACCTATCATCCAACACCATCTAATCAACTAAACCATGGCACCAAGCACCCCATCCAGTCTCTTCCTAAACACCTCCAGGGATGGTGACTCCATCACCTCCCTGGGCAGCACATTCCAATGGCCAATCTCTCTTGCTGGGAAGAACTTAGCAGCTTCCCCTGGTCCTTGTCCAGGGGGGTCCTTGTGCTGTTTATTAATTGTAAATACCTGTAAATATTGTAACTCCTGGATATTTTGTACACATTCATTGCATTGTGGAGTGTAGATTTTGTTTGTATATACAGCTTCATTTGCTTCTACCTGAGTTGGTCTGGCAAAGTTAATGCTGGGGGGAAGCTTCAACCCACCACACAGCTGAGCTGAGATGCCCCTGAAAACATGCTCCCAGAATCTTTGAAAATAACAGGAAGGAGAAGAAAATGTCTAGAAGAACACTGATGAGTTTAATCTTTATGGAGACAGTAAGACACAATAAATTTGCAGGTTCTCTCTATTTCATTCCCCAGAAAAACCCCTGGCATTAATGATCATTGAAATGAGCTGAGCTACATGGCTGCAAATAGGGGAAGAAGAGTAATTTATAACCTGGATGCAATACACCCTGACAAATGGAACAGAAGGTATACTGCCTTATGTTAAAACCTGCACCATCATTCAAATAAACCAAGGGTTATGCCATGTTCAAGTTAGATAAGTAGGCAAGAGAAATGGCCTCTTATTCAATAAAGTTAGCTTAAGCAGAGGTAATTCCCCTTCCCTTCTTTTTGAACTCCAGTGTGCAATAAAAGCAGCAGAAGTGAATGGAATACAGTTTTGTAGACAGGGGGAATCTGCAAATACTGAAGGTGCAGTGTGATGGATTTTGGGCTGCCTAGGGTGCTAAACACAAATTGGAGGCAAAAAAAAAGAGCAAACAAGCCCCACAGACCTGAGATCTATCTCAGTGTGTTCCAAATTGTTAGGCCAGAGATTAGATTTTATTTTTAATTATCTTTTCATAAAATCTACACTACTGACTGCATCAGACTGGAATCTCCCTGCTCAAGGCAAGTGGTTTCCTTAAGGCATTATTCTTGTTTTTTCCTGGGCACATTGAATATTTGAGTGATTTATAGAAAACTCAAATCTTTGACTCGTGTGACTGAAGGGAATCCATATCATCATGATTTACAGTTCCCACTGCTAGGAGATCTGCAGTCTCTGCTTCCATAGAGATCATTCCACCTGAATCATGTGTGAGAAATGCTGCCAAGGTGAGCAACCTGAGATAAAAGCTTTAGGTGTGACTTGGGTGGAGGGAGGTGCTTTGATCTAGCTATGATCATAGAATCATGGAATGGTCCAGGCTGGAAGGGACCTCCAAATGTTATCTAGTCAGACCTCAAATGAGTGGTGTGGAGGGTATTGTAAAGATAGTCTTCTGTATACTGCTGAAGGCATGTGGTTTCTTTACCTGCTCACCCTAAGGCAGGCTCGTGTATTGAGAGTTTTCACACTGCTCCATATATTTAAATGCCAGAAGAACTCTGTCTGCTCAGACACTCAGACCTTCTGCATAACATTAGGTCAAGAAATTTTACCCAGGAAATCAAGCAGGGGAAGAACTCATTCTTGCCTCTAATGTGAGTGTTACCAAGCCTGTGAACTTGTGACTAAACCAACGTATATCTCATTGAAAGACATTTGGTCTAAATGTAAGGCCTCCAGGAGATGATTAATCAGCTACAACCTTTAATTATGTTGCAACAGTTAATTACTCTTTCTGTTAAAAGTTGTCTTGCTTCCAGTCTGAATGTGTCTGTCTCCATGGAGACATTCTTCTATGGAAAGAATAGGGCACTATGACCTCTCTCTGCCTAGAGGTTTCCATTTGTTGTTTGTCTTTATAGACTGTCTTAATCTCAAGCTACAAAAGTCCTGGCTGGTAGATATTTCCTCACAGCTTCGTGTAAATACAGAGTCCCTCTAATCAATGCAAAAAAGTGCTCTTTAGATTTACATAAGTAGGAGAGATACCACAATCTGGCTCTCTCAGTTAACATGCTGCTCTTTAGCTGGAAGAAATCCTTGTCTGTATAATGTACTTCAATTTGGCTTTTCCTGGACCAGCTTAGTAAAGGTTTCCAGTTTTGATTTCCTTTCAACTTGGCTGTTAGCCTTGGAGAAGCGGAGGTGTTCTTACCAATATCACAGATTTCACCTTCACAGAATCACAGAATATTAGGGGTTGGAAGGGACCTTGAAAGATCATCTAGTCCAACCCCCTTGCCTGATCAGGAGCACCTATACCAGATCACACAGCAATGCATCCAGGCACACTTCAGGTATCTGCAGAGAGAGCGGCTCCACAACCTTCATAAAGACTTATTGAAATACATTAATTTATCTCAAGGAAAGGTTTGCCTGTTACTGATAACAACCTAATTTTATTATGCTGTGATGTCAGGGAGCAATTGATCAACAGTCAGTACTGACAACTCGAGGAACCTACTGAAATAGATACTGACCTCTGTATTAATTTGTTTTCTGCAGGTAATTTCTGTGCATCCCTTACTTAGGGCTTTGAAAACTTGGATTCTGAGCCAAAGGCTTCTTAAGGCAGTTCCTGACACACTCCTGCCTTCTCCTTCAATGTCAGAGCTTCTAAACACACACACAACACACTGTTCAAGCCCAAATCAGCAACTTTGTGATCCAGGGCTTGGGAGCTTTGACGTATGTCCATCTCTGATTAAGCTATGAGTTTTTCTCTTGTGAAAGCTGTTTAAAATACCAGAACAAGGAAAATGAATTTTGTTGACCTGGAATACAGTAGATAACATTGACTACTGACAGATTTTCAAAACCAATGTGCTTTGCATTTACTGTTACTCAGACACCACCTACTATCTGCAACTTAAACCAGCAACATACTGTTTGTGGGATCCTGTGGCTGGAAGGGATATGGAGGTGTTTTGGTTTATTATGCTTTTCACCTTCATCCCACCTAGTTCCATGCTTGCTTTCTATGGAGATGAGGTGTTTGATATTGACTCACATATGTGACATCCAAGGAATTTGTGAATTGGCGGGGAAGGAGAGTCTAGGTTGACTTCTACTGCCCATGCTTGTGCAGCATCTTAATTGACTGTTTCAAAGGCATTGAATAGAATGTCACTCCTTGTTAAGACTGAACAAGCCAGTCTTATCTTTGGCCAGCTTTTAACAACAGCAGTTAAATACCAGCCCTAATGAGATGCCCAGAGAAACAGGAAAAACCTCACAGCATGTAAATGAAGGTCTCTCTCTCCCAGGTTTTCATGTCTGATAGTAGAATAGGATGGAATGGAATGGAATGGAATGGAATGGAATGGAATGGAATGGAATGGAATGGAATGGCATAGAATAGAATAGAATAGAATAGAATAGAATAGAATAGAATAGAATAGAATAGAATAGAATTAACCAGGTTGGAAAAGACCTTCGAGATCATCAAATCCAACTTATCACCCAACACCATCTAATCAACTAAACCATGGCACTAAGTGCCTCATCCAGTCTCTTCCTAAACACCTCCAGTGATGGTGACTCCACCACCTCCCTGGGCAGCACATTCCAATGGCCAATCTCTCTTTCTGGGAAGAATTTGTTCCTGACATCCAGCCTGAACGTGCCCTGGTGCAGCTTGAGACTGTGTCCTCTCATACATACATAGAATACATACATACATAGAATAAATTCTGGTGCTGGTTGCCTGGGAGAAGAGACCAACCCCCACCTGTCTACATCCTCCCTTCAGGTAGTTGTAGAGAACAAGAAGGTCTCCCCTGAGCCTCCTCTTCTCCAGGCTAGTGTCTCACAACTCGTGTTTCTAGGGAATCCTGTGGTTGGTTCATCTGTCCCATTATCAGTCTTCCTCTTGCTTCTTAGTGGTAGAAATTATCTTAGGCTAACATGCGCAGAGTCATAGCATGGTTACAAACACTGGTGTGGAATGGTGCAGAGAGTGGTGCATAGCCTGAAGCATGCCCTGAAAGAATGGAAGTGACCTCACAGTTGTTTTGTCTCTTAGTTCATCAGATAAATCTCTGTTTGATGTAATGTCTTTTGACTGTTAGCCCTCTATAAAGATATTCAGACTTGGGCTTAAACTCATTAAATTCTTGACTCTGGTGTCTAAAATAGCACAGCATGAAAGGCTTTTCAGGTGTTTCCTAAACTTGTAGGAAAATATTAACATACAGGAGGCAAGAGAAGTTAAAATAGTGGACGTTTCACAAGTTAAATTTAGATCCCTGCATTTAACAGTAGTGGAGGTGATTGTTCAACCTGAGGAGGAGGCTGAGCTCAGTGAAACTTTTCTGACTTCTCTGATGAGGAGTGGCGAATTCTAGGGCTCTGGGTAGTGTTTGCAGGACAAGGCATAATCACCGAAGAGAATTCACCAAAGTGAATTTTCTTTTCATTGCCGTTCTTTCTTTGCAGCTTTGAGACTGTAATCAAAGTTGCTCTGTGAGGTCTGGAACTAAAAAGGTTTGATTTTTCTCTCCAAGTTCTCGGTTTTCCCTTAACCCCTGCATGCCACCAGACCGAGTTTGTTACCCATCCAAGTGTCAGCTGGTTACTCCATGCAGGCAAGAGGCAGAACATGGAATGTTATTGGCAGGTGCTGCTAAACACAGCAGAAAAGGGATGAATCTGCCACCCTTTCCCTTGGCAGAAGCAGTGATTTGGGCAGCTCTCCTCCACACCGACACTGATTTTTGTTTCCTGAAATTTGGAGGAGTATTCAGCATCCCCAAGACTTTCACTATTTATTTATTTATCTATTTATCTGTTTATTTATCTATTTATTTATTTTCCTGTGTGGCTGAGCGTGGCCAAGAGTTCCTTAGAAGGAGATTGACAAAAGCACTGTCTCCTGAAGAAAGCAACAAGTATTAGGAGATCCTTGTGAGAACAGAACAAAGAGTGAAAATATGAATCCTTTCAGAAAAAAAAAGAAAAGAAAAGAGGAAAAAAACCACACACATTAAATTTTGAACTTTAAAAAGGTGGTTTTTTAAAGTGCTGTTTCAGGCCTAAACTCTTCCACTGTTTGAATTCATTCATGAATAGTTCAGCCTTCAAGCCTTAATTGTGTTCCATTTTAATGGTTACCCAGTATCATTTCTGGGTACCTAGAGGATAAATCCTTGTGTTCATAATTTCAAGCCATATACTTTGTTATCAGAAAAAGCAAAATTACTCCTAGGAGTAAAGCAACAGGCAGATATGTGGCATTTTTTGATATCTCAGAAAGCATATGTGTTAATGAAAACATTGCATTGCAATGCATAAAGAATTTGTTTCTTAAACAGATGCAAGCACATCACTGGGGAAATTATTGACACATGATTGCATTTCATTGAAGCCCTTCAGAAATTAAGAACAAAACAAAATGTAGTTTGCCTTCTTTCTACTAATTTGTCTTTAGGATCATTTGCACTTTATGTATTAAAAAGCCCTATGAGGAGAGGCTGAGAGAGCTGGGGTTGCTTAGCCTGGAGAAGAGGAGGCTCAGGGGAGACCTTATTGCTCTCTACAACTACCTGAAGGGAGGATGTAGCCAGGGGGAGGTTGGTCTCTTCTCCCAGGCATCCAGCACCAGAACAAGAAGACATAGTCTCAAGCTGTGCCAGGGGAGGTTTAGGCTGGATGTTAGGAAGAAATTCTTCCCATAAGGAGAGATTGCCCATTGGAATGTGCTGCCCAGGGAGGTGGTGGAGTCACCATCCCTGAAGGTGTTCAAAAAAGGATTGGATGTGGCACTTGGAGCCATGGTTTAGTTAGTCCTGAGATGTTGGGTTCTAGGTTGGACTTGATGATCTCTGAGGTCTTTTCCAACCTTATTGATTCTATGGCTCTATGATTCTATGGAAAAAGGGGATATTTTTTTCATGCAATCTGGTTCAAGATTTATTGCACTGGTATTTATCACATTTTCTCCACCACAGGAATTACAGATACATCTGAGAGAACTTAAGTTTTTCAGATCTTGAATATGTGGGAGGGCAGTGCCATCATAATGGCCTCATCTTCAGTGGAGTGTGTGTAGTGAGAGCTGAAAGTGTCTGGCAACTTCTAGAGCAGAATCTACAAGAATGACTTGAACAAAATCTTATTGTGGGCTTGTAAGAATTACTTCCCTCGGTCATGGCCTATATGTTCCAGGATACTGCTTATAAATATTGCTGTTAAATGCAGCAGAATGGGAAAGAAATTAAGTTGTGAAATGAAAATAGCAGCTTTCCTGCACCACTGTGTTTCAGCTGTGGTTGCATTATCCCTTCCACTTTTAAAATACAGAATCTTGCTGAATTATTTCTTAGTTTGGTGACAGAAGAAACTGCTTCTCCCCCTCCATCTTTCCTACTACTTCCCAGTAGAAAATATTTGATTCTGAGACTTTATCCATGCAAGCCCCTTGCTGGGGCTCACTTTTCTATATTAAGAATGACACTTTTTATGTCTTCTGATTTTGTTTGGGAGTTATCAATCTGTTTGTTTGTGCAGAAGCAGAACAGATGAATTGCTTATTGTTTCCCTTTCAACTTAAATATTGCAGCCACACAGACATAAAGAGCAGATTAATATCTTTGCACTGATATCCATAATGAAATTCTCAGAATGGTTTTGGCTTGAGTTATGGTTTCAGCTATCCATCAATAAAGTGCACTGGCTTGTTTGTCTTTTGTTGTTCACATACATTATGCTTTGCAACTCAACTGCATGTGAGAGCTCTCTGTTTCTGATGCTTACTCAGTCCATCAACCTCTAGATCTCTCTAGAAAGAGTTTGGACACAGAGTTTGTCAAAAATGACTGCTTGAGGAGCTGAGAGAGTGGAAAGCACATTCATTTTGATGCTGTTACTGAAACTGAACATGGAGGTTTAAACTAAACCTCTTCTGTCTTTTTTGCTTTTCTTTCCATTGCACATCTGATATTTGACAGGGTTGTAGACAACATCTTTGCAGACAAGGTGAAGGTGGCAGTTGTCACCTCCATCTAACCCCCAGCTCCCAAGTTCCAGGGTTCAAAAGCGACAGCATTACAGGAGATGAAGTGTAATGGTGTTGATGTGTCACAGTAGACACATCTATACATTAGAGTAGATTAGGAGCTCTATCCAAAGGCCACACCAGGCTTTGGGCTTGCCCTTTACCCTGACACTATCATTATGATGCTGTGCTGAGGTCAGTACAGACTTTGTTCAACTTTATGGAGGTTGTTAGGAATTTCTCTTAAAACAAATATCCCTTCCATTTTAAGCCTGGCTTGATTTAGGTAGCTGTGTTGTGTGAAACAACCATTTACCTTGCTGGCCTCTGGAGTACACTGCTTTTGATATGTTCACCCATTATTTAGTGATTCAGTAGAGTGGTATTTGACTACATTAAAATGATTGCAGAATCATGGAACCAATAAGGTTGGAAAAGACCTCAGAGATCATCAAGTCCAACCTATCACCCAACACCTCAGGACTAACTAAACCATGGCTTCAAGTGACACATCCAATCCCCTCTTGAACACCTCCAGGGATGATGACTCCACCACCTCCCTGGGCAGCACATCCCAATGGGCAATCTCTCCTTATGGGAAGAATTTCTTCCTAACATCCAGCCTAAACCTCCCCTGGCACAGCTTGAGACTGTGTCCTCTCGTTCTGGTGCTGGTTGCCTGGAGAAGAGACCAACCTCCCCCTGGCTACAACCTCCCTACAGGTAGTTGTAGAGAGCAATAAGGTCTCCCCTGAGCCTCCTCTTCTCCAGGCTAAGCAACCCCACTGTGACTGTGTTGTGATATTCTACATCAGGCTTCTGCCTTTAAGATTGAAAAAGGGGGGGGAAAAAAGAAAGAAAAAAGAATGCCCTGTGCCAGTACTTGACATATGAATACAAGACTCCTGTCAGCACAGATGCCAGTCCCAGCTGCATATCTCAACTGTTCTTGCTGATGGGTGCCAAGTGGTGTAGTGGAACAACATATAAATGAAGATCCTGTATATATGAATTAAGTGCTGATTAATGGAACCATCCCCGTGAGCTCCCACTTTCTAACAGGTGACTTATTCATTTACATTTAAACTGTGTTTAGAGTTCAGCTGAAGCTTTGACACCTTTTCAATCTGAAAAACTGTTCTTGCTGTCCTGAATTATGTGAGTGAATTGCTTTTGAGCAGTCGTAGCATCTAGGTATTTGCCAGCCCCATGCCAGTTTCGTTCCCGACTGCAAGCAATCCACTGGCTCCCAACTGGATACTGGGGGAACCAGCATCTGCCTTTCACTGCACATGGTGAAAAATTGCCTGTGTGACTCTAGAGCAGTACTGCCAGGTATCAATTCACAGTGCTGCAGGCCAAGATGAGAGAGTCAGTGAGGTGTTCCTCATTACATGCTGCCTATATTATTAATGCTGAATATCGTCAGAAGGATGTTAACATCTCTGCTCTGCTCCAGCTTGCTGACACCAGCTGGTGTAACGTCAGCAGTGGTTGTTTGCTGTATCATTCAGCCCTTCTTTCTTTTCTCATTTTAAGTTTAGTGGTTTAGTGGTTAAATCTGCTTGTGCTTATAGATGCCCAGGTTTTGCTCTGACATTCAGCAGTCCCTTTAGCAGCAAACAATAACCTTTGCAGTACTGGGCACTGCTGAGTGTTTCCAGCTGGAGGAAAATGGCTTTATTTCACTGTGTGCCTGTTAGGGAAACGCTACTCAATTCAGGGAGATTTGGAGAGCCTGTAACATGTCTTTTACCCCAAGGTTGTTATTCCATGCATTTTACACATTCTTTTTAATGGCTGCAGTTCAGTTGCATAATTAAAGTTTAAAATAGCAGAAGAGAAGCTGAAAGACTGGAGAGGGGAAAGAAAAGAGATCTGAAAAACCTGGAAAACTTCCACCAGCTGAGATGAAATCTCCAGCAGCAGGGATGTATGGTGAGTGCAACACTGCCATCTCTTGAATACCCTTTGTAAGATCTGTTTTCCCACTCATTCAGTGGAGCCCAGTTAGGGCTGCAGCTCCACAACATGCATCCTTACGTGCTGGGAGGTGCAGCCTCCCTCCTGAAGGCTAAGCAGTCTGTCTAGCTGAAGCCCAGACGTGCTGAGAGAGGAAAACAAACAGCAAAACGGCAGTGAAAAAGAGGTGGACACTGACAGTAGTGTCCTCGCAGGGCTATGTGAAACAAGGTTTCTTTCGCAGACCCTTCTTTGTATGTTTTAAATTGAGCAATGTTCAAGGCTAAAGAAACCATCAGATCATCTAGTATGGTTGCCTGCTTATTGCAGTGTATTCAGGGAGGATTATTTTGTGCTGGGCTCTGGAGCTTGTTACCAACTGAAGAGGAGCTTCTAGAAAGGTGTTGGAGGCTGAACAGAAAAACGAACAGATTGAGAATCTCTTGGTGGTTTGAGTTACCCTCATTCTTAGAAATGCATGTGTAGTCTGCAGTTGGAATACACCCAGCTACAGTTCACAGCTCCTGCCTCCTTATGCCTTTCGTTGCTGAAGTCACAAGCATCTGGTATTTTTGCCTCCGTGAAACTATTTCACATTGCAGCCATGCTCTCAGTTTACCTTCTGCTCACTGGACACACACTTCAGAGAACAAAAAATCCCCAAACCTACCACACTATCTACAAATCTACCACACTATTGCATCCGTGTTACTTCACAGCCACTGACATAGTTTTCACCACTTGTTTTAAGGTTAACAGCCATCAAAAGCTGCTTTCTGTCCTGTGTCACATGCTCTGATCATAGTCAAATAATCACTGTCATACTTGGAATCATGGTATATGAATTCAGCAATCCTAGGAAGGGATGTCACAGTTTGATACATCAAAGTGGTTCCTTAGGCTCTCTGCAGATTCAGAAGCAGACTCTGAAAATCCTCTTTGAGTCTATAACAACTGGAAACTGGTTTTAAAATACTAAGCAAAATTTTGAAGTCTGGAGACCAGCAAATAACTGAAAAGCTTCCTAGAACACTCACTCTGAGCTACTCCCACCCTTTCCCCACAAAGGCAGAGCTCTCCCTTTGGGAAATATTTTGTTAGCTAGGGTAAAACCAGTATCATAAATCTGGGGTTTGATTCAAATTTGATTCGCTAGCCTTGATGTGCCCTCAGGCAAATAGATTAAGGCTGTATGCAAAAGAGGAATCACAAACCATAACAGTCAGTCTATCTAGTTACTCAACTCCAGTGTCTATTGTTTAGGAGGCCTGGGGGGGAAAAATCAAAATACATTTCTCAGTTAATTCAGTTGCCACCCTTTAATTGGCAAATCCTTTCTGTCTCCCAAACCTCATAACTCATGATTGCTGGCACTCTAACAATTCAGTTCACACTGCCTTAACTCTTGATTTAATACAGCTTTATTCCTAATTTTCAGTCATAAAATAGCCATTACTTTCTCCATTCTACACATCACAAAGGCATGCTGAGTGATTTTTGACTGCAGTTCAGGTTTTTCTTGGATTTTTCTGCAATGCTTCTTATAATGGTTTTAGAATGCAGAAGAGCTGCTTTGTGCAGATTCATCTCATGCCATATTTTCCCAAGCCATCAGTCATGGAATTGTTTGAATTGGAAGGGACTTTGAAAGATCATCTAGTTCCAATTTCTCTGCTGTTATTAAGGACATCTTCCCATCCAGCCTGGTCTTGAACACTTTCAGGGAGGGGGCATCCACAACTTCTCTGGGCTACCTGCTCCAATGCTTCACCACCCTCACAGTGAAGAATTTCTTCCTAATAGCTAATCTATATCTACCCTCTTTCAGTTTAAAATCATTACCTTTTGTCCTTTCACTACTCTCCCTTGTAATGAGTCCCTCCCCATATTTCTCTAGGCCTCTTCCAAGTATTGGAAGGCTGCTATAAAGTCTCCTGAAGTCTTCTCTTCTTCAGGCTAAAAATCACCAACTCTCAACAGTCTCAAGCTGTGCCAGGGGAGGTTTAGGCTGGATGTTAGGAAGAAATTCTTCATAGAAAGAGAGATTGGCCATTGGAATGTGCTGCCCAGGGAGGTGGTGGAGTCACCATCATTGGAGGTGTTTAGGAAGAGTCTGGATGAGTCCCTTGGTGCCATGGTTTAGTTGATCAGATGGTGTTGGGTGATAGGTTGGACTCGATGATCTCAAAGGTCTCTTCCAACCTGGTTAATTCTATTGTAGTCTAATTCTATTCTCAGTCTGTCCTCATGTAGGAATTGTTACAGCCCCTGATCATCTGCCTGGCCCTTCTTTGGACCTGATAGACCATGTCCATGTTGTTCTCAGGCTGGGGGACTGAAAACTAAACACAGTACTCTGAGTGGGGTCTTACAAGAAAGGAATAGATATGTCAAATATGCAGTTGCCAACTGCTAATGTTTTTGTTAGAAAGGTTAAAAAAACAAAATCACTGGTAGGTAGAGAATTTCTTAAGCAGTTCTTCAAAACACAACCCCAAAAAGCCTTTAAGTAGCACAAAATGCATGGGTGTCTTGTGGGAATGCAAATTTCCACAGGGTGCTTTCTATGGACTAAGTAGGTCAAATAGTCCTGTGTGGATTTGCTGTTCTGCTACCTGCAAAGAGTCTTAAGATTCCAGGCTTTTAAGTACAACGTTCTCTGCTTGTCATCCCTCAAGTCTCAGTAGCATGTCCATGTTTCCACACTTAATAAACCTATTACAATAGAATGGAATGGAATGGAATGGAATGGAATGGAATAGAATAGAATAGAATAGAATAGAATAGAATAGAATAGAATAGAATAGAATAGAATAGAATAGAATAGAATGGAATGGAATGGAATAGAACAGAACTAACCAGGTTGGAAAAGACCTTTGAGATCATCAAGTTCAATCCATCACCCAACACCATATAATCTAAGTGCCTCATCCAGATTATTCTTAAACACTTTGCAGTGATGGTGACTCCACCACCTCCCTGGGCAGCACATCCCAATGGGCAATCTCTCTGGGAAGAATTTCTTCCTAACATCCAGCCTAAACCTCAGCTTGAGACTGTGTCCTCTTGTTCTGGTGCTGCTTGCCTGGGAGAAGAGACCAACCCCCACCTGGCTACATCCTCCCTTCAGGTAGTTGTAGAGAGCAAGATGATCTCCCCTGAGCCTCCTCTTCTCCAGGCTTACCAACCCCAGCTCCCTCAGCCTCTCCTCATTTGTGCTGGTGTACAATGGATGTGCTTTCAGAACACACCTTCCAGTTGACTTTCCTTAAAAAGGAACCTAGCTGTCATTCTCCCTGAGCATAGCCCCATGCAAACCAGACCAAATTAAAAGGGGCCATTTACTCCAGAAGTGCACTTTTAGTCTGAAGTAAATGTAGATGCAGTCATCATTTGCTAAGAAATATCTACTACAGAATGAAAAAACACACCGCTGTTTTTGTACTCTTCAGAAGCATTATTAAGACAGCAGAAAATTATGAGCCCTGGATTTCCTTTTGTAAGCTGTCAAGCCAATCTTGTCAGCAGTACCTTTTTCAATGACTTTGGTAAACCAGCTTGACAAGTTGTAGGGAGGAGAAAACAGTATGGAATAAATAACAGTGAATTTTTTGGCCTTATCCCCAGACTATCTCCTTCTGAATTGGCCTTGTCCTGTTCCTCCAAGGTTTGGCAGGTGGTTATCACAGCAGGACAGATGTGGGTATGCAGGAGAACTTGGCTGCCCCTACTTATTCAGACCCCAAAAAAAAGTCCCAGGGAAGAGGTGATATATTACCTCTGATCAGTCCAATTTGACTTTGCTGTGTGATGCTTTATCAAATGGTGGAGTTAATTCATGTGACAGATTTACACAAGCCAACACCATCATGCTCACTAAACCATTTCCTGGAAGTGCCATATCTACGTGTTTTATGAACACCTCCAGGGATGGCATTTCCTGGCCAGCCTGTTCAAATGCCTGACCACTCTTTCAAAACAGAATTTCCCCTGCCCCCACAATATAAACTCTAAACCTCCACTGGTGCAGCTTGAGGCCACTTCACCTGTCCTGTTATATCCTTAGCAAACTCCTTGTCCTGGTCAAATGAGCACTTTTACAGAAACTCCAGGGCACAGCTGAGTAGTCAGGACAAGCAGACTATGGCCACTCTGTTTTGAAGGTAAAACAGGGACAAAGGCTGCTCTATGACAGGTTTCCCAGTGAGAAAGAATGATCCAAGTCACAGCTAATTCCACTATCAACATGAGCCTGGGTTGACTTCCAGCCCTGGGAATCCATGGCCCTGGCATTGGTTTCCTCACTTTAATTCTGTGTCTTCTACCTCATTAGAACTGATCTCAGTTAACTACTGACATACTGATTGCTTTGCTTTTGAGCCTTCTTCAGAGAATGAGCAGAAGTCGGTAGAGGTGCTGACACCAATCTCATCAGTCATACAGTGATTCAGGGTAAGGGACAATAGATGCCGGCACGAAGAGCAGATGCATGTCGTCTCCAAGTAGCACTTACATCCAGCCACAGTGGATGCTTTAGAAGCAAATAAGAGAGTTGCAGTGAAAGCTGCCTGACACATTGGCAAAATAAAATTTTAATTTTGTTTGGGATATTCAAGGCAATGCAAAGAATCTGCTGCTCAGTTCCTACTGAGTTTCAAAGATGCTGATTTCCCTGTTTCCTCCAACCCCTTTATAAACTCTATCTGTATTTGGCGTATTTTCCTAGCTCAGATGTTGTTTGCTTCCTGCTTTTATTTCTGACCCACAAGGGAACGTTTCCATTCCAATTCAGATCCACAGAAGTCAATTTCCATCTTTCAGTTCCAGGAAGATTTGCAGTTCTTTTGTTTTCTTTATCACTTTTTTTTTTTTTTTCAGCCAGACTAATTCAAGCAGAACACATTTCAGAGGCAGAAACATGCAACTTTATGCATGATTCACTTTGGCAATCTCAGACTTGTTGAAACTTACCTAGATTACAGCCTGCTCTCAACATTTTTCTGAGATTATGCAATTATATTTTCTTTTTTGACTGAATTATAACAAGATGACAAAATCAGCTTGCTGCCTTATTTTCTCTGTGCACATTTCCCCTTCATCCTAACCCTTAGTTCCATGACTTATGCATGTAGAATTTTTACTAAAGACTCCACATTTATAATTTTAAACCCACATTTCTCATATTTCTGGTTGCATTTCCTGAAGCTGCATTGACTCATCAGTTTCTGAATTCCAGGAGGAAACATTTTCTCCAGTTCTGGGCCCCTCAGTTTAAGAAGGACATTGAGACACTTGAAGGTGTCCAGAGAAGGGCAACGAGGCTGGGGAGAGGTCTGGAGCACAAGCCCTGTGAGGAGAGACTGAGGGAGCTGGGGTTGTTTAGCCTGGAGAAGAGGAGGCTCAGGGGAGACCTTCTTGCTCTCTACAACTACCTGAAGGGAGGTTGTAGCCAGGTGGGGGTTGGTCTCTTCTCCTAGGCAACCAACACCAGAACAAGAGGACACAGTCTCAAGCTGTGCCAGGGGAAGTCTAGGGTGGAGGTGAGGAGAAAGTTCTTCCCAGAAAGAGGAGTTGGCCGTTGGAATGTGCTGCCCAGGGAGGTGGTGGAGTCACCATCCCTGGAGGTGTTCAAGAGGGGACTGGACGTGGCACTTGGTGCCATGGTTTAGTCATGAGGTCTGTGTTGACAGGTTGGACTTGATGATCTTTGAGGTCTCTTCCAACCTTGGTGATTCTGTGATTCTTCCTCCTAGCATGACCCCTAGAAAGCATCTTGTTCTCCTGTGTGTATTGCAGTCAGGCTTGTAGCACATGGAACGGCAGAACTGAGATGTATACATGCACTGGAGATCACACTGAATATTTACAGGAAATGAGCTTTAAATACTGTCTTTTCTGAGCCTTATTACTTGCAGCCTCATCCATCATCTCGGCTCTTTCCTACAGCAGGGATTATGTAACAATCCTAATTCTCCAGTTGGACATGGATGTCTGTATTTGTCTGAGTCAATCTGATCTTCTCAACAACACACTGATTACCTCATATGAATGCATTCTGTAGTGCTTCACAAACTTGATGCCAAATGAATTACCTTTTAAAGTGATTTGTTTTCTTTGAGTCCACTACACTGAGATACAAAGTTGTATCATCCATTACTAATAGCATTTCTCAGATCCTTTTCAGTGCATTACAGAGAGACACACTGTGCACAAAGATCTTGTACTCCCCCCACCCCACCTCCCCACCCCCAGTTGCTCTGGCTAGCCTGTGTCACTAAATAAAACAAAAGAGGGACCAGAGGCTCACTGGCATGATACTGCTTGTATTTCTGCACCTAATCTTTTATCATACAGTAGGCCACATACAGCTGTCTACTGAAAATAGTACTTGTCCATGTTCATCCCTGAGCCACAGCTGCAGACTTTGGAACAATATTGGTTGACCTGGACAAAAAACTTGATAGAGTCAATGATAATGATCAAATATCATCAGTGGATGAATGCTGTTGCAGTTGATGTTCACACTCAAACTGTGAACTTCCCTTGTTAGATGATATATAATTAATCTTGATTCTCTTTTAAAAGTGATGATCTTTTTGCTTTTTACCTTCTTGATTCTAATCACACTGTTTTTTCCTTTTTGTATAATGGACCAAGAGCACTGTAGCTCTTGGTGAGATGCAGTGCCAAGCTAAGCTGCAAGAACCTGATGTGAACTTAATCTTCCCAAGTCAGCCTATCCTGTTAAGAGTGGATTTTCTAGCTCTTCTCTCCATGAACTTAGTCATCTTGGTCTTGTGTTCTGTTGGCTAATTCAAAGTTGTCCTGTATTGTTGCTACCTACATTCCTTTCTTTTGTTAACCACTTTGGTGAAGAACCAAGGGTCAAATAATGTAATAATATCACCAACTGAAATGCAGCACTTGGGAGGGAAAAAGTAACACATGATCCATGGGCCAGCTGAGCAGATATTCTGGCTGTCTTCACATGTTCATAGTATCTGCCTGAAATGCTCCTCACTTTGAGTCTAGACATTTGCTTCTTTTTTTGCCTTTTTTTTGGCATTGCTACTTCTGAGACAATTTGGCAAGCTAGTCTGAAGGTCAAGTCAGCCTCCTCAGAGTCTTTGGGTCTGTAGTCATGAATTATCTTGTCAGCAGTTCTCCTAGCTTATGACTTTGTTTTCCAATTTATCCGCCCCCCAAACCCTCTTAATTTAACTTCCAGTAGTGAATAACCCATTGTTTAAGGCAGGGTGACCACACAGTTAATACCATCAAAGGGCAAAGCATATCTAGGAAAACTATCTAAAGCTAACTTTTTAGATTTCAGACAGACTACCCCCAAGCCCTTGGACTTGTGACACTGCATTTCATGTTATCCCTTCTCCCCTACAACAACTACCTAGAATATGAGAGGTTTGATTCTTATAATATTCATAGAATCATAGAATCAATAAGGTTGGAAAAGACCTCAAAGATCATCAAGTCCAACCTGTCACCCAACACCACATGACTACTAAACCATGGCACCAAATGTCACGTCCAATCCCCTCCTGAACACCTCCAGGGACGGTGACTCCACCACCTCCTTGGACAGCACATTCCAAGGGCTAACAGTTCTCTGTGTGAAGAATTTTTTCCTCACCTCAAGTCTAAACTTCCCCTGGTGAAGCTTCACACTGTGTTCTCTTGTGCTGGTGCTGGTTGCCTGGGAGAAGACATCAAACCCCACCTGGCTACAACCTCCCTTCAGGTAGTTGTGGATAGAAAGAAGGTCTCCCCTGAGCCTCTTCTTCTCCAGGCTAAACAACCCCAGCTCCCTTAGCCTCTCCTTGTCCTATGACTCATGATGCCAAACTTGCCACAATCTCCTTTCAATTAGGTGTACAGAATGACAAGGTCTCCTTTAAGCCTTCCTTTCTCCATGTTGAACACCACCAGTTCCCTCAGCCACTCCACCTAAGAGCTGTGCTATAGACCCTTCACCAGTTTTATTGCTTTTCTTCATACACATTCCAGCAGCTCAATGCCTTTTTTTTGTGTAACGAGGGGGCCCAAAACTGCCCACAAAATAATGGAGGTCTCAGCACATGCTGAGCTGTGAGCACATTATTGCCCTAGTGAACTAAACGTTAACATTTCCTAGTCTTAAAGGCCATTGTGATGCTGCTACAGGTAGTGCAATGTGACGTTATGCAAATAGGGCTTGCATAATTACCTCAGGAAAAATCCCCACAAATGGTGACTATCCTTTTGTCTTTGAGCACTGTCAGATTTCTGTTAATAAAGTTATTTATATGTCACTGTCATTTTTGACATGAGTGAGGAACGAGGTAAAGGAATCCATATGTGTGAACAGCAGTTTATGTGCTACTGGGGATCCTCTGCTGTGAATAGGTAACACATTCGAATCTACCAAAACGAGCATATGTCCTTCTGTTGGTAATGAGCCCAAACAGGCAATAATTAGTATTGGTAGCCTTTCATTTTCATGTAGACTTTCTGAACACTGAATGAACTAAAATGCTAATACAAGCTCTGATAATGTCAATTACCTAAACCTTTTCAACCGCAAGAGAGATGTACTTCCAGAAAAGGATATTAATGCCTGTTGTCACCAGGAGGCAAACAAATTACACATCATTAACGTTGTTTAATCTTTTTCTTTGTAGCTTTGTGCAGTATGATACCAATTTTAGTCCATAATTTTTTGCCTTTTCTTTGCAGTCATAGTAATATTGAATCAGAGTTGCAAGACCAGGGGGGGAAAAAAAAAAAAAACACAAACAAAACAACACCAAGGAAAACAAAGGGAAAACCAAACCAAACAACCAAACACAAAAAAAACCCACAAAAAACCCCACCCCAACTACGTAAATGCAAATGCTGAGTTCAATAGGAAAAAGATAGCTGCAAGAGAAGAGGAGCAGCTTATTTTTATCCAGCCAGAAAATGCTTTGATGTCAAAAACCTTTAAATTACAATGCTTGGCATAGCAACCCATTGAAAAGCAGGTTTCTGTTTGGTGTAAACAGTTCCAGGATCTTGAATGCTGATGGCCATTGGTGTGCTTGCTTTGTTTGGTGCTGCAACGTAGACTGAGGTAAAAGATCTCATTGCTTTTCCCCTTTAGAGTCAGATTTTCTTAAGGAAACTCAAATTCTGTCCAACATGTCTAGGACAGTACTCTGAGCAGCACTGACTCTGACTGTGGAAGTTATTTTCTGGCAGAATGAAACAAAGATCATAGAATCATAGAATCAAAGTTGGTGAGGGGCTTGGAGCACAAGCCCTGTGAGGAGAGGCTGAGGGAGCTGGGGTTGCTTAGCCTGGAGGAGACTCAGGGGTGACCTTATTGCTCTCTACAGCTATCTGAAGGGGGGTTGTAGACAGGCTGAGGTTGGTCTCTTCTCTCAAGCAACCAGCACCAGAACAAGAGGACACAGTCTCAGGCTGCACCAGGGAGGTTTAGGCTGGAGGTTAGGAGGAAGTTTTACACAGAGAGAGTGATTGCCCATTGGAATGTGCTGCCCAGGGAGATGGTGGACTCACCATCACTGGAGGTGTTCAGGAGGAGACTTGACAGGGTGCTTGGTTGCATGGTTTAGTTGATTAGATGGTGTTGGATAATAGGTTGGACACGATGATCGTGAAGGTCTCTTCCAACCTGGTCTATTCTATTCTATTCTATTCTATTCTATTCTATTCTATTCTATTCTATTCTATTCTATTCTATTCTATTCTATTCTATTCTATTCTATTCTTTCCTATTCCTATTCCTATTCCTATTCCTATTCCTATTCCTATTCCTATTCTATTCTATTCTATTCTATTCTAATAAAGTTGGAAAAGACCTCAGAGATCATCAAGTCCAACCTGTCACCCAGCACCTCAGGACTAACTAAACTATGGCTTCAAGTGCCACATCCAATCCCCTTTTGAACACCTCCAGGGATAGGGACTCCACCACCTCCCTGGGCAGCACTTCCCAATGGCCAATTCCTCTTTCTGGGAAGAACTTTCTCCTCATCTCCAGCCTAAACTTCCCCTGGCACAGCTTGAGACTGTGTCCTCTTGTTCTGGTGCTGGTTGCCTGGGAGAAGATACCAGCCCCCACCTGGCTACAACCTCCTTTGAAGTAGTTGTAGAGAGCAATAAGGTGTATCAGTCCAATTTGTGGGTAATGTGAGAAAAGACTTATTCAAAGACTTGAAGTTATGAAGCATTTATTACTTCCTTTGGGTGCTTGTTGACCCTGCTGGTTGCCTTCAGTACTGAGAACTTACCTGTTATTTCCCATTTAAATATTGGAAATTTAAACATCTTATTTCCACATTAAATGTTGGGAATAGTGCTGAGAGATATTGGAACTTTCTAGGCATGTGACAATTAAATAGACATGACCTCTAACATCTTGCTTTCACCTTGGTGCACAATTTTGAAAGGCTGCAGTCAGGTCTTGCTGATATCTTTTGTGCCTCAGTACACAGATTTCTCCATCTATAATCTCTTTAGCTTAGATTCTTCTACCAGATGTCTTTAACATGCACACGTTTACAAAACCTTTGTTGGGTTCCAAATCTTTTTAGTGCTATCTCCAAATGGGATCAAGCTGGGAGTTATCTTCATATGCAGGGAAATTTCCATTGATGAGATAAGGGAATAAAGATAGTACTAATTGGTTGCATAATATTAAAATATCTGGAAAGTGCATGGAGGCTCAGGCTGTTAATTAAGATAAATTGTGAAAATAGTCCTACAGACTGTAATTTCCATGTAGACTTTAAAAGCAAGAAAATTATCTTGGTGAAGGAGAAATATATGATAAGAAATTCTTCTGAGAGCCTGGTTCTGCTCTGATAGTTGCTAATTATCTGCTGGTGACATAGATGATTTGGGTTCTCGAATTTCCTTCTATTCCCAGTGTTGTGCCCCCATGTTTTCTGCAGAGATGAGGATGGTCACTTCTGGGGGGTAATTTAGAAAACTCATCCTGACCAATAATTATGTTAAAACTCTGAATAATTTGTTAAGGATCTGCTGTTACCTCTGTGTCAAATAATATATCGAAGTCATTTATACCTGGCTTTTACTTCCCTTTTACTCGGGATCAGGAGGCACTCAGTACCCCTAGGAAATGTCAGTTGTGATTATTATTGCTTTGATGTTCCTGCTGAAAAATAGGTAATGTATATTAAAGCAAGATCAGAATAATCCAGGTGTCATTACATTTAGCCCCCCTGCCTTTTCTGCCTTGCTTGTTGCATTCTCACCACCTATTTGTCTCATCTGTTCTTCGGTTTCTCTAGGAATGAAGCTTCAATCACCTCCCTTGAAAATCTATTCCACAGACCAGCTGTTATCACTAGAATGCATTTTGGTGCCCATACAATTGCCAGCCCTTCCCTACGTCTTGTATAGAGCCAAAGTGTTGCAGTGACTGCTGCCAGGACAAAGTTAGACAAACCCCATTGGGATTAGGGAGCTGCAGCACTAGATGGTGTTAGGTAGGATTAAAAAAAAACCCAAAACAGCAAAAATTATGCATGCCCAGTTAAGCCTCACATGGTGGAGTGTAGCTCTCATACTATTCTAAGCACATTTAACAAATGCTCACCAGCTTATAGATATCTACTCTTCTGATTGATACACATTTATGCATCTATTGCATCTGAGAGTCTCTAAGTGTTTGGAAATTAAGCCTGACTGTAAGATATATAGAAATGATGCTGCTTTTAATGTACACATGAGAAAGAGAAAGCACTGTATAATGTTTCACACTGTTAAGGGAACAATTCACTAGGCTTAAAAAGATTTCAGACAAGGGAGAGTTCACTGAGGTACAGAGGCTCCTGAGCTCACTGTGTCTGCTTCTGCTTCTCATCACTGGAAGACATTGAAGGGATAGATGTAGTGTCCCTCATCCTTCTCTCCTAGAGGCAATGGTGCTGTGATTCAGTTTCAGATATGTTTGCCCTGTGCCAAATTAGGAGTGCTTATGTCTCTGGGCCTGCCTTCTTGCTGATGCTGTTCCTTGTCTGCTGAGTGAGGCCAGTTCTCCTCAGTCTTCTCCCATACAAATTTGTGTCTCCTGGGCTGTGTTAAACTTTCCTATCTCCAGTATCATATAGCTCTTTCATTTCCAGTATCTCCAATTTCTAGTCCTTGTACCATCCTTGTGACAACTTCAAAGCCTCATTAATAACACTGTAAGCTACATCCAGTGTAGTAACACTCCAGTCATTGACCTCCACTGTAACAGTCGAGAGACTATCCTGGTCAACTGCAAGTCTTCCCTAATGACTGTCCACTCTCTCTCTTCATCATCATCACTGTCAAAACCTACTTTCAAACATCATCTATGTTAGAATAGAATAGAATAGAATAGAATAGAATAGAATAGAATAGAATAGAATAGAATAGAATAGAATAGAATAGAATAGAATTAACCAGGTTGGAAAAGAACTTCGAGATCATCAGGTCCAACTTATCACCCAACACCATATAATCAACTAAACCATGGCACCAAGTGCCTCATCTAGTCACTTCCTAAACACCTCCAGGGATGGTGACTCCACCATCTCCCTGGGCAGCACATTCCAATGGGCAACCTCTTTTTCTATGAAGAACTTCTTCCTAACACCCAGCCTAAACCTCCCCTGGTGCAGCTTTAGTCTGTGTCCTCTTGTTCTGGTGCTGGTTGCCTTGGAGAAGAGACCAACCCCCACCTGGCTACAACCTCCCTCCAGGTAGCTGTAGAGAGCAATGAGGTCTCCTCTAGTTTTCTCTACTGTGCTGAAAGTACATGGAACACTCTTTCAACAGCAATTTCAATAGGAATCATAATTATTGTCTATTTCTACTCTAAAGCTCATTGACTGTCATGTGGTGAACATGGGCAGCTTCTAAAATGCCTGTTACAGCTCTCTATTTTGAGAGGTGAAAACAATTGCTGATTTTCTCAGCTACATGCAATTCAAAAAGACAAGATGAGTAATTCACTGGCTATTACACAGAAAAATTTGCTTCCTGCATCACAGTTACCACTGCTGGAAAACTGATGATCGTACACTCATGGATTTTCTTTAAAAGATAAAAACACCAAATCATTTTGTACTGAGCTGAAAGTTGAGAGATAATCTCCTACCACCATGTTATGTTTGTCACATTTTAAGTAGATTGTTTCTAAACACTATCTTTTGGCTGCTGAAGTTGAAAGGCTACAGGGAATGGATGGATGTTCAGACTTAGCCAATAGATCTGGCTGACTCTATGTTCCAAAATGCTCAAAAATGTTTCCACATGAGTCCTCAGTGCACACTCTCTTGGTATTTGAAGATGCACCTTTTAGATATTTAGATCTGTAGATATGCATCACTGCATTGCTTAGTTAAATAGTTACTTCTCTCCATTCACTTGAAAGAAAGGCCAGAATAAAAATCACAGAATCAGCCAGGTTGGAAAAGACCTCAGAGATTATCAAGTCCAACCTATCACCCAACACCTCAGGACTAACTAAACCATGGCTTCAAGTGGCACATCCAATCCCCTCGTGAACACCTCCAGGGACAGTGACTCCACCACCTCCCTGGGCAGCACATTCCAATGGCCAATCTCCCTTTCTGGGAAGAATTTCTTCCTGACATCCAGCCTAAACCTCCCCTGGTGCAGCTTGGGACTGTGTCCTCTTGTTCTGGTGCTGGCTGCCCGGTAGAAGAGGAGGTTTAGGCTGGATGTTAGGAAGAAGTTCTTCACAGAAAGAGTGATTGGCCATTGGAATGTGCTGCTCAGGGAGGTGGTGTTTAGGAAGAGACTTGATGGGGTGCTTGTTGCCATGGTTTAGTTGAGTAGATGGTGCTGGGTGATATGTTGGACTTCATGATCTCGACGTTCTTTTCCAACCTGGAAAACCTTTCATGTAGTTGTAGAGAGCAATAAGGTCTGAGAAGATGGATGCTACCTTTATTTAGATCAGAATGTTCTCATCTCCAGGCAAACTACAGGGGAAAATGGACTTTCTGAACTGGATTGCTAGGCACTGATTGCAAGAAATGCTTGGCTAAAGCCTGAACTGAATTTAAATGAGGAGGTTTTGGTATTTAACTGAGGAGCTGTACAGTGAGCTTGTCTCTTAAGTTGAAAGTGCTTTGTGTGACAGCCTGTGGGTGGTCCATGGTGTACTGATTAAATTTATGCAGAAACCTTAACATGGGAGAGAAAGCAGAAGCTGTGATTGTATTTTGCCACAAAAGGCTGTATTAGTGGAAGAAGTACCCCTCTCCTGTGCTGCCAACGTTGGCAAATTCCTCAGCCAAAGTCTTGGTGAGCTTGGTGGCAACTTAGCTAAGTGGCAGTTCAGAAATGCAGTTTCATACAGTCTCTCTGACAAACTTGTACTCATGAAATAAGGAAATCAATCACTGTAGCAACTTCTGTTTATCTCCTGAGGGTTCATTAGTGCACAGGGATAAAACCACCATAGGGATGATGTTTCTTTTGACTGTCTGTGCATTCCCATTTGACCCATCCCTGATCACATGAGGAGAATGAACTGCACAATTCCTGGGACAAGAATCCTCTTTGAGGGGACATTACAAATGAACTATTCAAAGCCAATAGGTCCTGTGATATGCTTTAAAGTCCATGAGTGCTTATTCCTGCTTTTGTTGAGATCCATGATGGGCCTCCTTTTGATGAGACAACGAGAGCCCCAAGCACTGCACATGAGCTGGGACATACAGAAGCCTGGAAACCTGAAGAACAACAAAGGGCAAAAGGAAAAGGAAGAAGTATTTTTGCATTCAGAACTTAATGTCTGTCATTAAGCCCTAATGAACTCCTTTGTATTACAGGGTTGCTATATGAGTCAAAGGAATAAATTACTTTCTTTGATTCTTGTTTTTGAATTATTGACACTGCTAACCCAAATCTGCTGCCATAACCATTATGCTTCACTGCTGGCTGCCTAGAATTTCTTTCAGCTTGAGATTTTGCATACCTAAAGGTACCTGACAACTAGCTTTCACCTGCCTGACTTCCTGCTGGCCTTTCTTTTGGCCTGTTCATCATCTCCCTCTGGCTCCGCAGTAAAACAGGAGGAGAACTGAGACACAACATTGCATAGAGATCTTTTGTGTACAGATCCCATTCACTGGAGCCAGGGTAGTTGCCAGATGCAGCTGGCAGCATCCCTGTGAAGGCACAGCTTGTGTGACTGAAAGGTACTTCCATGGTGATTTCCTTCTATGACTAAAAGGGTGGTTTGGGAGAGAGGCAGGAAAAAGAAACAAATATCAAGGATGGGATTTAGTGGCATAAAGAGAGTTCTAGCTGCTGCTGTGGCATCCTAGGGCACACAGTGCACTTTCATTAGGCACGCAGATATATTACAGGAGCTAGAGGGAACCTGCTTCACTCAAGCACTAATGGCTAGGATGGATACTGTTTTCTGCAAAAACGGGAGCACGGCTGATAAGCAGAGCCCCAAACACAGTATTGACCTAGATGAAGTATTAGCTGGTCTGTGTTGAGAGAATAGAATAGAACAGAATAAATCTGGTTGGAAGAGACCTTCAAGATCATTGTGTTCAACCCATCAACCAATCCAACCCACCTAATCAACTAAACCATGGCACCAAGCACACCATCAAGTCTCCTCCTGAACACCTCCAATGATGGTGACTAATATGTGTGTGCTTTTCTGTACATGAGATGTCCTACCACAGTGCATCACAACCCCCATTCTTTACCAGGAGCATGATAGTGATAGTTATGGCAGGGATTTCTTTCCCCTTTTTTTTTCCCCTGATATTACACCTGATTCAGGTCATTTTATATGTTTTTAACACAATATGCTTGCTAGCTTTTCCATCACTGAATTGCAGTTCCACATCATACTTTTGTCCTCTCTTCATCACTGAAACTGGTTTTACCTGACCCACAAGGCTATACACACTCGAGAACCAGTAATTGCCCAGCAAGCTTGTATCTTTGTTCTAAGGTCATAGATGGTTCCCACTATGCAGGGAAGATACTTGTTTCAAGGGATTACACTGCATCATTTCACAAAGCCAGACTAAAGCTGAAACGCATTCAGGTGGTTGCCAACCAACTGCTGTACTACTTCTATCACAGCTAAAATCAGCTCAAGCCAAGGCAAAACTCTACACTGTTAGGCCAATAAAAAGACTGCAACCTTTAACCAATAATTGCAGATTTAAATGTTCGGGGCTGCAATGTCACAGTTACAAAAATAACCCCATGAATCTGCTTGCAGGAAATTGCACCCTTCCCCATCCAGGAAATTAGCCCATCTCCAGGATCATGAATAGGATGTGAGCACGCCTCACTCATGACAGGCAATCCTGCCTCTCCTTACAGTGCAGGCTCTCTTGGGACAGACAACACGTTAGGGAGAGCACAGAAATGTGCACCTCAGCCTGTCAGTCTGGTATCACCCAGCTTGAATCCATACAGACAAATAAAAAGGGACTTGTCGAAACAACAATAGGAACACAGAACATCCTCTTACACAAATAACCATGGAGGCGACTGATCCTAACACTGCTGATAATGGCTGAGGAGAGGAAGAGCACTGCTCTTTGGCAAGGGAAGGAAGGGAAAGGTTCCAAATTCTCTTCAGTAGCTGAGGAACAGTTTGTGATGATATGCAACTCATAAATAGCTGTTGAGAATATAAGCAAATGGAAGATCCCAAGGTTGAATCACATCACTAAAAGTCTAGAGGTTAAAAAAACTCATAAAGCAGATCGCATGATTTGCTGAATGCTATATTCCTTTGACCATTATTCCTTTGACCATTATGAATCTGCTTTTAGTCTTTTGCTGGATATTGTTGTTGTCCACAAGTGTCAAAGCATATTTTGCAGGGCCAGCCCATGCTGGTTAAGTCTTACACCTGAATGATTGACAAATGTCTTTTTTGAAGACAGAGGTTAGTTGAAGAGAATAGCTGAACTGTGGCAGCTTGTGGATAATAAGCTGACATACAGAGGTCCCTTAAAGGGTGTATCAGAAAAGGCAGCTCTAGTTAAAGGCTGAAATATAAACATGCTGTGTAGCCCAATATCTTCTCTGACCTCCACTCCAGAAACACTACTAAGATCTTCACACCATCTATTTTTTCCTGTTATCTAGCAGACATCATTATATTTAATGTAGCTTGCATTTATATTTAACAAGTTTAATATATTTAATGAAAACCACAATCAAAAACTCTGTTGAATATCTGAAGTTTGAAAAGATCTAAATGGCAAAAACATAGCACTCTGTTAGACACAGAAAAACAGGTTTACTGATTTTCTTACAATAAGGTAGATTCCAGTTTTAAAACTGCCAGTATTTTCCTTCTTGAAAACCTACTCAGGAAAACACAATTGTCTTCAGGAGTATTGCCAGCTCCACATTCAGGGACTGCTATAATACTTCTGTGGCCAGCAGGAGCAAAGAAGTCATTCTGCCCTATACTCAGCACTGGTTAAGCCACACCTTGAGTACTGTGTCCAGTTTTGGGCAACTTGGTTTAAGAAGGATATTGAGACACTTGAACATGTCCAGAGAAGGGCAACAAAGCTGGGGAGGGGTCTGGAGCACAGCCCTGTGAGGAGAGGCTGAATAAGCTGGGGTTGCTTAGCCCGGAGGAGGAACAGGAGAGACCTTCTTGCTCTCTACAACTACCTGAAGGGAGGTTGTAGCCAGGTGGGACTTGGTCTCTTCTCCCAGTCAACCTGTGACAGAACAAGAGGACACAGTCTCAACCTGTGCCAGGTTTAGACTGGATGTTAGGAAGAAATTCTTCCCAGAAAGAGAGATTGGCCATTGGAATGTGCTGCCCAGGGAGGTGGTGGAGTTACCATCCCTGGAGGTGTTTAAGAAGAGACTGGATGAGGCACTTGGTGCCATGGTTTAGTTGATTAGATGGTGTTGGATGATAGGTTGGACTCAGTGATCTGGAAGATCTTTTCCAACCTGGTGTATTCTGTATTCTGTATTGTTTAAACACTTTAAATTAAGTGCTCATTAGCATGACAAGTCTACTGGCTGTATAAAAAGTGACTAACATTGCATGGAGGATTTGAGTTTTAATTTCTATGGCAACAAGCATTGGAAAAAATGTTTTAACTGTGGATGCAAAAACCTTTTGAGTTGACTTGTGTAAATATTGTTAATAATTTTGTACTTTAGAAAAAAAAAAAAAGCCATTTTATCTGAAGGTCTCCAAATCCCACTGTTGTGGAAGGAAAGCAGCTGCATTGTTCTGCTGGCATGAAACAATTTACAGAATCACAGAACTGTCAGGGTTGGAAGGCACCTCAAGGATCAGCCAGTTCCAACTCCCCTGCCATGGGCAAGGACACCTCACACTAGATCAGGTTGCTCACAGCCACATCCAGCCTGGCCTTAAAAACCTCCAGGGATGAGGCTTCCACCACCTCCTTGGGCAACCTGTTCCAGTGTCTCACCACCTTCATGGTGAAGAATTTCTTCCTACCATCCAATCTGAATTTACCCACTTCTAGTTTTGCTCCATTTCCCCTAGCCCTATCTCTAACCAGCATTCTGAAAAGTCCCTCACCAGCTTTCTTGTAGGCCTCCTTAAGATACTGGAAGGCCACAATAAGGTCTCCTTGGAGCCTTCTTTTCTCCAAACTGCATAACCCCAACTCTCTCAGTCTGTCTCCACAGGAAAGAAGCTCCAGTGCTTCAAAGCAGCACAATGTTTCAAGGGAATGAAAATGTTGCACATCCCCAGTGTCACTATTCTGTGGGTGGGTTTGGACCTAGCAGTTCACCTGTGGTTTGGTACTAGTAAACTAAATAAATATGAATACATAAACAATTTCTTGCTGATGTGTTGAAGGCTTCCCTTAATCATCTTGAAAGGAGAGGATAGTTTAGGCCAAAATTTCCTTAGACTCTTACATCATAGTGGAAATGAAATTATTTTCTCCATGGACGTTGTTCAGTCCTTGTCTACTCACCCTCCAGCTTCATTAGTCTTTGATAGTTCAAGCCCTTACAACCAGAAAATTGTCACATTTCATTTTCTTTATCCCTGACTGATATTCTACTGCCTTCATTTCATCATGGATAAACATAAACCCTATTAGAACCTAGCATATTTAAAGTAAATGAGTGCCCTTACCAGCCCTACATGCAACCTTACTGCACTCCTTGGAAAGATGATAGATTTAGGGACCTTGGCACTAGGGAACTCTGTGCCAAAGTAATAGTTTGTGTGCCCTTTTCCTCCCTCACAGGCAACCCAAGCCTTTCAGCCCAGCTATTCCAAATCAGCCAGGCTCCTGCAAATAACATAACAATGATTTAGTCAATACCAATTTGTTTGCATATTGGTTTATGGGCCTTACAGGTACACTTTGGCTGTGCCTTCTATTTTTTCCTCTGCATCTACCAGATTATGGACTTTTATGTTCCAGAAAAGGAGTGTATTTCTCTCTATAAAGCCTATGAATTGGGGTGGGGAGAGGAGGAGGGGAGAGGAGGGCAGGGGAGAGGAGGCGGGGAGGGGAGGACAGGGGAGAGGAGAGGTTTGGAGAGGAGAGGTTCGGAGAGGAGAGGAGAGGTTTGGAGAGGAGAGGTTTGGAGAGGAGAGGTTTGGAGAGGAGAGGAGAGGAGAGTGACAGTGGTAAACAGGGTACATATGCTAACCTGCTGTTTGAATCAGGTTGAAAGAAAACATGATGTTGTTATTAGCCTCAAGGCTGTAGGAAAGAAAAGAGTGGGCTTAAGAAAACAATCTGTCAAGACACAGTTTATTAGAAATATGATTAGTATCAGCTGCTAATAGGAGAGGGGGTAGTGTGAAAAAACGTTCCTTAAGCCACCAAATCTCTTTACACCTATTTAGAAGTGTTACTGCAGTAAGTGATTAGATTCAAGCACAGAATTTAGTGCTGTGCCTTTCTGCTTTCCTTGTAAGTAAGAATATGTTTAAAATGGGAAAGTGTCACTTCAAAACACAGGAGAGGAAAAAATCATGCGTAGCTTTCATCCTGTTTTCCTCTCTGAAGCACCACTCTCTTAAAAAGCAGAAAGACTCTCTTTTACTGTGCTAAGGCAAAGGCCTCTAAAAAAAAAATTAGCCTACAAATATTGTTGGGGTTTCTTCCTCTTTTAATGAGTCTGGTGTGCTTTCAAAAGCATTTTAATCAATGTAGTATCAGAAGCCCAGTGTTCAGCTGATCCCAAGAAGTGGTGTCCTTCAAAATGCCAAACAAATCTGAATAGCTATTGTGTTAAGAAATGGTGAATGCAATTCATTATCTCTCATCATATTAACTTTAAAGACAGAAATCTGCACAACTAATTTCTAATAAATGCCTTTTTCTTTGAGAATCCACATATTACCTAGCTCTGCTTTGATCTCTCTGATCCTAAAATAAGCTTTATCAAGAAGATGCAAAAGCTGATAAGAGGAAGGAGAGCCATGGTCATGACATGCAATATTTTCTACAGAAAAGGGTAGAACTCATTATTTGGTCACTGCTATCAGATTCTATTACTATAGAAATCAGTTGCCATTTCACAAGAGCTTCTGTCATCTGTTGCTAGACTAGGGGGAATGGAATGAAGCTGGAGATGGGGAGATTCAGGCTGGACACGAGGAGGAAGTTCTTCCCCATGAGAGTGGTGAAGCCCTGGAATGGGTTGTCCAGGGAGGTGGTTGGGGCGCTGTCCCTGGAGGTATTTAAGCCCAGGCTGGCTGAGGCTCTGGCCAGCCTGATCTAGTGTGGGGTGTCCCTGCCCATGGCAGGGTGGTTGGAACTAGATGATCCCTGTGGTCCTCTCCAACCCTGACTGATACTATGATACTACTATCCTAAACAGATTTCAGCAGAAGCATGATTGGGGTAACCAAATCACAGAATATATAAATACATAAATATATATATAGACATATATATATACATATATCTCCCTGCTCCTGCTGGCCACAATATTCCTGATGCAGGCCAGGATGCCATTGGCCTTCTTGGCCACCTGGGCACACTGCTGGCTCATGTTCAGCCTACAATCAACCAGTACCCCCAGGTCCCTTTCTGCCTGGCCACTCTCCAGCCACTTTCTCTCACTGGTATAGAGGAGCTGAAAGAAAAGACGCTGATGGAGACAAGTGATTGCTTACATGCAGAAATTTCAATTGTAGAAATGAGTGTGAATAAAGAATTTGAAGGAACAGAAGCCATATGTTCTACAGAGAAGTTTCCAGATGCAAAGACCCACTCAGAACAACGAAGCTCTTGAAGAATCAAACAGCAGTTTTGCATCGATGGTGATCAAACTGCTCAACAATACTGTGTAATCTCCATCCCTGATGATGTTTAAAGGTTAACCAAACAAGGCCTTGTCAAACTACGTCTAGCTGGGGCATTCAACCACATGATCTCCAGTTGTCTCTTTCAGCTTCAATTGTCCCTTGATTCTGTGAAACAAGGACTGAAATTACCAGTGGAGCAAATCTGAGGCTTCTCCTACTGATCTTTTACTTGGTTCCAAAGTCTGAAGGTACGGGTTGAGACCCTTGTAAATATATGCCAAATTCCACCTCCCAACACCACAGGTACAGTGCAGGAGGAGCAATTAGCTTGGTCTTACCTAATAACTCCTGAAGCAAGGCAGTTTGTGCACTGGTGACAACTACTGACAATAAATCACAGTGTGGAAAAATGCATGTGCATAGCTTCTCTTGGAAAAGCTGAGTCACACCACGAAGGTGGCTTTTATGCCTGTGCAGGATATTAATGTCTCTGCTTTAATCAAGACCCCGTGCCTTCTGCGTCCTGCTGATGTATGCTGCTCTGATCTGTCCTCCAGTGTGTCTGGATTTTGCTGTACTTACACTGTGCAAGTCCTTTGGTGACATTTCCCTCACTGCACTTATGATGGTATGCACCATGGGATGGATGCAGAGCTGCTTCTGAAGCTGCGTGCTTGCCTCTTGCACAAAATCCCACCTAGCATCTGCTCATTTCAGAAGCTAATAGTGTTTTAATTAATATCATTTGAGTTCATAATCATGGATCCTCAAAAAAGGAAGAAGGGTAATGGCAGAAATTTAAACATAGTTATTCCATTCCAGATAGGCATATTTTTAAATATATTTTATAGATATAATAGATTTTAAGATTTTTATATATTATATATTTTATTTTAATTTTAGTTTATATTTTTTTAGTTTTAGTTTCTATTTTATTCTAATTTTACTTTATATTTTACTTCTAGTTTGTATTTTATACTTTTAAAATTTTATTTTAATTTTTATTTTATTTTTATTTAATTTTAGTTTATCTTTTATTTAATTTTATTTTTAGTTTGTATTTTATGTTATTTTAATTTATTTTTATTTTATTTTAATTTATTTTTATTTTATTTTAATTTATTTTTATTTTATTTTATTTTATTTTTTATTTTTTTTAATTTTATTTTTTATTTTTAGTTTATAATTTGTTTTTTATTTATATTTTATGTATTTTAAAATTTTACTTTCTAGTTTATTTTTAGTTTATTTTTAATTTTTAATTTATATTTTATATTTTTAAATTTTATTTTCTATTTTCTAGTTTATTTTTATTTTATTTCATTTGTAGTTGATATTTTATTTCATATATAATTTTATATTTTATAGTATAATATAATATAATGTTATATTTTATATATATACACACATATATTTAAAATAGAATAGAATAGAATAGAATAGAATAGAATAGAATAGAATAGAATAGAATAGAATAGACCAGGTTGGAAGAGACCTTCAAGATCATCACGTCCGACCCATCAACCAATCCAACCCACCTAATCAACTAACCCATGGCACCAAGCACCCCATCAAGTCTCCTCCTGAACACCTCCAATGACGGCGACTCCACCACCTCCCCAGGCAGCCCATTCCAATGGGCAATCACTCTCTCTGTATAGAACTTCTTCCTAACATCCAGCCTAAACCTCCCCTGGTGCAGCTTGAGACTGTGTCCTCTTGTTCTGGTGCTGGCTGCCTGGGAGAAGAGACCAACATCCACCTGTCTACAACCTCCCTTCAGGTAGTTGTAGACAGCAAGAAGGTCTCCCCTGAGTCTCCTCTTCTCCAGGCTAAGCAACCCCAGCTCCCTCAGCCTCTCCTCACACGGCTCTGCTCCAGACCCCTCCCCAGCCTCGTTGCCCTTCTCTGGACACATTCAAGTGTCTCAATGTCCTTCTTAAACTGAGGAGTTCAGAACTGGACACAGGACTCAAGGTGCAGCCTAACCAGTGCAGTGTACAGGGGCAGAATGACCTCCCTGCTCCTGCTGGCCACACTGTTCTTGATGCAGACCAGGATGCCACTGGCCCTCTTGGCTGCCTGGGCACACTGCAGGCTCATGTTCAGCCTACCATCGACCAGTACCCCCAGGTTCCTCTCTGCCTGGCTGCTCTCCAGCCACTCTGACCCCAGACTGTAGCTCTGCATGGGATTGCTGTGGCCAATGTGCAGATCCCGGCACTTGGATGTGTTCAATCTCATGCCGTTGGATTCTGCCCATCTGTCCAGCCTGTCAGGGTCCCTCTGCAATGCCTCTCTACCCTCCAGCAGATCACAAACTTTTCTTGATCCAAATACCAGTTATGTTCTAGCTAGTTAAGAACAATTAATATGAAAATCCCTTGTAAAGGAGCTCAATAAAACATTTTTTGTATTATTGCTTTTAAGAACATGAGAGAACAGCTTGCTGTTCTTCTTTTGGGCCTCTTAAAGACCAGCCAGGAGCAGAGTCTGGTCCATTTGTTTACTGAAGGTTTCAATAAGCTTATGCTACTGTGTCATTAATGGATACTGATGACTGCCTGTGTGACACTGATTCAGGAAAGTGAACTTCTCCATTCCATTATAGAGGAAGAGATGTGTGCAGTAATTAAATGTTTTGAAGAAACAGGATTTAATAACATAATTGCTTTAGGAGTCCTGCTTCAGCTGAGGGTTTAAGTGCAGGCTTTTTTATAAAGTTAGCTTCTGGTAGAATAAAAACCCTCATTACTTTGTGTGTCTTCTACTAAGAAGAAAAGAGATGAAAATATGATCAGAGAGTACCGTGTCAGATAGAAAATGTCTTTCTTCCAAATGAAGTTACCACTGCTGGATCTAGAGATCTGAGACCCTGATAAATATTTGAGGATTAAAGAAGAAAATTTACCATGCAGACTATGATCTGCATTATTAGCATCCTGCTGTCTGACCTAAATTGAGAAGTGAGGAGAATGCTGATTGCTGACAGACCTCAGAGCTTCCCAGTTTTTATATGTCACGTGGAATTCACTGCATACAACTTGCATGCAAATCTGTTTAACAAAATCCATTCAAAAAAGGTATTTTGATAAACAGGTTTAGAGCAGTTTAGAAGTAAAGCAAGAGCTATTAGGCTGGACTATTGCTTTTTATGGTCTTGGATTCTATGACTCTTCATTGAAACATTCCAGAACAAGAGGACACAGTCTCAAGCTGCACCAGGGGAGGTTTAGGCTGGATGTTAGGAAGAAATTCTTCACAGAAAGAGAGATTGGCCATTGGGATGTGCTGCCCAGGGAGGTGGTGGAGTCACCATCACTGGAGGTGTTTAGGAAGAGACTGGATGGGGTGCTTGGTGCCATGGTTTAGTTGATTAGATGGTATAGAATAGAATAGAATAGAATAGAATAGAATAGAATAGAATAGAATAGACCAGGTTGAAGAGACCTTCGAGATCATCGTGTCCAACCTATCATCCAACACCACCTAATCAACTAAACCATGCAACCAAGCATCCTGTCAAGCCTCGCCCTGAACACCCCCAGCGACGGCAACCCCACCACCTCCTCGGGCAGCCCATTCCAATGGGCAATCACTCTCTCTGTGTAAAACTTCCTCCTAACCTCCAGCCTAAACCTCCCCTGATGCAGCCTGAGACTGTGTCCTCTTGTTCTGGTACAGGTTGCCTGGGAGAAGAGACCAACCTCTGCCTCACTACAACCCCCCTTCAGGTAGTTGTAGAGAGCAATAAGGTCACCCCTGAGTCTCCTCCTCTCCAGGCTAAGCAACCCCAGCTCCCTCAGTCTCTCCTCATAGGTGTTGGGTGATAGGTTGGACTTGATGATCTCAAAGGTCTTTTCCAACCTGGTTAATTTAATTCTATTCTATTCTACTCTGTTCTACTTCTACTCTATTCTGTTCTATTCTATTCTACTCTATTCTATTCTGTTCCCTAGTATTGTAGTACAGAAGGCATTTGGTTATGATAAATGCATATATATTCCATACTGAAGGTATTGATCCCACACAAAATTAATATTGTTTGTATTTTTGAAAGTTAACTTATAATTCCCTCATGCCTTTGTATCAATTGCCAGTGGTATTGTGTGGGAAATGATCTAGAGCCTCAGATAGCTGCTGAATTGTTCATGTAAACAAAAATCACATAAAAATCATATGAACTGTTTTCATAAGATCCTTTCAATGAACAAGAACTTCTGGTCTACATTACCTAGTAATAGAAACCTGCTGACAGCAGCTTAGAAACTCAGATGCAAGAAACTGCTGATTTCACCTTGAAGAGGTAGCGCTGAACTATTGCAATATAATTGCTTATCAGATGTGCAGAGGAGGTCTGATTTTTTTTTTTGCATAAGACTGAATATTTCAAAGCATTAATCATATCCCACTCAGCCTCAATTGCAGCTGACTCTGCTTTTCAGATGTGTGGGGAGTTGTGGGAAGTATTGGTCCATGCCCCCATGCTCATTTCTGCTGTGATGCACACAGGATGGCATCCTTTGATAAGGATAGGAGGCAGCTGGGTCCATAGTCAGTTAATGCAGATGTGATCCTGCTTTGATGTGGGTGTGTAGATATCTCCCAGAAGTTCTCTCTTTGCCACCTTCATAAAAATGAAGACTTTACCGCCAGTGCAGACTCCAGGCTTGAGATTTCAGCCTCAGTTTCCTTGACCAGATTGTCAGATTGCATTCTTTTCTCTTCCATAAGGTCAAACTCTGCCTTGCTATTGGTGGCAAACCAGTATGGTCTTTTAGCCACTAGACATCTTTGTCTGCAGAGTAAATGTGGTCTCCACCCCTTGGTCTCCACCCCTCTGTGCTTTGGAATAAAGGTTGCCTGCACTAAGATTTTTAACTAAGATTTTTGAACTAAGGTTGTCAGACAGACTCTCTCAGATCACTGAAGATGGTTGTATTCAGTTGCCTGTGTTGTACTGGTAGGGATCATAGAATCATAGAATCAATAAGGCTGATATCAGAAGACAGTTGCAATTTCTGGTCTTGGAAACCTTACAGAACTCCTTGCTCTGAGCCTTGGAGGCTCATGGGGTACTGGGTAAGTGTCCACTGCACCTTTCCTTTTGGACATCATCTGCTGCAGAGGTTGCCTGAGAGACTTAAAATCACCAGAATAATTCCTTCTCTTTTAATTTAGAAGTTGGTAAAAACTGGAATTTGAAATACTCCCTCTTCAGTTACTCAGCCACTAATATTGTTGTGACCAGGGAGACTGAACAGCAGTGACAAGTTATTAGTGTGCAGCTATTGTGTTTCTGCAACCATCCAGCAGAGAGAAACTGAATTTCAGTGTGTGCACAGAAGCCCCAGTGGAAATGTTACGATCATTCTTCTGGTGTTCAGCAATGCAGAAGAGACCTAGAGGAAATCTTACCTGACTGAAATTCAAATGTGACAATATTATAGCAATAATTCACATTAAATTTTTGTGTGTGCTTGTTAAAGGATTTTTGAATGTCATTATATTGATGCTCATTGCTTTTAGATTAAAATTTGAAGAGTGAAAGAACTTACAGACCTGAAACTTGCCAGGAAGACCATGGAGCTTTAGAGGGGAGTGAAGGATTCTGTCACCATACAGTGAATTGTGTTTTCAATATTCTATGAGTAAGGTGCTGCAAAATTCAATTATTTTCATTCTTATATTTTTGAGTTCTGTAAACATGCACATTGCTGCAGGAATCTCCATAGCATGAGATGTTATTGAGCATCTGATTCTGTCCTGGGTTCTGCCCAGAAACAGTGTAGGGAGGGTAAAAAGTGAATTGATGATCTTCATGAAATGCCTGCATTGAAGAAGTTCTCTGCACATCTGCATCACAGCAGATTGTGCTTGTTAATGCTTCTTTCTCATGCTTTACAGGTAAAAACCTGACTGGAGCATTCACTTACACTCCAGGACTACTTCTTTAATATGAGATGTTTTAATGCTTGGAAGGAAAAATGCAGGCTTAAAATGTGCTGCTAGAAGCCACATGGAAAGCATGGCAGGTACTAACTGAGAGAGGTTTTGGCAGTTTACTGTGATGCATTAATGATTTTGGAAGAATCTCACTTTTCCTGATGGGTAACACAAGTGAAAAGGGACAGCTAAGGACCAAAACTGCTAGTGAATCTGGAGAATTTGAAGAGTAATGTTGTTCTCACTAAATTACAGGAATAGAATAGAATAGAATAGAATAGGATAGGATAGGATAGGATAGGATAGGATAGGATAGGATAGGATAGGATAGGATAGGATAGGATAGGATAAAGCAGGTTGGAAAAGATCTTTGAGATCAAGTCCAACCTATTGCCCTACACCATCTAATCAACTAAGCCATGGCACCAAGTGCCTCATCCAGGCTCTTCCTAAACACCTCCAGTCATGGTGGGTCCACCACCTCCCTGGGCAGCACATTTCAATGGCCAGTCTCTCTTTCTAAGAAGAACTTTTTCCTAACATCCAGCCAAAATTATTAAAAGAAGATGAGGGAAAATGTGGGCTTACTGCTGAATGAGGTGGGTGTTCTGATAACAGAGGATACAGTGAAGGTGGATTGATTGAATGCATTCTTTACATCAATCTTTGCTAGGGACAGCCCTCACTAATAGAAGTCTCTGGAGTTGAGAGAGGAATTTATGGGAAGGGAGGACTCTGTTGGACAATGAGGACTGTGTTAGAAATCATTAAGGCAAGCTGGACACCCACAAATATATAGACCCTGAGGGAATGCACCCAAGAGTCTTGACAGAGCTGACAGATGTCATGATACAATTATGATGCAATCAACAGCACCGGCTTTTATTCTAAGTCTCTTTTTGGTTGTCATCTTGCAATGAATAACGGCAGAAGAAAGCAAGAGACATGTTTAGCTACTGGCTAATAATGATATTGATTTTGTAACATTATGGACCATCAACAAGAAAGAGGGAATAAGAAAAAGAGGATACTTATGTAGTCAAGAATTCTATCCATATCTTTCATAAGATGTATAGACAGTGGCTTGGGAGACTTGCATTTAGTAAGGAGCAACTGATTGGAGGCTACTACCACTGTCAGTTGTGCAAAGAAAAATAACAAAAGAGCACGATGGCTTATTCATCTAGCCTTAGAAATACAGGTTAAAACTAGAATGACTCAAAACAGGTGTAAAGAGGGGATGTAGAGATTTGGGAAGGTGCATACAAGCCAGCTGTATTTGCATAACATTTTGATTAGTTTGGAGTAGCTGGAGCCAATTCTCCTAAATCCTTATGAATGTCTGGATATTGATAGAAAAAAGACATCCTGTAGAGGTTAACTGACTTACTGCAGAATGCAGCCCTAACCTGGGGCAGGTTCCAGTGCCTGACAATTTATTTTGTCTGTCTTTATGACAAAATATTATCAATCAGATTTTTTATTCAATGTTTAACTGATTGAGAACAAATAAAGTTCAGTTTATATGCTCTCTACAACTACCTGAAGGGAGATTGTAGCCAGGTGGGGGTTGGTCTCTTCTCTCAGGCAACCAGCACCAGAACAAGAGGACACAGTCTCAAGCTGTGCCTGTGGAAGTTTAGGCTGGAGGTGAGGAGAAAGTTCTTCCCAGAAAGAGAGATTGGCCATTGGAATGTGCTGCCCAGGGAGGTGGTGGAGTCACCATCCCTGGAGGTGTTCAAGAGGGGATTGGATGTGGCACATGGAGCCATGGTTTAGTCATCAGGAGGTGTTAAGTATTAGGAAATAGGTTGGACTTGATGATCTCTGAGGTTTTTTCCAGCCTGGTTGATTCTATTCTATTCTATTCTATTCTATTCTATTCTATTCTATTCTATTCTATTCTATTCTATTCTATATTCTTGGGTATATTACATTGTTTGCTGATGAACCTGGAATTTGTGTCCCTAATGAGATAAAACGAATTAGCAATGATTTCCAATCACTGTGTGTATAGACACTATAAATGAAATGTTAAAGTAAAGGCTGATGGTTTACAACATCTGCATAACCTTTACCCTTTCTGGAAGAAAACAATAAAATAAAACTGCAAAAAGCCAATTAAGTAAAGCTCACATTTAAATAGGGCTGTTTAGCCCTGTTTGATCCTGTTAAAGCTGTCATGGGACAGCAGGCAGTCCACCTCAAGACAATGGATACAGTTCTCCACAGAACTCCCACAAACCAATAAGCATTCACAGCTTACCATACTATGAAGAATAGCAAAAAACACTCAGAAAAAAAGTCAGAAAATGCCTGCTTTTCTTCCCTAAGTCAATGCAATCAACAACTGTGGGGAACTGCAGATTTTCTGTTGCTTATTTTCCTTTGTGGTTTTTGCTTATTTCCTTTTTTTTTTTTCCCATTTTATTTTTTATGTAAGCTTTTGATTTTTTTCAACATTGAAATCAATTGTGTGGAGTCTCCATCCTGGTAGCCACTCAAAAGCCATTTAGATGTGGTACTACCCAACCAGTTTTAGGTGTCCCCCTCCCTGAGCAGGGATGACGTCCAAAGGTGTCTTCCAACCCCGACGGTTCTGTTGCTGTGTGTCATTATAATCTGACCAGTGAAACCTGTGTCAGTCTGGAGAGCAACAGGCATCTCCCCTACATTGCCAACTGTCTTCTACATCACCACTTTTTCTGTGTTGCCAAACTGTTCATTCCTACCTCAAAGATGGATGATGAGATGTAAAGGGAATAATATGGTCTCTTCTCCGAGGCAACCAGCACCAGAACAAGAGGACACAGTCTCAAGCTGCACCAGGGGAGGTTTAGGCTGGATGTTAGGAAGAAGTTCTTCATAGAGAGAGTGATTTGCCATTGGAATGTGTTGCCCAGGGAGGTGATGGAGTCACCATGACTGGAGGTGTTTAGGAAGAGACTGGATGAGGTGCTTGGTGCCATGGTTTAGTTGATTAGATGGTGCTTGGTGCCATCAATAAGTGCCTCATCCAGTCCCCTCTTAAACACTTCCAGGGATGATGACTCCTTTTGGCTTCTGCACCATCTATTGCTGTTTGCTCATTACTGTTATTAAAATTGCTTCTATCCTATTCCTGGCTTTTGTTATATTTTTTTTCCCCTCCCCCCCTGTCCATTTAAGAGGGGGAGTCATGGACCGGCTTTGGTGGGCACCTGGCCTCCAGGCCAGGGCCAAACCACCACACAGTCATGTGTTGTAGGGTATTCAGATGGCCATAGCCCTGAAAACAAAGACTTTACTATGCACAATACAGATGGTTTCAGTATCATGCAGTAGGAGTGCATGTATCTCTGTCCGCTCATTACTAGGGTTCATAAGAGGCTACTGAGGCTTCTGGTATTTCCCAGTTACTTACATGGAGGTTTGTTCTGTGAGTTCTCAATGCCTTCATTCACCTCAGCAGCTGAGGAGAGATCATGAATGTCTGCCATAAGCTTAGGTACAGGGTGTTCTCTGATACTATCATTCATGGGACAGGAAAGTAAGGAAATATTTGTAATACTGGGTACCCACAGCAGGACTTTGTTGATATGCAGAGTATTTTTGTGAGTACTTTGGCAATGATTGTGATTTACTTCTAGAAGAAAAAGAAGAAGCAAATCTTTCTTCCAGTTTTCTAAATGAATTCTTTAAAGAACTAATGTCATGAGACTCAGTATAGGCAGCCAAACAACCAGGAAACACATGCAGCTGGATGAAACCATTCATACTTGGAGCAAAAACTAAAGGTGTGTAGGCAATAATGGTTTTTAGGGTGTGGTTTTTTTTACTAGCGTGAAATTAATTGCAGAGCTATAACTAAATCCTTTATGCCAACCAGTCATTCATAATAAACATTTTAAGTGACCCTAAAAAATGGTTCTTGATCCGTGTGAAGATTTTGTTTCTTTTATTACATTGCTTAATCTCACTGTGAAGGGATTTAGACACAAGAATAAATACCTGTTCATTTTCAAATAGCTATCTTCATACAGCCAGCACAGGCCAGGTGGGTTTGGTTTTTTTCAATAGGTGAAAGGCTTGTGTATCATCTTTGCTTCTTTCTGTTTACAAACCACATCTTTGCTTGTTTCTGTTTACAAACCACATGAATCCAGAGAGCTATGGTTTTTTGCCCCTATTTTGCTTTTATGTACAAGTGAATAAAGGATTTGTTCAACTTTAGTGCTTGCAAATTATTTAAATACATAGAATACATAGAATAAACCAGGTTGGAAGAGACCTTCAAGATCATCGCGTCCAACCCATCAACCAATCCAACACCGCCCAAACAACTAACCCAATGCAATTATCATTAGGTCTTTAGATGTGTGTTAGATGCATATGTTTTCCAGGGGAAGCTTAGGCTCGAGGTGAGGAGGAAGTTCTTCACTGAGAGAGTTGTTAGTCATTGGAATGTGCTGCCCAGGGAGGTGGTGGAGTCACTGTCCCTGGAGGTGTTCAAGAGGGGATTGGATGTGGCACTTGGTGCCATGGTTTAGTCATGAGGTCTGTGGACAGGTTGGACTTGATGATCTTTGAAGTCTCTTCCAACCTTGGTGATTCTCTGATTTTCTGATTCTGTGATCTCTGTTTTCAGCTCCCACCTTTTCTCTGCTAGCATCTTTCCGAATGTGACTTTAAATGCACTCTGCTTAGCTGACCATAAAGAAAGAAAATTGCTGTACAATTACTGAAAGCTGCACCCCCCCGAGGGCACAGTAGAATCAGTTCCCATTTGTTGAGTCCTAAATACCTTTTAGTAATTTTTTTTGATTGAGAAGGGGTTCTGAAACCAAACTGCTTCCATGGAAAGGATGTATGTTCTAAGAGCAGCATCCATTCAAAAGGTTTTCTCTTTCCTGGAGGGTAAATATTCAGCACTGACAAAGTTAAACCTCTAAGTTCTTGGCCTTTTCGGTCATATACTGGTATGTTTATAACCAGATGAATAACACACGCTTCAGACCAAGGACACTGGTTATTGTAAGTAGAAGTCAGCTGGTGAATGGATAACTGTCCTATAGCTTTTGAGGTGTTACCAATTCACACAGCAGGTACTCCAAATCTGCTACCACTAACAACCTGTGATCAGTTATGACAGCAGTCTTTCAGACATTGAGGTAAAAATCTTTATCCCTTGGATTAAAACTCACCAACTCTCTAAGAGGACATCCACTGTAACTCTTATTTCCACACTGGGCAGTGAGGGCACCTGCCCTATTTTAACTTTGTTGACTCCTATGGAATCACATTAAATCCCTGCTTCAGTCAAAGCACAAAAGGATTAGGTTCATGGACACTTATTTAGTTGGGAACACTGTGGAAGCTACTTAGTTTTGTTTCCTTATCCCTTTGCCTGGCAGAACCCATGGGAGATGGCTTCTGAGCTTTAAAATGTTCACAAATTCTTTGTCTCTTGATATTGAGACATCGCATGGAACTTCTCATTACATTTTCTGTCTCCTTTCCCTTGTGGCCTGTATTACAGCATATTTTTCTCCACAAAATAAAGACATTACAGGCATTAATGTTTACCATTTGCCAAATACTTAATGTCATCACCAATACACTTATGTCTATTCCTTGTACTGGAAAAGCTCACAGACAAATTACTTTAGCAATGGATTAAACCGACATTTATCTGAAGGGCAGAAGAACAGAGAAGTGCTAACTGCAAGGAAAGTTAACAAACCCAGATTTACTTCAACGGTTTTGCTGTCATATTTGTTTTGTAGAATTGCCTTTTCAATCCAATTTTAAAGAAACAGGTGTGCCAGCTCTCCCAGATTTGACATTGATGGTGCATTTCATATTGCATCTCTTTTGTTTGGAAAGACATCCTGAACAAAGTAATTTAGTAGCTGTCTCTCTCTCAGCCTTAAGTTCATGTCCCTTGTTCTTGGATTTGGCATTTGCTCAACTAGCCTTGTAACAATTACACTTCACTTTGCAGTTGTGTATATTAAAGCAATATAAGGCAAAACTACTGATCTATAATATTATTTTCAACTGTGTAGCTCTCCTTTACATCGAATTTGCCAGCAATCGCCTTAACTGCTGTGGGCACTTTGCAGGGTCTGAAAACTGGCTAATAATGATGTTGCATCTGATGGATAGCAGTTGTAACGTTGCAGCTGATGACAACAGCAGTTTATTGTAGCAAAATAATGTAGGTTGTTTGAGAAAGAAGACATTTTATATCAGGCTCCAAGCTATATCCTGCTGTCAGCAGAAGGGATGTTGCAACTAAACAAACTCCATGCTGGTAAAACAGATTATTATGAGTTTGGTCTCTGCTAACATAGGCTGAGGGAGCTGAGGTTGCTTAGCCTGGAGAGGAGGAAGCTCAGGGGAGACCTTATTGCTCTCTACAAATACCCGAAGGGAGGTTGTAGCCAGGTGGGGGATGGTCTCTTCTCCCAGGCAACTAGCACCAGAACAAGAGGACACAGTCTCAAGCTGCACCAGGGCAGATTTAGGCTAGATGTTAGGAAGAAATTCTTCCCAGAAAGAGAGATTGGCCATTGGAATGTGCTGCCCAGGGAGGTGGTGGAGTCACCATCACTGGAGGTGTTCAAGAGAGGACTGGACATGGCACTTGAAGCCATGGTTTAGTTAGTCATGAGGTGTTGGGTGATAGGTTGGACTTGATGATCTCTGAGGTCTTTTTCAACCTTATTGATTCTATGATTCTATGAAAATTGGTGCATTTCTAAGAGCTCCTCTCTTGAGAAGAGACTTTCCTGCTTCTCCTAGTAATGTTCTGTCTCTTCAGAAGAAAGTGATCTGAATCTCCTTGACTGCCTCATCAGGTGCTGTGGTGTGAGGTCACATAATGAAAGCCTGTCACATAAACCAGCATTATGTTTCCAAACACAAGCCACACTTACCCACAATAATCACATCTGATTACTCTAGAAATGTGTCCTAAGTAGAATCATATTTGTTTAGGTTTTCTTTAGATCAACTCTTATAATTCCATACTAATACATGAAAATGTGACTTGCTTACAGATGTTTCCTTATGATGTTGTTGACATCACCCTGTAATTGTTTAGATCTGAAAAACCAGAAATCCCCTGAGCAAGGTGGGGGAAACCCTGCCAACAGCCACACTCTGTCATTTATATGTTGTTCTGTGATTAGTTATGGAAATGCTCGCTCTGCTCACTTAACTGGCAATTGTCTGACAGGAGCTACCACAAATTTCTTTGGTTTATTTAAAAGCTGCATGCTGTGCTCTCTGATGTCCTAAAACTCAGAACTGGTGGTTATGTTGGTGTATAATGCCAGGCATTGTTACCCTCATTATAATTTCCCAAATGAGGACCTTATAATTGTTAGCTAAAATGCCATGAATTGAATTAGCTCATTTTGGAAAACAAAACCCTTATCAGATGTGAACATTCTGCAAACCTGATTGCCTTTTATAAAGTCAGGCTTTGCTTTCACCATTGATTCCTTCATAATATTTATTTATGATCACCTACTACCTGATCAGTTTGGCAAATTGACAGATGTGGAGGAAGAGGAAAGCTTTACTGAGCTTCTAAATGACTTTGTGTTACCTAGTTTAGTTCTTTCGTTTCTATGTAAACATGAATTTAAATATATATAAATAAAACTACTGACAATTCAAATACAACCAAGAACAAAATAATGGCTTGAAGTAGCTTGTACATTAGTTTCTATGGACTGATTGTAGCATATCTCCATACAATGTTCATAGAATGATAGAATCAATAAGGTTAGAAAAGACCTCAGAGATCATCAAGTCCAGCCTGTCACCCAACACCTCATGACTAACACCTCATGGTCTCAAGTGCCACATCCAGTCCTCTCTTGAACACCTCCAGGGACCGTGACTCCACCACCTCCCTGGGCAGCACATTCCAATGGCCAGTTACTCTTTCTGGGAAGAACTTTCTCCTCACCTCCAGCCTAAACCTTCCCTGGTGCAGCTTGAGACTGTGTCCTCTCTTTCTGTCACAGGTTGCCTGGGAGAGGAGACCAACCCCCACCTGTCTACAGCCTCCCTTCAGGTAGTTGAAGACAGCAAGAAGGTCTCCCCTGAGCTTCCTCTTCTCCAGGCTAAGCAACCCCAGCTCCCTCAGCCTCTCCTCACAGGGCTGTGCTCCAGACCCCTCCCCAGCTTTGTTGCCACTTAATACATGTTATGACTCTTGCTGCTGTAGAGGAGTCATTTTACAATCCATCTCCTTTACAACAGCAGAAAGTCAACAAGAGATTAAATATTATAACTGTAAAACTTGATGAGAAATTGGTGCAGTCATGGATTTTAAACATGTTTTATACATGTGGAGGAATAGACAAAGAACTAAGGGTAAAATTCCATTTCAAATGGGTATATAAAATATTTATGTCTTTCACAGAGATTATCAGGGCTTATGGTTAGCAAATGACATTCCTATACTGCAGGTTTCAGCAAGGTCTGTAAATGTCACAGCATAGACATTCTTCATACAAATGCGATTTCAGGAACTTTGATCAGCCTAATCTGTTCTAATTATCCAAACTATTTCTGGGGCTGGCAACAATAAAGTACTTAGAAATCAGCATTTCCATTATGATTTGGTCTTTCAGCATTGTTGAAATGATTCACATCAGAAGGCAGGATCTGAAAGAACAATGCCTATGGGAAAATTTAGTAGCAGATCTTTCTTATTCTTACATGGCATTCACATCTAAATTGTGGTTTCTTCAACTTGTGCTGTTCCATCACAATCAATATTTTTCCCATGATTATTCTGTTTGTTTCACTGCACAAATTGATTACAAACCATTTGCTGTGAACACTCACCACTGAAAATTGAAGATGTATCAGTTAGCTGAAGTTTACTGTGGAGGATGGGCTAAGGTAGCTTTACTCTTCCCTCCATCCCAAGGAGAGCAGCAGTGTCTGCCCCCAAAGCACATAAGGCTACCAGAGATGCACAGCTCCTATTCCTTCCCTCATTCAGGCTAGGACTCTGCTTCTTTGTGGAAAGAATTAAAATCACAGAATCATAGAATCAATAAGGTTGGAAAAGACCTCAGATATCATCAAGTCCAACCAATCACCCAACACCTCAGGACTAACTAAACCATGGCTTCAAGTGCCACGTCCAATTCCCTCTTCAGCGCCTCCAGGGATGGTGACTCCACCACCTCCCTGGGCAGCACATTCCAATGGCCAATTACTCCTTCTGGGAGGAACTTTCTCTTCACCTCCAGCCTAAACTTCCCCTGGTGCAGCTTGAGACTGTGCCCTCTTGTTCTGGTGCTGGTTGCCTGGGAGAAGAGACCAACCCCCACCTGTCTACAACCTCCCTTCAGGTAGTTGTAGAGAGCAATAAAGCCTCCCACCTGGTTAATTCTGATTATCTTCTGAGGGCATGTCAGTCATAAATCCTAAATTACTCCCTGTCTGTGTCAGGGCACAGTATGGACATTTATTTCACTTCGAGTCCCTCATTATGTGCCACAAGTACACAGCATAGAGGAGAGTGACTCAAAACCAACTTTAAACAGAACATGAGCATTTTGAACAATGTCCTTCTTTTGATAGTTGTAGAGTCACCTGGCTTCCTCCTCGGAGGTTGAGAAAGTCCTTGCTAGGAGATGATCACAACTCATACCTGGCTAAGTGCAATCTGACACAGCCCCGATATGAAACTTGGTAACCAGTGTTCCCTGTGCAGCTTCTTCCACCTTTCTAACACACAGGAGAAAATTTGCCTTCTCAACTAGAGCAAATAAGGTCAGGCAAATCCTGCCGCTGACTCACATGAGATAATTTGCTGCAAAAACACATTTTCTCCACAAGCCAAATGTGCAGCATGAAATTTGATTGGTTTTATGAAGTTAATTGTTTGTACATCCTCAGTTTTGTGCAAGACTGGGGTTAATATCTTTTAAAATAGAAGAATGTTCTCAGGGAATCGTGATTGATTGCCAGTTCTGGAGGACACAAATATTTATGTGAGAACAGAAGAGATACACTAATTGAAAGTCACTATGATTAGACCTCCCAGAATACCTAATCTTGGACTGTTCACAAGAGGAAACTATTTATAGGAGTAAAATGCTAGCCATTTTGTTTTTCAGTCTTTTGCCTGAAGCCACCAACATACATGTATAGAAACAGCAGGCCAAATGGAGTGATGACATCTCCTGTCAAGTGGCTTATCTTCAATCTAACTCTCTCTTTAAAGTCAGCCCAACAGAATGTTACCAGATAGTAATGACTGTGAGTTGTTGCCCTTACAATTGACATCTGGCTACCCAGGAGAAATGAAAGGCTTGGATTTCCTTTGCCATGCACTGGATTAGAAGAGTAAACAAAAAGCAAGCAAACAAACAAACAAACAAAAAGCACAGGCAGAGCAATACAAATCTGTACAATAAGTATGAGAAGATAAAAAATTCAGTCTTATGGTAATTTTATTGCCTGAAATTGTTTCAGTGCCTTCCTACAACCTTCTCTGAAGCTCCCTTTGCATCATCAACCAACAAAGCAGGTTTATGGGCAGGCACAATGGTGTTTTAGGAACTGCTGTTTAAAGATTCATTTAGTATTGAGATAATTTTGTTTGAACACTTACCCATAGTAACAACTCCAGTCAGAGTGAGGGCTGTGAAAGCAAGAAAAAAATGCTTTTATCTTAGGTCTTTGTCTTACATCCACACACATTCTGGTCTGTATCAGAACAGCACTATTATAGCACCAATAACTTTCCAGCGGGAAGTATCATGTTAAGGTTCTTCAGATCACTCCTATAAACCTTTGTGAAGAAATAAATTGCAATCATTTTGTTGTTCAGTTTGTTATGGTTAAATGAAATTAACAACAAGAAAAGATTCTATACAGAATAGGTTTTAATTCTGCATATAAATTTACAGTTAGCAGCACAATTCACTTCCTTATTAAAGTGGCACCTCTGCTTAAGCAGAAGCTACTACTCATGCTTATCCAGATAGAATCAATGAGGTTGGAAAAGACCTCAGAGAACATCAAGTCTAACCTATCACCCAACACCTCAGGACTAACTAAATGATGGCTTCAAGTGCCACATCCAATCCCCTCTTGAACACCTCCAGGGATGGGGACTCCACCACTTCCCTGGGCAGCACATTCCAATGGCCAACTACTCCTTCTGGGAAGAACTTTCTTCCCACCTTCAGCCTAAACTTCCCCTGGCACAGCTTGAGACTGTGTCCTCTTGTTCTGGTGCTGGTTGCCTGAGAGAAGAGACCAACCCCCACCTGGCTACAACCTCCCTTCAGGTAGTTGTAGAGAGCAAGAAGGTCTCCCCTGAGCCTCCAGGCTAAGCAACCCCAGCTCCCCCAGCCTGATGATGCCAGACAGGGACTGCTGTGACAATCCAGCACAGGTTTCAGGGATTCCTTCTCTGTACCAATTTTGAAAGCTACAGTGATCCTGTTGTGACAAGTTTGGGTAAAAATATCTGCACAGTAGACATCTGAGGCTTGGTGGAATAATCTGTGTGTCCATTTGTATCTTGTGCTCTGAGTTAAATAACCAGTGAATGAGTCACACAAGTTGCTCTTCATTTGAGTGAGCTAAACAGATTGATCTCTTCCCCTCTTTTGTTATACAATGTGTCCTGAGTATTTTGATGGTTTTCATCTGAACAATCATCAATTTATCATTCTCCTTGTTGTTTTATACAAAATTAATCTAACACTAGCAGTTACATCAAAGACAAGCAAATAGAAAAGGCATCCCTTTATTCTGCTTCAATCTCTCAGTTTGTAGAGCTGAACATAGCATTGCCCAGAGACAAGCTCAGCTACTGAATGATCTGAAAGGTCTTTTCCAACCTAAATGAATGCATGATAAGCCCAATACTATTCAATATCTTTATTGATGATCTAGATGAGGAATTTGAGTCCACCATTAGGAAGTTTGCAGATGACACCAAGCTGGGAGCAGATGTTGATCTGTTAGAGGGTAGAAGGGCTCTGCAGAGGGATCTTGACAGGCTGCACAGATGGGCAGAGTCCAACATGATGGCATCTAAGTCGAAGTGCCAGGCACTGCACTTTGGCCACAACAACCCCATGCAGTGCTACAGGCTGGGGACCGAGTGGCTGGAGAGCAGACAGGAAGAAAAGGAGCTGGGGATACTGGTTGACAGTAGGCTGAACATGAGCCAGCAGTGTGCCCAGGTAGACAAGAAGGCCAATGGCATCCTGGCCTGGATCAGGAATAGTGTGGCCAGCAGGAGCAGGGAAGTCATTGTGCCCTGTACTCAGCACTGGTTAGGCCACCCCTTGAGTCCTGTGTCCAGTTCTGGGCACCTCAATTTAAGAAGGATATTGAGACACTGGGACGTGTCCAGAGAAGGGCAACGAGGCTGGGGAGAGGTCTGGATCACAGCCCTGTGAGGAGAGGCTGAGGGAGCTGGGGTTGCTTAGCCTGGAGAAGAGGAGGCTCAGGGGAGACCTTCTTGCTCTCTACAACTACCTGAAGGGAGGTTGTAGACAGGCGGGTGTTGGTCTCTTCCAGGCAACCAGCACCAGAACAAGGGGACACAGTCTCAAGCTGTGCCAAGGGAAGTTTAGACTTGAGGTGAGGAGAAAGTTCTTCACCGAGAGAGTCATTAGCCAGTGGAATGTGCTGCCCAGGGAGGCGGTGGAGTCCCCATCCCTGGAGGTGTTCAAGAGGGGATTGGATGTGGCACTCGGTGCCATGGTGTAGTTAGTCATGAGGTCTTGGGTGACAGGTTGGACTTGATGATCTCTGAGGTGTTTTCTAACCTTATTGATTCTATGACTCTATGACTCTACAGTTCAAAGTCCCGTTCAGGAGTCACCAGGTGTCTTCATCGATATTCCCATTCTCCAAGCACAGCTCCTTTGTTTCTAGACACATCACTTCACGTTGGGCTACATTCAAACATTTCACCAGTTTACACCCATCTTGCTGAATCATCCAGGATGTTCCATAACTTTGGCCTATTTTTGTCTATGTTTTGCAGTTCATCTGTCTTCATGCTGGTTCTGGAAGTGATTAACACATCTTAGTTTTTCTCCAGGTTTTTAATAGGAATGTTAAATGCCGGACAGCCTGGGATTAATCTCTGCAGGATCTGGCTACATGACAGTAATTATTTTCCCTTTTTTTTCCACATGATTTAGAAACTCTCAGCCAATTCTTAGCATGGTATTTAATTTCTGCAATTTTTTACACTTTTTTTTGGAGGAGTTTCATGATCAAAGTATTGTGAATTACTAGGTTAAAATTCACCTTATCACCAGGATTAAATTCATCAAACACCTTTCTAATTTATTGTTTTAATACATGCTGCTTTGATTGCCCCGGGATTTTGTATTTTATTGATGATCTATTCATTGTGCATTCTGATATTAAAAGGGATTATTTTATGCTTTTTTACTGTTTTACATGTCATGGGTGTAATATTTATCCAAAAGTGGTCTATTTTAAATACAAATCTTAATTATCATAGAATCATACAATCAATAAGGTTGGAAAAGACCTCAGAGATCATCAAGTCCAACCTAGCACCCAACACCTCAGGACTAACTAAACCATGGCTTCAAGTCTAATCCCCTCTTGAACACCTCCAGGGATGGTGACTCCACCACCTCCCTGGGCAGCACATTCCACTGGCCAATTCCTCTTTCTGGGAAGAACTTTCTCCTCATCTCCAGCCTAAACCTTCCCTGGAACAGCTTGAGACTATGACCTCTTGTTCTAGTGCTGGTTGCCTGGGAGAAGAGACCACCTGGCTACAACCTCCCTTCAGGTAGCTGTAGACAGCAAAAAGGTCACCCCTGAGCCTCCTCTTCTCCAAGCTAAGCAACCCCAGCTCCCTCAGCTTCTCCTCCATGTCTGTGCTCCAAACCTCTCCCCAGTTTTGTTGCCCTTCTCTGGACATATTCCAGCATCTCAATATCCTTCTTAAATTGAGGGGCCCAGAACTGGACACAGTTGTCAAGGTGCTCATTTTCTGTAAGCGACTGACTCACAAGAGAGAGATCCCATCCTAACTCTGGGGTTCATTGCCTGTATTTTGCAGCTCCAAATTATACATTTAAATTATATTTAAATTTGGGAACATTTTTGGGTCTTAATAATTTCATTCTGGACTCCTGGATAACTCAGACAAGCTGATCACAATGCCCATCCAAGACATCATCATTGCTCAGTCCACAATGTCATCATTGTTCTTATCTCAAAGAAAGATAAAAGCCTGGCATTTCATAGAGAGAAATCTACAGAAACAAAAACTAAAACAAATAAGAATCAGAAAAAAGATCAAACTGCTGTGCTTTGACAGCTGATATTATTCCAACACTTTCTGAATTGAAAGCTTTCAGATCTCTTGGCCCAAGATTGTTTTTTTGTTTGACATCTCAATGCTCACCTCTTGTTCAGGATAAGCTGAAATGAAGAGTAAAATAATCCTGACTAGGATAAGAATGTTTTGCTTTTGGGTAGCTCTTAGTTTTTGCTCCTATGGACACTACTTCATTGCCTATTGCAATTCATACACATTTCCCACTTATTCATAATCCTCCAAGTTATTAATTTTCCTTTTTAAAGTTTGTGTGAGTTTGTCCAAAATGCATTTTGTACTATTGATATTAATGTATTTGGGTTTTTAAATCCTCTGGAGGAGTTTAATTCCAGATTAAGACATTGAAATATACCTACAGATGTGGGTGCATTTGAGCTGTTGGTTTAAACTCCCAGACAGTCTTGAGGTATTCAGTGGAGTCTAGAGACTAGCCAGCTAACCAGAAAGCAGGCATCAGGTTTCACACAACTGTTCTGACTGATCCCCTGCTACCAGTCCCAAAAGATTTGTATGTCATGTATGCCCTGGATCATATTTACTAGTCCTACTTTTAGCTCTCAACAATTCTAATGCCTTAGATATTGCCAGGCTTCTACTTGATAGAACACCAAAGCACACATGTATGTAATTCAATATAGATATCTAAACTAACTAACAATCTCTGAACTTGCCCTCACCCTTTATGTTGAGTAATTATCATCCAGAATCCACCCCTGAAACCCAGGTCCTGGGTTTCATGACACTGCAGTTCTCATGTGTTTCCTGCTCTCCAAGTCAACCATGATGCTAGGGGCAGCTTGCTCTAGGGACAAAGTACATGCAAGTTCCCTTTATCTTACACAGTCTTTGAACACTATTGCAATGGAATTTATTCCTCAAGGCATTGAATTATTCCCTGATGCCTCCTCAGGTTGTAGATAAACACCCTCAGGTATCCAAGGTGAGGCTTGTTGGGGCTCTGGGAAACCTGATGTAGCTGGAGATGTTCCTGCTTACTACAGGAGAGTTGGACTAGCAGAGCTCTAGATGTTCCTTCCAATCCAGTGCATTCTGTGCTGTGAAAACACCACTATAACATAGTCATGTGAGGCTTAGACAAGATGCTGCTGTGCATTGTGGGCACAAGGACTGAGATTCAGCTGCCTGATTCTAAATACTGGGTATTATTTTATGTGCTAAGAGCTATCTCATCTTGCCTTTATCTGCTGCTCCAGAAAGATGTGGGTTTCCTGTAGAGCCTCTGGCATTTGTGCTAGCTCTGTGCAGATAGATACATTAGGGCATACAAATGACACTGGGCTTCAGTAATCAAAATTTGTAATAATAATACAAATATAATTTCCCAGTCCTTACACTGCACACATTGAGGGGGGAAAAAAAGTAGTATTTCAAAAGCAAGACAAAAATTCTGCCTTATGTTTGCAGGAAACAAAAAGGAAATGTCAGCCAAGTACATCCTAGATTCTGAGGGCCAGAAGGCAAATAAGTAGAACCCCACACTCAGTAAAGGTTCCTCATATAGTTTTTGACAATTTCATTCTCTTTTAAGGTTTGTCAGACAGTACACAATGGATTCCTGGGGTGGTTTTTTGTATACTTACAGTTGGTGATATTACATTTATCCAAAGCAACTTCTTTGCCTAGGAGAAAGAGCTAATCATCAGTGCAATGTGGGAAAAATTCATTAGCAAGTTGTGGAAAGGCTGCCAAGAAAGACATAATATCTTAGGACATGGAACCTTTGGAACAGCTTTGATTGGTGAAGCACAATCTGACATCAGTGGTCCTCTATGTGAGACAAAGAGTCATTTGAAAACAAACTTTGAGGCACTAGTGATGACATTTGAGAGATGAAATCTGAAAACCTGTCCTGGTAAACCAAAACAGAGTAAATGATTCCCAGTGAGTCAGAAAAGAATTCAGAGCTCTAAAGAAATGAGTCAGAAACTAAATATACTGAGTAGGCTAAAGGCATGGGGAGAAAAATCACCTTAGCAGCAGAAAGAAGCTTCAGGAAACTCAACCTGATTCAGTCAGTGGCTAATGTGATCAAAATCTCTGAACCAGTTCATTTGTGTTAAATGCAGCATGGCATTTTTTGATCACTTTGAGAAAAGTAGAATTGAATAATGTGTTTGCTACCAATGGGAATTCAGTGTGTCATGGAGAAAGGAAGAATTGCAATTAAGGAAAGGGAAAATAAATAAATAATCAGAGGGCCAGATAAGGAATAGTGACCAAGAAGTGACAGAAGTTGCATTGTTCCCACACTGGACAGAGCTTGCAGCTGCAGCCTGGAGTCACTGGGCAGCCTGCAGTCTATTGGGGTTAGATACCCATGTCCTTGCTTTGCCATTGTGATCACTTCCAGTTGCTCTGCTAACTATGATATGCATCCATAGCATCCATATAATTACATCAGATATGGCAGTACTAGTAAAAGGCACTTCACTAGGTGTTCAAGAGGGGATTGGATGTGGCACTTGGTGCCATGGTTTAGCAGTCATGAGGTCTTGGGTCACAGGTTGGACTTGATGATCGCTGAGGTCTCTTCCAACCTCATTGAGTCTATGATTCTAAATGTCCTTTATCATTGCTGAATATGGAGACTAGTTTTGTGATACTCATAGCCATTTAAAAGCTACCCATAAGCATTTAGGGCATGAATCACCACTATTTGCCTCTACTTTAGTCATTAACAGTTATGAAAATTGCACATAAAATGGAATTTAACTCTAAATAGAAAGCATTTTATATCATTCTTTTCTCTGTTCTAAATTACACTCTCATGCTGGAGAGCTTTGCATGCTCAAAATAGTCTTGCAGAAGAATAGGGATCATACTGGGCACCATACAACAAATTCCCTTCCGGCTGCATTCTTTGTCTCTTCTTTTCCTAATATGGAGGTCTGTGGAGAACTATTCTTACAAGTAATAAAATATTTCCTTATGCTAAATATATAGATGTGGAATAGGAGGGAAATGTGGCTTATTCTGTTTGCTAGGTCTGCAGTGGTTATGTACAAAGACTGTGTGCAATAAATAGAGGTTAAAGGCAGAGAAGTAGGTAGTGGTGCCTGGGCTCACTGTGCATGTTTTCATTTGTACAGAGAATAAGAACAAAAGAACAGAAAGGAAATGTAAAGGGCATGGGGCATACATGAAAGCATCAGCTGCAGTGAGTAATATCCAAGATAATAGAAAAGAAGCTATATTTGGAGACAGTCAAATGAACACCTTTGCAACTGTTATCCAAGAGCTGATTCCTGTTGTGTCCAAACAAGAGGTTCTAAATAATTCAATGTTATTGTTTCCAACCTTGCCATACATAGTAGCAAAACATGCAAAAGGGGGAAGAAGAGTTTAATTAGATGTTTTTGCCAGTTTTATGCTCTGGTTAAAAATAGCAGTAGGATTTCTCATCTTCACATACAGAATTTGATAGGGATTTTTTCTGTAAGGATAATGCATGCCACTAGCCTCCTATCCTTCCATTGCAAAGTATTGTAAAGGCCAACCAGAACATTTGCAGTAGAAGGGAACTGAAAATTAATGGAGGACATTTTTCTTTTACATGTAGTATGTAGAGACATGAGACATTTGATTGTGTCCAGAGAAGGGCAATGAGGCTGGGGAGAGGTCTGGAGCACTAACCCCTATGAGGAGAGGCTGAGGGAGCTGGGGGTGTTTAGCCTGGAGAAAAGGCGGTGCAGGGCAGACCTTATTGCTGTCTACAACTACCTGAAAGGAGGTCATAGCCAGGTGGGGGTTGGTCTCTCCTCCCAGGCAACCAGCATCAGAACAAGAGGATACAGTCTCAAGCTGTGCCAGGGGAGGTTTATGCTGGAGGTGAGGAGAAAGTTCTTCCCAGAAAGAGAGATTGGCTATTGGAATGTGCTGCCCAGGGAGGTGGTGGAGTCACCGTCCTTGGAGGTGTTCAAGAGGGGATTGGATGTGGCACTTGAAGCCATGGTTTAGTTAGCCCTGAGGTGCTGGGTTATAGGTTGGATTTGATGATCTCTGAGGTCTTTTCCAACCTTATTGATTCTATGATCCTATGTTGAGAAGAAACGGTCATCCACTATGATTATGCTCTTCTTTGCCTTCACCTGGATTATTCCTACACAGAAACAGGATCAGAGTTGTGTCTTGACAGAATTACAGACAGAAGTATTCACAAGAACCCTTTTCTTCCCAGAGGAAAAGCACTACACATATTCCTATTCAGAAAACTATGCCTGAAATAGGAACAAAAAAATGTTTAAATAGTATTGAGAATCTTGGAATACTTATTGAACATCAATGGGATGATGGAGATGGCCAAATTATTTACTGTGAGCAATAAGGTAGGCATTTTATAGCCTAACCATATAAGTAGCTAGCCCTATGGAATTACTCAGAGCAGTTAGACTAAGGGTTAATAATTCTCTATATAGATGGTGTTCATTTTTGACAGAGAGCTAATGGTAGCTCTTAAGGTCTCTATTCAGAGGTGCTACACACTTATCAGGAAAATACATGAGTCTGTCCATATGGTATATCTAGTCCAGGAGCATCTGACTGTTCTTCATAGAAGCTCCCAGCTTTTCTACACTCTTTATGGTAGGTAATTAGCAGATGGAAAATAAAAGGAAAGGGAAGGCCTACTTGACCATGCAACAGGCTGCTCCAGGGATAACCATGGTGTTGTTCTTCCCATTTCCTAAACATGGATCTCCAGAGAAAGAAATGGGAATTCAAAATCACTTTTGCTTGATTGATCCTTTGTGTGCCCACTGATGTGCCTCACCAAGAGAGGAAGATCTTTCCAATCATAATAGCTATGACCTGATAACTAGTGTTATCACTCTTCAGCAGCAGTAGCTGCAGGTTTGGATCTTTCTCTTGGAGGAGGAAATCAATACGTCTCCCACTTATGAGACAAGTATTTCAGGTGAGACACATGCAGAAAGAATGAGCACTGCTGCCACTAACAGGGCATGGACTCTGTCCCATTGCCTGTGAGCACCCCGGTTTGTATGACCTGTGGAGGTAACACAATGCTGAAATAAAAGAGTTTGAAAAGTCAGGACATGAACAGTTTATTTTAAGCTAGTAATCCAACTTCATCTGCAGTTTCTTTTCCTCAGGTTTCCCAGCTAGCCAGATGCAATAATAATTATTGTTTACACCTCAGCTCACATCTCTATCTCCTTTCTACTGTATCCCCTTGATATGTTACTGGAACACAGGACGTCTGACTTGTACCTACTGCAAGATTCATTCAAAAGCTGTGGAGAAATAGGCATTTTTATGCCACATCTTCTCCAAGCAGTGATAAATGTCTCCTTTAAAATGAGGTGGATTTTGCCTGAAAAGTGCCTATTATCCTTTCACCATGAGGAGAGTTCAGATGACAGTCTGCATTTGATCATCTGAGTTCCATCTGTGTCATTTATTTCATCTGACAGGATTTCATTTTCAGCACCATATTTCTAAATCCTAAGATGACTAACGTTAGAAAGATCATGGTGCCAAAGAAGCATGTACTCTTCAGCAAGAGATGTAGATGGTGAGTGTAAAGTAAGTGTATGAAAACTGATGAACATTCTCTTTAAGCTTCACATCTTAGAAGTAATTATTTTTTAAGAGGTAGTTACATGAGTTAAATTATTAAGATGCCTCCTGAGTTTATCCTGCCTTCCATCACCGATCCTTAGAGCTAACATTAGTGATAATAATAGATAATGGCAATAACATTTAGTAATTAATGGTGACCTCTTTTCTGAAGATCAAATACAAATTAAGCTTCCCAATCTTCTCGTGAAGTCATACATCCACTTATGCCAATGGCCAATATATATTATGCCTCTATTACCATTTACCACATTCTTATTTCCCTACTATTGAATTATGATTCCTTTTTACATCCTCATGTAAATTACATTGTAAGCTTTTCAGAGCATAATTACCTCTTCCTTTAGATTTCTCATTGGCAAGCCCTGCATTGCAGGACACTGGCATCATATTAATGATCCTAAGACCTTACCAAATTATTGCAAGACCATCAAGTGTAGATTATGAATGGGGACCAGTGAAGAATTCTGCCAATCCACGCAGATTTTAAAGGGTGTTTCAAGGATGATCCACACAAGCTGCAGGTGATTTCTCCTGCATGCACTTGTTCCACTGCCCAAAGTCATTCTCTGCCGTTTTTCTCATCTCCCATCAGCATATCATGGCACAGTCTCAAGCTGCACCAGGGGAAGTTTAGGCTGGAGGTGAGGAGAAAGTTCTTCCCAGAAAGAGAGATTGGCCATTGGAATGTGCTGCCCAGGGAGGTGGTGGAGTCACCATCCCTGGAGGTGTTCAAAAAGGATTGGACGTGGCACTTGGAGCCATGGTTTAGTTAGTCCTGAGGTGTTGGGTGATAGGTTGGACTTGATGATCTCTGAGGTCTTTTCCAACCTTATTGATTGTGTGATTCTATGATGATGGGTTAATGCATGGATGTGTTAGGTGACAAAATAGCTATATGAAATCATACCTTCATCCTTGTTGTGCAATCTGAAACTCAGAGAGCTGTGTATAACTATACCAAATTAAGACAATGTAGATTTTTTTTTCACTAGACACATTTATCAGTTTTTATAGAAACCTTATCCCAAGCCTTTTTCTTTCTCCTAGACAAGCAATGTTCTTTTTCTACTTTATTCCTCAGCTGTCTTACATGTACTTCCAAGAATAAGGGAAAAGAAAATTTAAGCTCATATCCTAAGAACACTAAGAATCTAAGTCTTCCTCATTTGATATGAAATGGTTATAAGCTATTTTCATTTCTGACTGGGAAGCATACATTGTGTTAAGATTCTCATTGCTCAAACACACTTCATACTACACAAAGAGCTGAACCTCTGAAATATTTTTTGGAGTGATATTTCACATTCAAGTCCAAATTTAGGTGATTAAATATGGCCTTCACTAATAGAATAGAATAGAATAGAATAGAATAGAATAGAATAGAATAGAATAGAATAGAATAGAATAGAATTAACCAGGTTGGAAGAGACCTTTGAGATCATCGAGTCCAACCTATCACCCAGCACCATCCAATCACGGTACCAAGCACCCCATCCAGTCTCTTCCTAAACACCTCCAGGGATGCTGACTCCACCACCTCCCTGGGCAGCACATTCCAATGGCCAATTACTCTTTCTGGAAAGAACTTTCTCCTCACCTCCAGCCTAAACTTCCCCTGCCACAACTTCAGACTGTGTCCTCTTGTTCTGGTGCTGGTTGCCTGGGAGAAGACACCAAGCCCCACCTGGCTGCAACCTCCTTTGAGGTAGTTGTAGAGAGCAAGAAGGTCTCCCCTGAGCCTCCTCTTCTCCAGGCTAAGCAACCCCAGCTCCCTCAGCCTCTCATCATAGGGCTTGTGCTCCAAACCCTTCCCCAGCTTTGATGCCCTTCTCAAATGATGATGCAATAGGTCTAATGAAATTGAAATATAGGTGAATGGTTTTTGCTTTCCTTTTCTCCAGGCTGGTATTTAAATGCAGGTGCTGTCTTCACTGCCATTGTGACATCAAAACACCATACATAGTGATGACACTGAACCTGTTTAATATGTATTGGTGACCTTTCTGTCCTATTCCTTTTGAAAGCTCATCAATGAGATTGAAAATTTAAGGCTCACAACACAAAGGTCACCCATCACTAATGTTTGGGGGAAGAACTTTGGTCAGGACTTAGAAGAACAGGTCTGTGTTTCAAGAAGCCACTTTTTCACTTAGCTAACTGGCATAAAAGATGAATAACTCTTAAATGAAGATCTGAGCAGAAGAGAAGGTTTTCTTTCAAAGAAATCAAAATGAATAGAAGACTGAGTACTCAATGACCAGTCTAATAGTGGTGTGATGCAATTACTAAGTAGCTGGCATTCCCTCTTTGATTCCTTCAGGTATCAGTGCTGAGTTACCTTGCAGCACTAGCATTTTAGTCTTTGCACTAATGTCATTACTGGTGTTGTCATACTGAATGTAGGAATAAGGAGAACTAGGAGCCATGTGTCTTAGAAGGAACCTATAGAAATCAGACTTGCCTGCAAAGGGTCCTCATTCCCCTTTCTCTATCTTTGCTGAGTATGAGTATTCTGTGCTACTTTTGTCCATTTTCTTAACAATTACCCTCAAATATGGCTTGCTTGTATTCTCTGTTACCTCTGGTACATTCTTTGCACAGAGCTATATTACAAATAAAAGCAGAACAGTCCAAAATTATAAACAGCTTGTCATTGTTCCCTTTATTCTTGGCTATAAACCATGAACAGTCAATTGAATCAATAATACACTTGCTCAATGTTTTCATTTGGAAAAAAAAGAAAGGTCTTTAATTATTTCCAACAATTGAGTTTCATCAAATGAACTTTACTCTTAAACTGTGCATTTTGGAATGCAGCAACTGATATTTTCATATCTTGGCAAAGACTAGCTGCAAATACATTAAATTAATAGCTGAATAATGATAGGATTCAATTGGCACTTTGCAGATGGATATTTATGACCTGGGGGAACCTTGATCATTTGTTTCTTGCAATCAAGCCTTCCCGCTGATTATTGTTTATTAGCTGTAGTACAGTGATATAAAGATCTACAACAAGAGCATCTATTAGAAGCTTCTATAAGATCCTCTATAAGAAGATCTTGGAAGGACATTGAGACACTTGAGTGTGTCCAGAGAAGGGCTACAAGGCTGGGGAGAGGTCTGGAGCACAGCCCTGTGAGGAGAGGCTGAGGGAGCTGGGGTTGCTTAGCCTGGAGAAGAGGAGGCTCAGGGAGACCTTATTGCTCTCTACAACTACCTGAAGGGAGGTTGTAGCCAGGTGGGGGTTGGTCTCTTCCAGGCAAGCAGCACCAGAACGAGAGGACACAGTCTCAAGTTGTGGCAGGGGAAGTTTAGGCTGGAGGTGAGGAGAAAGTTTTTCACAGAGAGAGTAACTGGCCATTGGAATGTGCTGCCCAGGGAGGTGGTGGAGTCACCATCCCTGGAGGTGTTCAAGAGGGGATTGGATGTGGCACTTGGAGCCATGGTTTAGTTAGTCCTGAGGTGTTGGGTGACAGGTTGGACTTGATGATCTCTGAGGTCTTTTCCAACTTTATTGATTCTATGATTCTCTGATCTGGATTTGCCACGCTGCATGAAGAAATGTACCTCGAGGTAATTTAGAACAAATATCTAGCAAACAACAGGAGTGGACAACGATGAGGATAACGATGTGAGGCTGTAATGTTATGTAGCTTTGAGATCACATCCTTTTAATAAATACATTCTTGTGATCACTGGATTAGCTGGATGACTTATTGAAGACGTAGCAGAAGAACTCCAAGTGTACAGAGCAGCAAAGCATTTGGAAAGTTCTGTGATGTGGACCAAACCAATAATTCAGGAGAGTAACAAACCCTGCATTTTCATTGCAAAGGAGACTTTACAATTTTGACATTTATTTTCATTCCATGAAGGGAATGATTTGGGGCTTTTATTTTGTCCCAAACGATGCAGTTTAAAGAATAATTGATTTTGAATCAGTCAAAACCGTTCATGCTGCTACCATTTTCTAGTCTATGTTGCAGCAGACCGTAGTGTTCTTTTACAACGCTGCATTTCAGCATGAACATTGAAATTCCACTTTCAAAATGCCAGACTGGAGGATTTGATGAGATCAAAATGTTCCAGTTCTTTCAAATGTAATTTCAAAAATTACAATTTTCCTCATGTGATGTCCTCTGTCAATCCAACAGAAACAACCAGGGGGTAGGCACTGTGAATGTGTGAAGACTTTGGAGCTTTTGATTCCAGACAGGGTAATCTTAGTCAAGCTTTTCATCATTAGGGCATGGATTGGCAAACATGCACCTTGAACTTGGGTAAAAAGGCAGTGGAACCATTCACACAGATATTGATTCTGCAGCTTCTGCCTGATGTGCTCAGCACTGATCATTGTGGCTATGGGTAATAGTAGGTTCACAGAATCACAGAATCACCAAGGTTGGAAGAGACCTCAAAGATCATCAAGTCCAACCTGTCAACACAGATCTCATGACTAAACCATGGCACCAAGTGCCATGTCCAGTCCCCTCTTGAACACCTCCAGGGACAGTGACTCCACCACCTCCCTGGGCAGCACATTCCAATGGCCAACTCCTCTTTCTGGGAAGAACTTTCTCCTCACCTCCAGCCTAAACTTCCCCTGGCACAGCTTGAGACTGTGTCCTCTTGTTCTGATGCTGGTTTCCTGGGAGAAGAGACCAACCCTCACCTGGCTACAACCACCCTTCACATCATTGTAGAGAGCAAGAAGGTCTCCCCTGAGCCTCTTCTTCTCCAGGCTAAACAACCCCAGCTCCCTCAGCCTCTCCTCACAGGGCTGTGCTCCAGACCTCTCCCCAGCCTCATTGCCCTTTTCTGGACACGTCCAAGTGTCTCAATATCTTTCTTAAACTAAGGGGCCCAGAACTGGACACAGTACTCAAGGTGTGGCCTAACCAGTGCAGAGCACAGGGGCAGAATGACCTCCCTGCTCCTGCTGGTCACACTGTTCTGGTTAAATAAAACCAGAAGGACTTGCACAGTCATAGCCATAAAGGGCACCAATAACTTCACTGGGGTGCAAAAACAACTGCAGCAGACCAGAGAAATACCTATTTTGCCTGGCATTACCACTCTGAGTATGCTCAGATATTTATAGAAAGAACATTAGATGCTTTTCTATGACAAGGAATACTCTTCCACACACTTTCTCAGCTTTTGGCAATGTTCATTCTAGGACCTCCTGGTCTTGCAGTTATACCTACACCATTCTTGTGACCCAATCCTTTTCTTCCATTGATGTATCCAATTTATTTTCCCATTACTGAATTTCATGATGTGGTGAGTTGACTTCAACTAGTTGTCAAGTACCCACCAAGGGAACACACTGCTCCAGCACCACTCTTTTCCATGACGTGCAATACTTCAGGAACAAGCTCCTCTAGTCTGGACTTGTCTCTCCATGAGTCCACAGGTCCAGTCAGAAGCCTGCTCCAACATGGGCTTCCCATGGAGTTACATATTCCTTCAGTCATCCACCTGCTCTAACATGAGGATCTTTGATGGGCTGCAGGTGGATATATGCTCTACTGTAGACCTTCATGACCTGCAGGGGGACAGTCTTCCTCACCATGATCTCCACCACAGGGTGCAGGAAAGTCTGTTTCAGTGCCTGGAGCATCTCCTCCCTGCTTCTTCTTCACTGACCTTGATGTCTGAGGTGTCTCCTCTTGTCTCTCCTAGCTGCTGTTGCACATCAGGTTTTCATCCATTCTTAAATATGTTATCCCAGAGGTTCTAACCATGTTACTGTGGGGCTCAGCTTTGTCTAGTGTTGGGTCAGTCTCAGAGCTGGCTGCTATTGGCTTTGTTGGACATTGGGAAAGATTCTGGTAACTTCTCATGGAAGCCACCACTGCAGCTGCCCCACTACTAGAACCTTTCTACATAAGCCCATAGGCTTTTGGACTGTACACACTCTTTGCTGGAGTTCTGCTGTCTGTCTATTTCTGCTCATAGACAAGAGGTTGTATTTTCTTAAAGAATGATATTCAGACACTTCTGCATTTCTCTTTCTCTCATTGTCTACAACAACAGGAAGAAGTATGCTGTATTTTCATCTCCTGTAAAGTTGCTTCCTTTCTTAGCTTTGCAGCTGATTTTCTCAGGAAGTGTAGATGGCAAAAAGCATGTCCAGAAAGCCCAGGCAAAATCAGAATGCAGAGAAAACCACCTCTAATATTAAATTGTAGAACAGATTTATTTCCATTCATAGAGGGATATTGAATATTTTGGGCTGAGAAGATTCTGAGATTAATTGAAGCTATGGTATGAAAAATTCCATATTTATTAATCCTTCTGTTCCAGCATGATGCATTTGGTTGGTATAATGTATGTGTTTATTAACAGGAGGAACTGAGCTATAAATACTGTTCATAAAATAAAGCAGTTTTATATCAATATCCTTGAATTTGTTATACAGAACTGAACATGAAATAAAGAAGACAGAAAATCCCTTTTAGAAAAATCAATAAACTACACAAACACAATAAACAAAAACCCAACCTTATTTTTATCCACATCTGGGCTCCTCAGTTTAGGAAAGATTTTGAGTTGCTGGAATGTGTCCAGAGAAGGGCAACAAAAGCTGGGGAGGGGTTTGGAGCACAGCCCTGTGAGGAGAGGCTGAGGGAGCTGGGGTTGCTTAGCCTGGAGGAGGAACGGGAGAGACCTTCTTGCTCTCTACAACTACCTGAAGGGAGGTTGTAGCCAGGTGGGGGTTGGTGTCTTCTCCCAGGCAACCAGCACCAGAACAAGAGAACACAGTCTCATGCTGTGCCAGGGGAGGTTTAGGCTGGATGTTAGGGAGAAGTTCTCCACAGAAAGTTGGCCATTGGAATGTGCTGCCCAGGGAGGTGGTGGAGTCAGCATCCCTGGAGGTGTTTAAGAAGAGATTGGATGGGGGACTTGGTGCCATGGTTTATTTGATTAGGTGGTGTTGGGTGATAGGTTGGACTCAATGATCTCAAAGTTCTTTTCCAACCTGGGTAATTCTAATCTATTCTAATTGCAACAGGACATTCAGTTGATTTGATCTCTTTACCTGAAGATAAAAGTATGCCAGATTGCCCTTTCTCAGAAACTACTCAAGACTCAGGTATTAGAGCTAATGTTTAGGCCTTAGAATTCGTTTTAGAAGAACTGGATTTCTGACCTATAATAAAATTTTGGGTTAAGAGGTGTAAAGAAATCATTAGGGGGGGGAAATAGCCCCTCACACCACAAGAAAATGTGTTGCAAGATCCATATTTTTGCAGGAAATAAGAAGAACAGATGCACATTTTGTCTTTCCAGCTACCAGTATAGGAGGATCCTGTCCAACTTATTTTCTTTGCTGCAGACTGCTAGAAGAGGATGGAAAATATGAGAAAACTGGAAATTTTGTGACTGGGACATTCTTCCAGTCTCTCTGACAGAAAATCCTACATGGAAGTAGTAATGTTTCACCACATCAAGACCTGATCTATGTTGTTTCCTGACTGATAAGAGCACTCAGTCAGTCACAATACAAGCCTTCCATAGCAGGTTGGCCTTACCTGGACAGCAGGTGCCCCCCAAAGATGCTCAAATCCTCCCCTTCTCAGCTGTGAAAATATAGTAAAAGGTTCATGGTTTGAGATGAGGACAAGGAGAGTTCATTCACCAACTACCTTCACAGGCAAAACAGACTTGTGGAAATCACTTTAGTTTGTTATTTATCAAATCAGAATAGAGTAACAAGAAATAAAAACTAAGTCTTTAAACACCTTTGCCCCACCCCTCCTTCCTGCCAGGCTCAACTTCACTCCCACTTTCCCTACCCCTACCTCTGCCTGTGGTGCAGGGGAATGGGGGATGTGGTCAGTTCATCATGTATTTTCTCTGCCACTTCTTCCTCCACAGTGAGAGTATTCCTCATCCTCCTCCCCTGCTCCAACTTTGGGTTCCTCCTGTGGGATCCCAGCCTACTTCTGGCATCCATTTGTTCTAGTGTAGGGTTCTCCATGGGTTACAGGTGGATATCTCCACTGGCTGCTGCCTCATCATGGTCTTCACCAAGGACTTGCAGGAGAATCTCTGCTCTAACACCTAGAGCAATTCCTCTCCTTCCTTCACTGAGTTTCCCTCACCTATTGTCACTTCTCTCTCTATCTGCAGTTGCTGTTGTGCAGCACTTTTTCCCCCTTCTTAAATATGTTAACCCAGAGGTGCCCATCAGTGTCAAATCTTCTGTTGTAGTTTATGCTACCACACTGTCTTGGCAGCCACTAGGACAAGATTATAGTTTTGGGATGACCATGAATGCTCTTTCTAACTGCAAAGGTTTCCCAGCTTCTTGCTGGTGCATACAGAAGTGGACAAATATTCTAACCTACTACTGTCACATGGGTGCACTACTAGGCTGTGTTCAGAATCCTAAATGTGGGGCAGAAAGAGACATGTGCTGTCAAGGAAAGGGCAGTAGGTAATTCTTACATTAAACCATACCCTCAGTTGGATGCCATCGTTTGGGGGTTTTTGGTGTTGACATGCCTACTCGTGCGCTCATCTATACTCCTGTAGTTAGGGTTTGCTAATTCCTTTAGGTCATGTCCTTATGAAAATCCCTTGAGTCCTTTTAGATATCACCCAGTCTATCTTACATACTATTGCTCTGTTCAGCAAATTTGATCATGTTACAAGGGCTTATGTTTCCAGTCAATCCCATGACCATCTGTATCTCCTTCTGACCATTGCCATCTGTTTCAGTTTCTGACCAATTACCTTTGTCACTCTGAAGAATCTAAAAATCACATAGAAACCAAGCCTTATTTGTGTTTACTGACAGGAAAACACCCAAATATCCTCTCCCAGTTGGACCAGTTCTGGGCCCCTCAATTTAAGATTAGTGTCACAATTGAGACACTTGAATGTGTCAGGAGAAGGCCAACGAGGCTGGGGAGAAGTCTGGAGCACAGCCCTGTGAGGAGAGGCTGAGGGAGCTGGGGTTGCTTAGCCTGGAGAGGAGGAGGCTCAGGGGAGACCTTATTGCTCTCTACAACTACCTGAAGGGAGGTTGTAGCCAGGTGGGACTTGGTCTCTTCTCCCAGGCAACTAGCACCAGAACAAGAGGACACAGTCCCAAGCTGTGCCAGGGGAAGTTTAGGCTGAAGGTGAGGAGAAAGTTCTTCCCAGAAAGAGAGATTGGCCATTGGAATGTGCTGCCCAGGGAGGTGGTGGAGTCACCATCACTGGAGGTGTTTAAAAAGACCCTGGATGAGGCACTTGGTGCCATGGTTTAGTTGATCAGATGGTGTTGGGTGATAGGTTGGACTCGATGATCTTAGAGGTCTTTTCCAACCTGGTTAATTCAATTCAATTCCATTCTATTCCATTCTATTCCATTCTATTCTATTCTATTCTATTCTATTCCATTCCATTCCATTCCATTCCATTCCATTCCACCAGGAGGAACTATTTGAAATACTCTGGCTTGCTGGGGTGATGAAATAAAAACCCAATAATAATATGATGAGTTCTTTTAAATTTGACAGAATTACTTACTGAGCAGCCATTGGTGTTTGGAAACATATCTCTAAATTCTGCTGCAGAATAGATTCTCCTGAGCTTCTAAAAGGCCAGCTGTCCTTCCAGAGTCTCTCTGCATGTGACAAGCAGGAAAGAACTCTTCCTGGAAAATGTCAGCCTTCCCAAATCTCTGTGACGCCAGAGAGGAAGAGATGCATTTAGCTATGATAGATACATGCCTGCATTAATAAACAGCATCTTTGCTGAGGAGACTCCCTTGGGGATGCTATGTCCACATCAATGAAATGCCCTCAGACTAAGATGCATCATCTTGGCAGCTGTTCTGAAGTGAAGCTCACAAAACCTGTGATGGTGATGCTTGCCAATATGTGTTAACAAATATTAGAATCAAGAGATATGCAGCCACAAAAGCTGAGCCCAAATACCACAGAGATTTGACAGACTCAGTAATGTGAGACAGTGCATTTGGTGTGAAGGCTGAAATTCTGTCCTGAATTTTATTTGTGGTCTGTTATTCTAGAGCTTTTCCTGCTAAGGAGGTTAGTGATTAGTAAGGTCTATAGGGACCCAGTAATACAGAGTTTTATATTCCAGCATTGATTCTTTCCTTTGTTAATTGGTTGCCTGGGAGAAAAGACCAACCCCCACCTGGCTACACCCTCCTTTCAGGTAGCTGTAAAGGGCAATAAGGTCTCCTCTAAGCCTCCTCTTCTCCAGGCTAAGCAATCCCAGCTCCCTCAGCCTCTCCTCACAGGGCTGTGCTCCAAACCCCTCCCCAGCTTTGTTGCCCTTCTATGGACACATTCCAGCAACTCAACATCTTTCCTAACCTGAGGGTCCAAACACCTCTGTAGCACCATGAACTGAAACAATTTTGTCATATAAGAGATCGTAAAATACATTTTATGCCTCAGTTTCCCTGCTGACAACCTGGATGATATTCCACAATCATATTTCTTTTGTTTATGGCTATTAGTTACCTCTGGTACTTCTGGATTTGAATAATTGTTTTAGGGTTGCTCTTGCATGTTCAGATTAAGCCATGGGATTGCATTACAAGTCTGATAAATCTGATTTTTGAAAAGTCTCATGACATGCTGAAAAATGACAATGACTTTCAAAACTGATTTGTGCACTGGGGGAGCAGTACAAACTGGATATAGAGCATCTTCCCTGAAACTAGGGTGATATTCAGAAAATAGTCAGGCATTTTGAGACATTTGGTGTGTTAATGGAGTCTGTCTATGAGTTTTGACAGCTTCTCACATGGTTTTCTGTCACATCTGGCAAATTCTTGTGTCCAGCAGTTTCTCACAATCTGTTCACTTAGCTAAACCTCAGGCTAGTCATTGATCTGCACACCATCAGAAAGCAATAATGAAGAATTTTAAGGAAAGCAATTATTCTGGTCTCAATGTCTGTTCCACATGTACTGAAACTGGTGAATTATGTGAAGAACTGAGAACAGAAGGTAGTGGATAAGGAAAAAGATTTTAACTAGCTAAAATATTAAGGCAATGGTTATTTGACTTACTACAAATGAGTGAATTCCAGCTGTGTGAGGAATTGTTGGACTGCCATCTAAATGGTGTATGAACCAATCGTAACTGATAATTATCCAGCATAATCCATGTTTTGTAGTGGACTAAATAAACAAATTGGGGTATTAAACAGCACAAAATAATGTCTGTATGTAACTCTACCAGTTCTGATGCAGTCAGGTATCTAGGGGCTAATAGAATCATAGAGTAGCTTGAGTTGAAGGGATCTTCAGAGACTGTCTAGTCCAGTCCCTCTGCCAGAGACAGGGGCACTTTGCACTTGATAATGTTGAAGAGGCTATGGATGGTTATCCTGTTTCCTCCTCACATCCATGACTCAGTCTCACAAACATTTTAGGAAAGAGGCTTACCATTAGCATGACAGAATAGTCTCAACTGTTGCAAAGCCACTTTTGTGTTTCCGTTAGTAGTTAAGGAATGCAGGCAGGCAGGAAAGAAGGGAGGAAGGAAGGAAACAAGCAAGGAAAGGAGGAAGCAAGCAAGGAAGGAAGCAAGCAAGGAAGGGAGGAAGCAAGGAAGGGAGGAAGCAATGAAGGGAGGAAGCAAGCAAGGAAGGGAGGAAGCAAGGAAGTGTGTTTCACTAAGATTAGTTTGCTGTGTAAGGCCAAATATCAGAATAAAAAACAATGTTAGGAGTTCTGCCTACTAAGCTACTTTCAAATAGTCTTTCTGCTCAGGCAGTGGTTTTCTCCTCCCAAAGCAAGCAGAGAGCTAGAGGGTGCATACTGAACTCTGTGTTTGCAGCAATTCCTGTTAGAGTAGCCTTTAGGCTGTTCCTCAGACTTGGTTTTTTTCCTTAGTTTCATATCCATTGTATGGTTGATTGATTGATTATTTAAGGCTCAGTTCAATAGGTATTTTGGAATGACCTTTGAGAGTCAGCTACGTCTCACCTGAATAATGAGCAGAAATTAAGCAACGATTATCTTCAGATTTCTGAAACCATAATGACACATTTTGCTTTTCCTTGTCCTATGTGACTAGAATGACCACACACCCCTCCATTTTTTACTTACCTCCAGCTTCTCTGATCCATATTAATAACTAGATCTCTACTTCACACAAAGCCCTAGGGCATGGGAATTGGAATCAGCTCTCCACACAGCCCTTCATACCTGCTAAAAATGCAAAATACCATGCTGCCCTGGCCTTGATGCTACCTTTAAGTAGCTTTTGTGAATGATCATTCTCCTCTGCTTTTCAGAAAAGCACTGACAGGCACTGATTAGAGCAATGATCTGGGAAGAAATGGACCTGTGAGTTTCTGTACTCTATAAATAGCTTAGAGAAAGAGTTTGAAGTCCTTCAGTTAATCATATTGTGTCTCAGTGAGCATGAGGAAAAGCTAACATTCATTTTTAACTAGCACTTGGAGATCTTTGGATGACTCATTGAACATAAGTGAAAGTTATTACTGCTAATTATTATTGAATTGGGCAAATAGATTTAGTATTGTTTTCTTCACGGTTTGATAAGTTCAGTTCCCATCTTTCTGGGTATTATTATTTTTGTCTGCTATTCCTGCTTCATTTAAGAAATATCCTCATTTTATTCTAATAATTTTACTCAGGTTTATGGAGTTTCTTCTTAGAGTTCTGTTGATGCTAACAGCAGCACCAGTAAAGACCAAAAAGTTCTTGAGAAACATTAAATAAATGGAGTTGAACCAAAACCCCATTAGCTTTTCAACCTGAATAAGGATGCAAATCCTCGTGGGACTGACTGTGTTTGTAGTCTGCTCAGAATGAAAATGAACATTTTTTATGACACACAGGAGTGATAGTATGGAGTACCTCAGCTCCACTCCTCTGTGGGGACTAGACTCTGAAAGCTATCTTATTTAGACAGGGAACTGCTAACTAATGCTAAGGTCAACAATGAAGAGCAAAACTTGGACTCCAAATCAAGTATAGGAGGAGAGACAGGTGAGCAAGACACTGTGATACCATCAGAGAGATGAATATTAGTTCAGCAGGTTACAAAGTCATCATTATTTCTGGTACTGTGAATAGCTAGTGAGCCTGGGTGTCTGAAGGCAATACCTTCTCCCTCAGGCACTAAATGATGTGTGCTATTTGCCTCAGGATGCATATTTTGGATGTGCTCTGTTCCTTACCTCCCAAAGCCACAGGCAGCAAAGAAAAGTTCAAGTAACTATGGGCAGCTTCTTCTACTCTTACATGACTTGGCTTCCTTATAATTATACTCTTGACAGGCAGCATTCATGTAGAATACAGATAGTTCTGTCATTTCCCTGATTTCTTCAAGGTATCCATAGCAGTACTGGGAACACAGCAAAAAATTGGATGCAATCTATAAGCACAGTAAAATCATTTCCCTGCTAGAATTCAGAGAAGATATGGTCAGAGACACGGATTTCTTTTGTGTGTGGGAAGCAGAAGGACCATTGAGAGGGAGGAGCTTTTAAATGTAATAAATCTGAGGGATAAACAGAGACTTCTGAGGAATGAAAATTGATGGAAGGCAGGTTTGTGAAGACAGGATTGGGTGAACTGCATGGAGACACAAGAATGCTCACCTTTGATAGTAATGTCACTGGACCTCCTTCATGACTACACCTTCTATCTGGCTATAAGAAATATAGCTTAAACTGAATAGTGAAAGCAGAATGGTTATGAAGTAGTAGAACAACACACTATACAGAGTAGCAGCTGCACTTTTATTTTCCTTTTCAGTCCACACACTGGCATAGTAGCCTTAGTCTTTTCTATTTTTAGGGGGGGAATTTCTTTAGTAGAAAATCTGCCCTCCATGCAAAACATGCTAATCTCTTGCTGCTGGTATTTTCTTTCTTTCATCTCCCACCATTTCTCATTTTTTCCCAACTATTACATCTTCCTGCTCTGTCGTATTTTGAACACTTGGAGGCTGAAAATGTCTTTCCTTTTGTTTAGGTAGAGCTTGCTGTGTTCTAGCTTGTGCCCACTGCCTCTTGTCCTGTCACTGAGTGCCACTGAAAAGAGACTGACCCCATCCTCTTTGCCCCTGTCCTTTAGATATTAATAAGGTCCCCTCTTAGCTTTCTTTTCTCCAGTCTACACAGCCCCAAATGTCTCAACCTTTCTTTATAGGAGATGCTCCAGTCCCTTAATCATCTCCATAGCCCTCCACTGCACTGTTTCCAGTAGCTCCCTGTCGCTCTTGAACTGGGGAGCCCAGAATTGGACACAATACTCCAGGCGTGGCCTCATTAGGGCAGAGCAGAGGGGAAGGAGAACCTTCCTCAAGCTGCTGCTCACACTCTTCTTAATACCTCCCTAGATACCATCAGCTTTCTTGGCCACAACACACTGCCTGCTCATGGTGAACTTCTTGTCCACTGGGATTCCCAGGTACTGCTTAGCAGAGCCGCTTCCCGCAGGTCAACTCCTAGTCTATACTGATGCAACTGAAACATCAGATGAGAGACATGATTTTAGAGTGTGGAACTTACTAGTAAGTTGATTTTATTAAACCTCAAAGAAAACAATATGTCCCTGTAGTTTTGCTGTTCTCAACGAGAGTTCTGAAGAGTTTGCGTTAACCAAAACCTAATCTCGTGGAACCAAATGAATCCATTTCTTTTGCTATGAAAGGTGACCACAAGCTGATCACAGGTCCTGTTCTCTTGAACGTGTCCAGAGAAGGGCAATGAGGCTGGAGAAAGGTCTGGAGCACAGCCCTTTGAGGAGAGGCTGAGGGAGCTGGGGTTGCTTAGCCTGGAGAAGAGGAGGCTCAGGGAAGACCTTACTGCTCTCTACAACTACCTGAAAGGAAGTTGTAGCCTGTTGGGGCTTGGTCTCTTCTCCCAGGCAACCAGCACCAGAACAAGAGGACACAGTCTCAAGCTGCACCAGGGGAAGTTTAGGCTGGAGGTGAGGAGAAAGTTCTTCATAGAAAGAATGATTGGCCATTGGAATGTGCTGCCCAGGGAGGTGGTGGAGTCACTGTCACTGGAAGTGTTTAAGAGGAGACTGGCTGAGGCACTTGGTGCCATGGTTGAGTTGATTAGATGGTGTTGGGTGACAGGTTGGACTTAGTGATCTCAAAGGTCTTTTCCAACCTGGTCTATTCTATTCTATTCTATTTCTATTTCTATTTCTATTCTATTCTATCCTATTCTATCCTGGTCTAGTCTGGTCTAGTCTAGTCTAGTCTAATGAAATCAACATCAGATCATTAAGACTATGCAGGAACCATACCCAAAGCAAAACAAACAAACAAACAAAAAACCCACAACCAAAAACACCCCAAAAAACCCAACAACAAAACAAACAAACAAGGAAAGTGTCATTACTACTGCAGTATATAGCAGTGACAAGTTGACAAACACGCCTGGGTTCACTCACACACAAACACACCCAGGGACATACTCGATCACTTGGAGGCCAGCGGGCACCATCACAGTTTTCCACCTGCCAGCTTTGTTAATGTTATTCTTAGTTATGAACCTAATTTATACAGCTTATTGTAGCCTTTGGTGAAAATTGCCCACATTATTCATGTACTTTCCAGAGTTCCATGCCATGGGGATAGGGAGCTAAGCAAAGCAGCTCTTCCTGTACATACCCACGAAGCCCAGCGTAAATCTTCTCACAAGTATTTATTGGAGAATTAAAGCTGTTTGCTTATAACAAATTGGAAATCCGTGGTGCAGAAATATTATGCATAACCTTGTAAATCAGATTAGCTGGTGCTCCTTCTTTCATATAATAGATTTCATAGGGAGCATCTGTTCAAGGCAGTTCCTGATGACCTGGCATCATATCAAAAAGCTTTCCGTTTTCTGCCCTAATTTTGGTATCTGGTCCAAGTGGGAGCATCATTACTTAAACTCAAATCTATTTCACCCTGAGATTAACATGCTGTGATACCTGCTCATTGTGGTCCATTACTCCTTGTAACATCTGAGCAGTCAGCTGTGGTATGCTCAGTGGCTTGGTCTGCTCAGTTTGAAATGCTAATACGCTCCATAATGTTAACATTCAGCACTGTTGTGGAAAGCACACTGCTAGAGAAGATGAGCCAATTACAAATGCAAAGAGGTCTGAAAAAAATCAGAGAAGTTTGTCACAAGAACTAACCTGGGTTTTAACTGTTCTTTGAATTTAGGATCATAGAATCAATAAGGTTGGAGAAGACCTGAGAGATCATCAAGTCCAACTCACCACCTAAAAGCTCATGACTAACTAAACCATGGCTTCAAGTGCCACATCCAATCCCCTCTTGAACACCTCCAGGGCCAGTGACTCCACCACCTCCCTGGGCAGCACATTCCAATGGCCAATTCCTCTTTCTGGGAAGAACTTTCTCCTCACCTCCAGTGCCACGTCCAATCCTTTAAAGAATCATAGAATCATATTATGAAGACAATGTAAAAGCTATTAGAGAAAAAGCTGCTTAACGCTAAAAATGAGTACCTGGGGGGGGGAAAACTGCAAAGGCAGGCAATGGGACCTTCAGCTCTTCAAATGAGAATGGAAAAATGAGATTTACACATTACTGACTCAGGGGAAGGATACAGGGTGAAATTCTGTTCTGCTCCTCAAGTATAGAGGTGTTGTCTTTCTTTACCTTTATCTTGACAGGTTTTTTTCAACTTCTTACCATAACCTAGAATCAGTTTTCTAATGGTGGAGTCACTTGATATGTAGCAAAGATCCACCTAGTCTGTTGTGTTTGTTCAATTACCAAATAGTGGTTGAAGAGTAAGAAATCTATTTCCTCAGTGTTGGGAGGGGTCCTGGAATTTGCCCTGCCAAAAAAAATCAATGCCTTTGTTCCAGTTTTCACACATTGCAGGTCAAGTAGTCCCTGTACATCAGCAATGCTTCAAATCAAACATCTGTATTTCCTGCATCACTAATGAAAAATCCATCTGTGCACTAAATGCTTGCACGATTTTCACATCACGTTGAAAACCTAGTAGATGCAAAGAACCTCAGCTGAAAGCTGCATCTATTCACATGAACTTGCCAGGAAAATCCAGGCTGATATAATCCCTACCAAAATCTATCACAAATTAACAATACACTTGTCAGAACACAGAATACAGAATTAACCAGGTTGGAAAAGACCTTTGAGATCATTGAGTCCAATCTATCACCCAACACCATCGAATCAACTAAACCATGGCTCTTTGTGGGGGGGGTTTATTTTCCTCTAATGCAAAACCAGCCAGTAGAACCAAGGAAGATCATGGAACCATGGGAGGAGAGGCTTCCTAAAACAAGCAAAGATTCACTGAATAACCCAATTCTTTCACTGGCACACAGTAATCTAAAATGTGCTGAACCTGGTGTTGGTTTTGTTCTCTGGCTCAGTTTCTTACCCTTAATTAGGACACTAAATAATTATCTCAATTAATCTCTCACCAGAGCTGGAAATTTATTCTTAAGTGTGAGAAGCATTCTTTTTCTGGTCCAAAAATACATTCCAAGGCAAGAAGTTTTCCCCTGTGAGGAGAGGGAGGATTTTCTAGGAATTAGACTAACAAATGAGAACAGCAGAGGTATTTCCACTTTCATTAGTGGTCAAGGTATTCAACTGATGAGTAGCATGTCTGGGCATCAGTTTCCTTTTCTCTTCCCAAGGAGATGTAAACCCCAAATCACTTCCCATTGAAAAAGAAAATCCCTGATGACAAGCTCTGGGCTGAGTTATCCTCATCTGTTGAGGGTATTTCTTTTGGTTAGGAGCTCAGTCCAACCTGCTTCTGAAGGAATCACCAAAAGCTTTTCTTTATGTGTTGAAAAACATTTTTACAGAAGGACTTGAGGGTACTGGTGGATGAAAAGATGAACCTCAGCAGGCAATGTGATGTGTGCTTGCAGCCTGGAAGGCAAATCGTATCCTGGGCTGTATCAAACGAAGCTTGGCCTGAAGGTCAAGAGAGGTGATTCTGCTGTTCAACTCTGCTCTGGTGAGACCTCACCTGGGGTACTGTGTCCAGCTCTGGAGTCCTAAGCACAAGAAGACATGGAGCAGGTCCAGAGGAGGGCCATAAAAATGGTCAGAGAGCTGGAACACCTCTTCTATGAAGAAAAGCTGAGAGAATTGGAGTCACCCAGCTAAGAGAAGGCAAGGCTCAGGGGAAACTTTGTTGCATTCTTTCAATATATAGAATAGAATCATAGAAACAATAAGGTTGGAAGAGTCCTCAAAGATCATCAAGTCCAATCTGTCACCCAACACCTCATGACCGCTAAACCATGGCTTCAAGTACCATGTCCAATCCCCTCTTGAACACCTCCAGGGATGGTGACTCCACCACCTCCCTGGGCAGCACGTTCCAATGGCCAGTTACTCTCTCTGTGAAAAACTTTCTCCTCACCTCCAGCCTAAACCTCCCCTGGCACAGCTTGAGACTGTGTCCTCTTGTTCTGGTGCTGGTTGCCTGGGAGAAGAGACCAACCTCCACCTGGCTACAACCTCCCTTCAGGTAGTTGTAGATGGCAATAAGGTGTCCCCTGAGCCTCCTCTTCTCCAGGCTAAACAACCCCAGCTCCCTTAGCCTCTCTGTGCCTCCACTGTGCTTTTGAGGAGTTTCCTTCGGTTATCACCTCATACAAACACTGCCTGTTACAGTGTCCATGGTTGGACTGTTCTGAAAATCAGCTGCTCTTGTGGTGTAGGTTGATTTTTATGTTCTCTATTAAATATCTGAAATCAATACAATGTGCTGAATGCACACATGATGAAAAGGATTTCAGCTTCCACAGTCAGCTCTGAGCCTTGAACCTGACAGGGAGCACAGATGAAATCAGAGCTGGGGCTAAAATCCTGAAGGCCACTCTTGTTCTTTTGTATGCAACAGTTAAAGTATAAAAAAATTCCAGAGATTAAGGCTGGTTTAGTTTTGTTATGTTCTTTTAGGATTTTTTCCCCTCCATGTTATTTCTTTCCTCTCTCTTCTCCTGGGATTTGTCCAGGGGATTTTTATTAAAAGTGTTTTCTAATGAAGCACTTCATTGCTGCTGAACAGCCACCAAAATCAGCACCAGGGCCTTAAACAGCTCGATGAGATTTGCAAGAGCCTTGTGAGCTTGTGGTTTTGAAAAGGGAGAAATGAAGCTCTGAGGAAGCTTTAAATATGGACAGAGTAAACCTTCCCTTTGTTATCTCAGCCTGTTCCCTGCCTCTTCTTTTTGTGTGCTACTTACTTGTAGTTGCAATTAAATCAAGTCCAGGCAGAGCCAAGTGTAAAAACACACAGAGAAGGTCTCCTACCACAGTCTTTTAGACCTAACTGTGACTTTTGGATAAACCTTTAAAAGGGATGTCACATTAAGTATCTTTCTAGGCTTTTAAAAAATATGTCAGTTCTCAAATGAAGGTGCAAACAAGCATCAGGGATTCATGGGAATACAGTTCATAAGAGTCTGATTCATTTTTGTTCCAGTTCAGAAGGAAAATGATTTTTAAAACTCCTTATCAAATAGCAACTGTCACACCTTGAGTTCTGGGCTCCTCAGTTTAGGAAGGACATCGAGACACTTGAAGGTGTCCAGAGAAGGGCAACGAGGCTGGGGAGAGGCCTTGAGCACAGCCCTGTGAGGAGAGGCTGAGGGAGCTGGGGTTGCTTAGCCTGGAGAAGAGGAGGCTCAGGGGAGACCTCATTGCTCTCTACAACTACCTAGGTTGTAGCCAGGAAGGGGTTGTTCTCTTCTCTCTAGCAACCAGCACCAGAACAAAGGGACACAGTCTCAAGCTGTGGCAGGGGAAGTTTAGGCTCAAGGTGAGGAGAAAGTTCTTCACCGAGCGAGTCGTTCGTCATTGGAATGTGCTGCCCAGGGAGGTGGTGGAGTCACCATCCCAGGAGGTGTTCAAGAGGGAATTGGATGTGGCACTTGGTGCCATGGTCTAGTCACAAGGTCTTAGGTGACAGGTTGGACTTGATGATCTTTGAGGTCTCTTCCAACCTTAGTGATACTGTGATATTGTAAAGGAAAAAGAATAAAATCCATTAACATGTTTTTTCAACACTATAGAAATGTTTTGCTTTATGGGAGAATTTTGAATGTTTTAGTGGATTTAGTTAACTTGTACTTTGCTGTGACATATCTGATTCTGCCTCTACAGAAATGCAATGCATACCTCACAGCACGAAACAAACTTGCCCACAATGTGTATCATATATTGCAGTACACTAGAAAGTCTAGATTGTATTATTTTCATCTAAAATAAATGAACCAGGTTAAAACAAGCTGACACCTCTGAGGCAACAAGATAAACCTTTCCTACTAAAAAATATGCCAAAGTTAATATGGGTTAAAAAACCGAAATAGCCATTGTGTTTAGAAAATGGTTTAACAGAGGTGTTTTAGAACCATTTGGCAAATTATTTATGGAGCCTTTTCTTCCCCCATTTTCTGGCTTCAAGTACTATTACCAGTCGTGGAGTTATTATTCTCATTATTCCAGATCTAGAAGTATAGAATCAGAGAATCAACCAGATTGGAAAAGACCTCAGAGATCATAAAGCCCAGCCTATTATCTAATACCTAACACCTCCTGACAAGCTAAACCATGGCTTCAAGTGCCACGTCCAATCCCTTTTTGAACATCTCCAGGGATGGTGACTCCACCACCTCCCTGGGCAGCACATTCCAATGGCCAATCACTCTTACTGACAAGAACTTCTTCCTAACATCCAGCCTAAACCTCCCCAGGTGCAGCTTGAGACTGTGTCCTCTTGTTCTGGTGCTGGTTGCCTGGGAGATGAGACCAACCTCCACCTTATGACTACTTATGACTACTCCTGCAGTGATTTTATCAAGCTAGACACCACACAAAAAACCCAAAACTTTGTTTTGAATTTACATTTTAAACCTCTTGTCACACAGTCTTAAGCTGTGCCAGGGGAAGCTTAGGCTCGAGGTGAGGAGAAAGTTCCTCACAGAGAGAGTCATTTCCCCAGAGGCGAGCCTGTTTCTCTCCCTACATTTCTAGCCAAGTCAGCAAAACCTTTGCAAAGCTTTACCTTGTTTCTGTATCCTCAACATTGTCCAGTTCAAAGCAATCTTGAAATTTCATTAACATTGTGTACTCTTTCCTCAGATCATTAAGGAAGAAGCTAAATATGATAGATGGCAGAGTTTAGCACGTCACATGAGGCCATCATCTTTGCACTTAAGCATCTTGAAGTCAGCAAGAGTTCCAGGTCCTCTGATGCTTTTACCATCGGCTCTTTGGCCAAAGGCTTCTACTCCTTGGCCTCTCAGGGGATCTCTCAGGAGTCTATACTAATAATTGCATATATTTTTAAATTACCCCACTAGGCAAGATCTGTCAGCAGTGTTGCTGTCTGTAAGCATTGTGCTGATGATTTTTCTTCCAACACCTAAGCAAACAATGGGAGCATGTACAGCAACAGCAGTGCCCAAAATGAATTTCCTTCACTATCAATGGCATCCTTGAAATCATGCCAATTAAAGGGTGCTTGACAAGGAGATGCACCTAAAGAAGCACAGGCTGATCTTCCTGAATGCTCAGAAGACTCATTAATCTGCCAAGTGCCAATCCTAATCCTGCAAAAGCTGAAACTTACAATACAATGTCAGCTATGCTACAGAATCAGTTCCCCTTTGCTCTCTCCCTGCCCCCAGCATTGCCATTCAGGTTATGGGGAACCTTCCTGCAGAAAATATGTTTGTTCATGAAAATCACAGCATGGCTCCTAGACATGTTGAAAAGAAATATTATTTCAAAAGGGAATGAAGAGACATCGAGTCTGGGACTCCTGTTCTCTTACTAATATAATGACATAATATGTCATAATGGGATGGATGAGTAAGGTCCTAATAATCATTTGATGGCCCATGTGAAACAGCCTGACCATTTATACCTAGATAGATTCATTTGCCCTTGGGTCATTGCCTGGGTTTTTTTGGGTACTGTTTTCACTTCAATAGAGGAGTGAGCTAGAGAAATGTCTTGCTACTGCAATATTGGACCAGTCAGTTAAATACTATAGAGGAAAAATTAGACTAGACTAGACTAGACTAGACTAGACTAGACTAGACTAGAATAGAATAGAATAGAATAGAATAGACCAGGTTGGAAAAGACTTTTGAGATCATTGAGTCCAACCTATCACCCAACACCATCTAATTGACTAAACCATGGCACCAAGTGCCCCATCCAATCTCTTCTTAAACACTTCCAGTGATGATGACTCTACCACCCCCCTGGACAGCCCAGGTCACCTGCACTACTAATATATTCAAAAGCACTTTTCAAATAGTCTTCTAAGAGGCAATCTTTTTTATCCACCAGTAGAAAAGAATTATCCAATATAGTTCTAAAATGAGACTACCTCCAAGAAAGCCTTCTTCCTGGTATCCTGGCTTGTATCACAAATAGTGTGGCCAGCAGGAGTAGGGAAGTGATTTTTAGAATCATAGAATCAACCAGGTTGGAAAAGTCCTCAGAGATCATCAAGGTCAGCCTATTACCTAATACCTAACACCTCTCTTAAACATTTATTCTCACACTGCTGCTGGTCAGGAAAACATTTCTATCTCCATTGCATAGAATCATAGAATAGTCTGAGTTGGAAGGGACCTCAAAGACAACCTAGTTCCAACCCCCCCTGACATGTGCAGGGACAACTCCTACTAGACCAGGTTGCTCAAAGCCTCATCCAGCTTGGTCTTAAACACTAACAAGGATCAGGCAACCACAACTTCTCTGGGCTACACAATCTGGGACCTCACTTCTTTCTAGTGTCTAATATAAATCTACCCTCCTCTAGTTTACAACCATTGTCACTTGTCCAAGTGCTACATGCCCTTCATAAACAGTCCTTCCCCAGCTTTCTTGTAGGCCTCCTTCAGGTACTAGTAGGTGGCTATAAAATGTCTCTGGAACCTTCTCTTCTCCACGCTGAACAGACCCAATGCCTTCAGCTTGTCCTTGTAGGAGAGGTGACCCTGTCTTCTGATTATCTTTGTAGCCCTCTTCATATATGAAGAGACTGGGAAAAAGAGAAGCACTTACCAGAAAACTCAAAAGGTTAATGGAAGGTCTTCAGAGCCTGTCTAATCTCTGAATTATGCTTCTTTTTGCTGGATGGCTTCTGTTAGTGCTTGCCTACTGCAGCAGCAGAATAGGGCATCAAGAGTATTTCAGAAAAGACCAGTTGCAAACCAAAGCAGAGTAAAGAATTATTGTGTTCCAGAAGTGTGAGGTGGTTCACTTGTAGAAGGGGAAAACTCCTTTGAGAACTATAATAATTAAAACTGGGACTCAGTCCAAATGTCAGTGAAGAAACTCTAAGCAACTGCCTTCTTTAGGAATTCACTCCACCAGCAATGAGGGATAAAGGATAATAGACTAATGGGTTTCCACTGCAAAGTCCTCTCCTTTATGACACAGCATTTGTCTCTTGAAAGGAACAGCCTCCAGTCCAATACTGTCAGTCTCATATGTGCTTATTTCTGCCTGAAAACCAAAGAAAAGTACAACTATACATGGAAATGAAGAACTGCTAGAGCATGCCTGGAGTCCAGCAGCAACTGCACTTTCATTAATGATTTAATTTTAAAGAAAAATGATTAAACTATACAGGAGATAGCTAAGGGAAATGTCTTAGGGTCAGGTAGATGGAAAGACCTATTTCATAAGCAGAATGAAATTTCTCCAATATGGACAAAAAGAATCATAGAATCAGCAAGGTTGAAAAAAACCTCAGAGATCAAGTCCAACCTATCACCCAACACCTCAGGACTAAACCATGGCTTCAAGTGCCACATCCAATCCTTTCTTGAACACCTTCAGTGATGGTGACTCCACCACCTCCCTGGGCAGCACATCCCAATGGCCAATTCCTCTTTCTGGGAAGAACCTTCTCCTCACCTAAACTTCCTTAAACTTCCCCAAACCTCCCCTGGTGCAGCTTGAGACTGTGTCCTCTTGTTCTGGTGCTGGTTGCCTGGGAGAAGAGACCAACCCCCACCTGGCTACAACCTCCCTTCAGGTAGAACAGTCAGAGAGGGCAGCATGTTTCTGAAAAGCTGTCATGCTTAAAATCCTTTAGCAGAGATGAGCATCATGGAGGACTTCAAACATCACTCAATGGACAAAGCCACAAAGCTGCAGACGTGCCAGGACGTTAGCAGGACGGATCAAGGGAAATGTACAGAAAAGGCTGTTTCCAGGCTGTTCCCAGGCTGTTCCCTTTCCTCACATAACAGCAATGTTTAAATTAGTCTCTCTTTTAAAGTTATGAAGTGATAATATAAAAATAAACAGAAGTGAGGTTCATTGAGCTGTGAAACTGGGTCATCATTTTATGCAGAGAAATGAATTCAGTGTTTCAAAATAGCCAAGAGAAGAGGAGAAAGAGAAGAGACAGTTTGGTATCGAAGTGATATCTCTGAGCTCTCTTAGATGAGAAGATAATTAAGAGATACACTTAATTAAGTAATGTTTGGTATACATTGCATGTCACTTCACTAAAATAATTTAAATATCAGCTATTTAAGGAAAGCTCTTATAAATGGAGCTGGTCTGAGAAGCTTTGAATGAAAATTGGTGACTGAAAAATATGTAGCAGCTGAAACTTAAAGTTTTAACGGAAGAGAGGTTAAACAATTTCTCAATTAAACATGTTGAATTTATTTTTAAATGTCAAAATATTTCAGTTAATTAGCTCTGAAGTGAAAATACCCCAGCTTCCTGCTGCAGAATGCATCTTTAAATTGTATTGTACAGTGTAGGACATAACAAGAGCCTTAGATGAAATGGTCAAATGGTCAATACCTAAATTAAATATTACAAGAGCATTGCTACAAGTTATATCACTCAGACTCAACTGAATTTTAGGAGTATTAAAAGTAGAAGTTTTCAGTTTCCTGATTTTTATTTTTTTTTTTCAATCATGAAGACATTTCTTCTCTGCAAATTGAAAATCCTGACAATCTCAAAAGTGTTGACAGAAAATGGCATTAATTTTATGGCCAGCATGATGTCATTATAACTAATTTTCTTTATCTTGACACATCTTGAGTTGCAGTAACTACAGCTACTAAGCTACCAGGGATATAGGCAATCCTTCTGGGTCTGAGTTTGATCGACACTTAGCACTAGATAAATGCTCAAAGTTTGAAGAGCTTTCAGTCTAAATAGAGATGAACATCTAAAGAAGTAGGTCACATATACTGCTAAGGACAGAGGCCTAACTTCAGTCACTGGTGTTGTATATCCCTTAGAACAGTCTCAAGCTGCACCTGGGGAGGTTTAGACTGGACGTTAGGAAGAAGTTCTTCATAGAAAGAGAGATTTGCCATTGGAATGTGCTGCCCAGGGAGGTGGTGGAGTCACCATCCCTGGAAGTGTTTAGGAAGAGACTTGATGGGGTGCTTGGTGCCATGGTTTAGTTGGTTAGATGGTGCTGGGTGATAGATTGGACTCGACTATCTCAAAGGTCTCTTCCAACCTGGTTAATTCTATTCTATCCTATCCTATCCTATCCTATTCTATCCTATCCTATCCTATCCTATCCTATTCTATTCTATTCTATTCTATTCTATTCTATTCTATTCTATTCTATTCTATTCTATTCTATTCTATGATACCCTCTGATTGGTACTGAGATTGTCTCTGCTTAAGGAAAGGAGGTCCAGCAAGGATGAAGTAATAGTCTTAAATTAATCATAGAATACATAGAATACATAGAATAAACCAGGTTGGAAGAGACCTTCAAGATCATCGCGTCCAACCCATCAACCAATCCAACACCGCCTAAACAACTAACCCATGGCACCAAGCACCCCATCAAGTCTTCTCCTGAAAACCTCCAGTGATGGCGACTCCACCACCTCCCCAGGCAGCCCATTCCAATGGGCAATCACTCTCTCTGTATAGAACTTTTTCCTAACATCCAGCCTGAACCTCCCCTGGCGCAGCCTGAGACTGTGTCCTCTTGTTCTGGTACTGGCCGCCTGGGAGAAGAGACCAACATCCGTCTGTCTACAACCTCCCTTCAGGTAGTTGTAGAGAGTAATAAGGTCACCCCTGAGTCTCCTCTTCTCCAGGCTAAGCAGTGTGGGCTAATCACTGTGGGCTTTTTTCCCCCTGTGCTGCTTATTTGCTGTTATCTAGTTCCATGATGCCTTTTCAAGCCCAGCCAACTTTACCTGATTGCTTGGTTCTGCAGGAACAACAGGTAAACTGTCTTGACAGTTCCTGCCAAAGAGTATAAGCTTACAGCAAAATATCTCTTGTGTGAGAACCAATTGTGAAGAACAGCACCTGTTTCATCAAGAGGTCCTTCCATCCCGGCTACATACAGCATAGCCCTGTGAGGAGAGCCTGAGGGAACTGGGGTTGCTTAGCCTGGAGAAGAGAAGGCTCAGGGGAGATCTTCTTGCTCTCTACAACTACCTGAAGGGAGGTTGTAGCCAGGTGGGGGTTGGTCTCTTCTCCCAGGCAACCAGCACCAGAACAAGAGGACACAGTCTCAAGCTGCACCAGGGCAGGTTTAGGCTGGATGTTAGGAAGAAATTCTTTATAGAGAGAGTGATTGGCCATTGGAATGTGCTGCCCAGGGAGGAGGTGGAGTCATCATCACTTGAAGTGTTTAAAAAGAGACTGGATGAGGCACTTAGTACCATGGTTTAGTTGATGAGATGGTGCTGGGCAATTGGTTGGACTAGATGATCTTTGAGGTCTTTTCCTGCCTGGTTAATTCTGTATTCTGTAAGAGGTTCATCCTTATTCTTCATAGTGGTGAAACTTTAAACAGATCACACAGTCACAGCAGGTAAATGTGTACAGCATCTTGTAGGTGCCAGCACTAGTAGGTACTACTGGTGTTTTTCAATTATTAATTTGAATTGTAACATTCAGAGAGACTTCTAACATTTCCATCTTGGGAAATGCATTTGGAGATGTATTCTCCATCCCCATATCCTTGACTTACAGGAAGATCATCTTGGTAATCAAGCAGCACATTGCCTTTCATAAATGTCTTCCCCCACTCCCACAGGCATTTTCAAAAGTATACCTGCTTAGAATTGGTGAGGTATTTTTGGCAAAGTTCTTCCTATTGATGGCAATGAAAGCTAGTGAAAAACGAATCACTAGCTTGCCACAATTGTTTGCACAACATCTGCTGATAGCTTTAAATTGACTTAGCTTCTTTCTATGGTTCAGATAGGGCACAGAATATTATTCTGTGTGTTTTGCTCTGCCTTGTCTATAAAAGTGATGTTATCAGTTCTGCTTCAATAGATATGCTTTGTCATAGGTGCTGTTATTACCAGCTGAATGAATGCCAGAATGCATTTCTTCACTTTCACTTGAGCCTCCTTTCATTTTGTGAATTTTCACTGTGTCCTGCCCAAAGCAATTTTACATCCTAAGAAGAACAATAAGAGGAGGAACAAGAAGAGGAAGAAGACAATGAGGAGGAAGAAGAGGAAGAAGAAGAAAGAAGAAGAGGAAGAAGAAGAAAGAAGAAGAGGAAGAAGAAGAAAGAAGAAGAGGAAGAAGAAGAAAGAAGAAGAGGAAGAAGAAGAAAGAAGAAGAGGAAGAAGAAGAAAGAAGAAGAGGAAGAAGAAGAAAGAAGAAGAGGAAGAAGAAGAAAGAAGAAGAGGAAGAAGAAGAAAGAAGAAGAGGAAGAAGAAGAAAGAAGAAGAGGAAGAAGAAAGAAGAGGAAGAAGAAGGAAGAAGAAGGAAGAAGAAGACGAAGACAAAGAAGAAGAAGAAAGAAGAAGAAGAAGAAGAAGAAAAAGAAGAAGAAGAAGAAGAAGAAGAAGAAGAAGAAGAAGAAGAAGAAGAAGAAAAGGATGAAGAAGAAGCAGCATTGAAGAAGAAGAAAAAGATGATGAAGAAGAATAATCAAAGAGGAAGAGGAAGAAGAAGAAGAGGAAGAAGAAAAAAAAAGAAGAAAGAAGAATCAAAGAAGAAGAAAAAGATGATGAAGAAGAATCAAAGCAGAATTGAAGAAGAATTGAAGAAGAGGAAGAAGAAGAAGAAGAAGAGGAGGAAGAAGAAAAAGAGGAGAAAGAAGAAGAGGAAGAAGATGAAAAGGATGAAGAAAAAGAAGAATAAGAGGAAGAAAAAGAAGAGGAAGAAAAAGAAGAGTAAAAATAATAATAAGAATCAAAGAAGAAGATGAAGAAAAGAAGAAGAGATTCTCATCTGTGTTCACTGAAAGCCTTTTATAAACCAATTGCCTGATAACAATTTACATGTGCAGATGATGATAAAAAAAGCTCTTGTATTGCAAAGGAAATGTGTGACAACTTAAAAATCCCTGGGCAGGAGAAAACGATGTTCATCTTCCCATTTGGCTGTAGGGACTTTTTATCTCATGTTGATAACCTTTAGCATGATAGAGCAGATGTCAGTGTATTTTGTTTATTGTTTTAAAAACCTCGTTGCTTTGCTGTGTAATGCAGATAAGATCTTAACAGTTTATGTTCAGATAGTTAAATTGCCTCAGTTGCTGAGCAGGAGAAACAGCAAGAGCAGCAGGCAGTTTGCCTGACCCTTTTCTATCAGATTGAAGTATTATTATGTACTGTACTATATTAAGCTTCATCTGGAAAAAAGCACAATCTGTTCTTTTTAAGCTTCTTAATAGTTTCTGGTACTGATTCATTGGAAGTGGAACTAACAGATTGTTACAGTTAGACTGTAGGTGGGGATGCATATGCTTGAGTTTTGAACAAAATTCCAACTCTGAAGCAGGGCTAAGTCTTTAGCCTGATGATGTAATTGATTGTGGGGTGTGGGTTTTTTTAAACATGTAGAAACATATGGGAGTATCTTGTGAACCAGATGTTCAGGTAGCAGGATGCAGGATGGCACCTAAAAATAACCCTGCTGCCAGTTGTTGCCATGAGTATACGACATGTTTCCAAAAGCCATCAACATCCAGTAGGTCTAATTGTGTCACTGACAGACTAGCTTTGGAGAGGAGAGCAACATCCAATACAGAATTGTGATAGCTCCTCCAGCAGAGCCATTCACAGTACAGAGGTACTGGTTTCTAGTTGCTAAAATGGAGATGTGGTGGGGAGGAAGAGCTGATTATGAATTAACTGTTGGAGGCCTGTAACTAGCTGTGTTCCCCAAGGGTCAGTACTGGGCCCAACCTTGTTCAACATCTTCATCTGTGACCTAGGTGAATGGAGTAAACACTCAGCAAGTTTGCTGATGATACAAAACTGAGAGGAGTGAGTGACACCCCAGAAGGCTCTGCTTCTGTTCTGCAACATCTGGATAGGCTGGAGAGTTGGGCAGAGAAGAATCTGTGAAGTTCAACAAGGGCAAGTGTAGAGTCCTGCACAGGTGAGGGAGTTGAGCTGGATAGCAGCTTCATGGAAAAGGACCTCGGAGTATTGGTTGACAACAAATTGTCCATGGAACAATTTGCCCTGTGGCCAAGAAAGTCAATGATATCTTGGGGTGCATTAAGAAATGTACAGCAAGTCAAGGGATGTTCTTCACCCTCTCCACATTGCTTTGGTGAATATTTTGCTCACCTCTGGGCTCCCCAGTTCAAGACAAACAGGAAACTACTGGAGACAGTCCAATGGAAGCCTACCAAGATGATAGGGAGATTGAACTATCTATTTCAGGGGAGACCTTGGACTGTTTAACCTGGAGAAAAGAGAGCTTATCAATATTTAAAGGGTGGGTATAAAGAGGTTTGAGTCAATGTCTTTTCAGTGGCACTCAGTAGACACTCATGTATTTCATGCACATAGAGATTTTCTGTGGAAAGAAAGACAACTCAGAGGAAATTCATCCCAATATGTGGTGCAAAAGAGTTTAGTAGATGAGATTTTTGATTATTCATTATCCCCACAGTATAGCTCAAATTAAATATACATACCTCATCAAACCTCTTACACAACAGGGGAATTCACTATGAATAATTAATTGAATAGAGTTTAATCACCAATGATCATCAGCAACGCTCTGCTGAGGTATTTGTAGGAGCATCTTGACGCAAAGCTGCTTTCTGTTTTCATCAAATCTCCCTGGAGCTCATGCCACGCAGTTACAGCTTTCCCAGGTGGAAAACTCAATCATTCTCAGATTTGGACTGCCAGGATATTTTTCTTCCAAATGTAAGGAACATAACACTTTGCTAAGTGGCCTGGGTAATTTAAAATGTTTCCCCTCATTTGGAATGACGCATTGCTTTCTGTGTGGTTTCACACAATCTTCCTGCCTTGATACATGGTGAGACCATGGCATTTGTGCCAGAGCAATCTTTATGTGACTGAAGAAGGGTTAATGTACTTTGTGCTCGTTGCAAGATCTATTTTTTTCAGTACTGTAATTAAACCTATTTTCTTTTCTTCTTTTTTAAATCAAGCCTCAGGCTAACAGTTTGCACATTCATAACACTTTCAAAGAGTGCAGGATCTGCAACATTGAAGAGCTCCATTTCTGTAAGTTGGTTAGACCTGGTCCTTAATTTTCCATTGACAGTTTTTGGACAGAAAATGAAGTCTTCAGAATTTCAGTCTCTTTGAGATATGCTATGGAACAGATTTTCCTTAAACTTCCCCCTGCAGTGGGAAAGTTTGATTAGTTTTGATTAGTTTTGATTAGTTTTGATCATTTTTGATTATTTTATTCCTTTTTATTCAGTTAGGAAAAATAAATCAGAACATTTGGTGTTCATAGGATCATAGGATGTTAGGGGTTGGAAGGGACCTTCCATCAGTCCAGCCCCTCTACCAGAGCAGGACCATAGAATCCAGCACAGGTCACACAGGAACACATCCAGATGGGTCTGGAAAGTCTCCAGAGGAGGAGACTCCACAACCTCTCTGGGGAGCCTGTTCCAGTGCTCTGTGACCCTCACAGTAAAGAAGTTCCTCCTCATGTTGTGATAGAACCTCCTGTGCTGTAGTTCATATCCATTACCCCTAGTCCTATCACAGGGTGCAATGGAGAAGAGCCTGTCCCCTCCCTCTTGACACTCAGCCCTCAGATATTTATAAACATGTATTAAATCCCCCCTCAGTCTTCTCTTCTCTTCTCCAGACTAAACAGCCCCAGGTCTCTAAGCCTCTCCTCATAGGGCAAATGCTTCAGTCCCTTAATCATCCTGGTAGCTCTCTGCTGGACTCCCTCCAGCAGATCCCTGTCCCTCTTGAAGTGGGGAGCTCAGAGCTGGGTGCAATATTCCAGCTGTGGTCTCTCCAGGGCAGAGTAGAGGGGGAGGGGAACCTCCCAGGATCTGCTGGACACACTCCTCTTAATGCACCCCAGGATGCCATTGGCCTTCTTGGCCACAAGGACACATTGCTCTCCCATGGAAAACTTGTTATTATGTTGAACCATATGAGAATAATTGTAAGCAAAGTAGTGGGGTTTTTTGTCAGGTATTCTTTCAATACTCTCAGTCTTACTACATTTTTGGCTGTATTTCTGTGGAATATTACTGACTGGTTGAGGCAATGTTGTTTAGAAAGGCCTCAGATTCCTTCTGATTTAAATGAGACATGAAACAGATTTAGACAGCCAGATGGAGGAGCTCGTGGAAATGGAGAGACGATCCTGGTCAGGATGATTGTCAGTGGCACCAGTACACCCTCTGTTTAAACACTGTGCCTTTTATATAGGCCTGGTGATGAAGAATTTTTCATGGTGAGACAGACTAAGTAACAAACACTCGTTAATACTTATTATCAGTTTATCTCACAGGGGAAGAATATATTGAGATAAAGTTTTGCTGTTGCTCTTTTCCTAGTGAGTTGGTAGACATTTAATTGTTAAAACACATGAGTACAATTAGTCCATCTGGGATCCTGTGATCTCTGCAATGCAATCCTGTGATCTCTGTGATGTTAATCTTCAGCTTTGCCACCCAGGCTCTGGAGCCACCAGAAGTTCTTTCTTCACAGAACAAGTTTTATCTTTCAGTATAATTTAGGAATTGTTGGCTTTCTGATTGCATTATGAACAAAGTCATGTTGTTATGAGTCATTGTTCGGTTTTGCTTATATTTAACATATTTATTCTGAACATATATTTTTAGATTTTCTGAAGTACAATGCAGAGCACTTGAGCACATTTAGTCAACTTCAGAGAATCAACAGAGTTTATGAGATCTATACATACCTTGTCATAGACATATGAGACCAGATCCTCAAAGGTATTTAGGTACCTAACACCTTTGTTTTCAACAGAGATGCAGAAATGAATCTTCTAGGAAAATATGTTGTTCTTGACCTGAGAAATGGATGGATGAATGAATGAAAATGTAGATATTAGTTACTTAAGCCTGGTGCACTGATCTTTCTTCAGCATATCCTTTAAAATATCTGCTGTTTCCAAAGCACAAAAAGCTTCTGCAAACTTTAATATATGCATATGTCCTCTGTTTGTCTTTAGGAAACTATGGTGAAAGTGGAATGGAAGCTTTCAAAGATAACGCAGCCAAGGAAGGGATCTGCATTGCACATTCCTACAAGATCTATAGCAACGCTGGTGAGCAGAGCTTTGACAAGCTGCTGCGAAAGCTTCGGAGCCACCTGCCCAAGGCAAGAGTGGTTGCCTGCTTCTGTGAAGGCATGACTGTGAGAGGGCTCTTAATGGCTATGAGGCGCCTGGGACTAGCTGGAGAATTTTTGCTGCTGGGCAGGTGAGTAACACTGCATTTCTAGCCAGCCTTTTCACTGAGCAGAGCAAAAGAGGACGACAATCCAGTCAAGCATACATAAAACACATTCATGGTCTCTCCTATCCATGTGCTTCTCTGAAAGAAAGAGACTGATGTCAGCCATGTCATAATGGTACATACTCTACAAAGACATGCAGCATCCTCATGATAAGCTAGGCAAACATAAGTCTGCTTGACCAGTCTGGATAGGATTGTGTAAGGGAAGGCTGACACGCAAACATTTGATCTGCGTCATCCGTCTTGCTCATCAGGGTTTCAAATGCATCATGTACATATACAGTCTAAAGATAGACCCTCATTTGAGTAACACTGTGTTAAGAACTGCTGATGTGGCCTCTAGGTGGACCTAAAATAGAGCTTCTCACAACAGTTTGTTCACCAGCATCTTTTCCTCCTAAGAAGAAATGCATACTGTCCTAAAGCCAATAGATAGGTTATTCTTTCTCTTGGCTCAATGAGACTAGTGGTTCCTTCCCTAGCCACCAAAAGGAGAAAGGACTTACTCAAGTGTGGTCATTCAGCAGGAGAAAAACCTTGCTTTTAACCAGAGAAGTAAAAAATGTTGATGTAAACCTAATGATATCTTGTTTGCCACATATTCAACAAGTGGACCCTAAAGGAGATGAGAAACATGGAGCCTACCAGAAGTCAGATAATGTGGCCTGCTGCCTTCCCAGTGCATTATTAGGAGGATAACCTGATGTTGTCCAAAGCATGAAAGCTACAGGAACACAAATAAAACATTGTCAGTGGAAGTGAGAGCTTTAGGGAGCCTCATAAGGACTGTGGCTCTGTCCAGCTGTCCTGGGAGCTGGTGTCCTGAGATTGTGCCATGGGGAGAGCACAACAGACTGTTTCCAGTCTGCCCTGTTGCACACAGCTGCCCTTCACCTTGGGCAAAGGGGAAAGCAAACAGGAAATGAAGAGATCCTGGCTCTGCTCTAACTCTTTGGAATGACCTTATATCTGGGGAATTTTAGATGTGAGTTTCTTAACTATTTTCTGTGCTCTGACAGAAGTACTTTTTATCTGGAAGCTGTTATATGGAGTATCCTGACCCTTTTCTGGACTGACACATAAAGTGGCCACAGCCCTCAAGGTGCAAGCCTTCTAAACATATTA